>NC_134481.1:18452377-18545208 GCF_964194025.1 Convolutriloba macropyga
CTGCGTTTCTTTGGTTTCGCTGAGCTTGTAGAAGCCAATGAACTGGTTGGGGAGATATCCGCTTCAGTAAAACCGTAGAACTGGGGTCGTTTTCGTTTACGGCCTTCAGTTTGGTCTTCAGAAATAGGGGGTATGGATGATGTCTGTGGAGCCTGTGGGGTAGGTGCAGGTGGAGCCGGTACAATTGAAATAAATGGTTGGTCTGAAGTCGTTGCGTTCTCGTTCGATTCATTTGGATTAGTGTTGCGACGACGTTTAAGTTGTGGCTTGACTGGTTTACGCACTGTCAAAGCACGTGAAACATTTGAATGTACTGATGAGACTACAGATGTAGTATCACGTTGTCGGTGGCGGATCTTTATTTCGCCCCTCTTTTGTTTCTTCAGATCGTTACTGTGCTTTGCAATTTTAGTTTCTGTTGTTTGTTCATATGGCGCGGGGCTTCGTTGCGCATATGTCCATAGGTTCGTAGAACTTTCGGCTTTAATTCCAAATTTTGCAAAGTCACTGTCACGAACTTGGGAGTCGTCCTGGCTCGTTAATAATGGTTGTTGTTGGCAATGACTTCGTCACAAATGATCCTGGTTGAAGGACCTCATAGAGACCTGCTACTTGTCTCTTTGCTCTCTTCTTGTTCGGGAGTTATTGGGCCAGTTTAACGTTGAGTGACTGTTCCGTTCGAGCTATAGGGTTTGCGAGTTGCGGGTGGGTAATGAATCGGGATTCCTTGTTATCCGAATGGCGATAACGCTGGCCTGCGTCTAATGATGCCTGGCACATGTCCTTTCCGACCTCCGTGTCACTTCTGCTAAGGCTGAGCCATCCAGCTTCATCCAGGAAATCATCGACAGGAACTGTATCAGCATGTATATAGTGATTAATAAATTTTTCATAAGTTAAATTTAAACTTGATGGAAGTGTGCTAAAATTCCTTAAGGGAGTATTTGCAGGACGACCAAAATGAGCTTCAAACGGTGTTATCTTTGTCGTTTTCTGTTTTGTTAACTGTAAATCAGAAACTATTTGTTTAATCGCTTTGGACGTTGAGAATGTATCTTTATTTTCAGCTTTCATACAAGATAAACGTCTTTTTATTGTTTGGATCATTCGCTGCACCAATCCAATAGCTCTATGATCACCGACCGGAGCGTCGAGAATGTTATTAATATTTTCACTACAGTAGTTCGTAACTTGTTTACTTACGAGACAAGTTGCTTGGTCTAAACGTATTGTTCGCGGGATTCCATGAGTATATGCGTAGTCACGAATGAATTTTACTACATTTACCCCATTAGCATTGTCAAATATTCTAACTGTCGGATACTTGGAATAACGATCAATACGTGTTAAGAAATAAATATCTTTATCTTTATCGTTAATTATCGGACCCCAAAATCAATTTGTATTTCTTCATTAGGTTCTTGACAAGCTTTGTGTGGATGCCATTTAGATTTTGGTTCAATAGGTTTTAAACTCTTACCAATTTCTGTACATGGGACACAATCTGAAGTTTTTGTCAAAATTTCTCTGTGCATGTATGGCCACCATGCGTATTGAGAAAGGGAGATCATTCCCCAACTACCGGGATGTGTCATGTGAATTGATTCTAACACAGCCTCTTTGATTGAGTTTGGGATAGCAACACGTTGGTCGACACTGAGGCAGCCGGATTTTACATGAAGGTCCTTCCAGAAGGAATGTATGTACGGGCTGACCTCTTTACATCGGGCCTCGTCGTCCTGGATGACGCCCTCAAATTTCCTTCAGCACCGCGTCCCTTGCTGGTGAAAACTGCAAGGAATGACTTTGTAAACAGTTGGTTGAGATTGTTCTCAAAGATCTCCTCCCGGGATAGCTTAATTTCATAATCTTCGGGTGATGATGAGGCTTGAGTGTTGCTGGGTCCGGCGCTTGTAGTTGTTATTGGTGTAGATTGGGTGCGGAATGTCACTCTTGGGGTTTGTGGCGAAGAGGGGGGATTATTTTGCGATGCCTCGTTTGCTGACGTTGTGATATGTTCTACTTTTTGCTTTAAATTTGCGGTTGAATTACAATATAAATTTTGCGACTGGATTCGCGATGCGAGTGCAGTATCGGATTTGAGCAATTGATTTGCTTGGCAATTAAAGCGAGAAATGAATTTTGAATTGTAATTATTTACTTGTGCTCGAGTAGTGAGTGAATTATTTGAGGCATTTGAATTATGCGTGCTACTGTTAGCAGGTCTGCAAGAGTGGACGCGCGTCTTGTTTACTTGTAATTTGTATTTGCTGTTCGTGTGCCATTTATGGAAAGGAATTTTATTTGAGTGATCATATAAAGATGTAATTGCGTTGCGAATGCGGGAAATTGTCGCTACCATGAATTCCTCATCATATTGAGTGATGCTTTTTGCTTTTTGATTCAGTTGACGCGAAATATAATCAATTAAACCCATTCTTGTGCCAGGAATATGCTCTATATTAAAATCAAAAGGTAACAGACGATCGATCCATCGTGTTAATCTGCTATTGCAGGATTTATTGGAACGGTGAGATTTTAAGACTGAAAGAAGTGCTCTGTGGTCTGTCAAGACTGTAAATTTCTTCCCAAATAGATAATATTTAAAATATTTAATGGCCCAAACCACACCAAGCAATTCTAGTTCATTTATACTAAAACGTTCTTCATTGCTATTAAGAAAACGAGATGCAAAAGCCACCGTTTTCCACCCTTCACAATCTAATTGCTCAAGCGCAGCGCCTAAACCTTGGCGAGATGCGTCGCATTTGATTCGCGTTTCCAGTGTCGGGTTAAAATGAGTATTTTCTGTAGCGTTTTGCAATGGCAGTTTTGATATGCTCGAAATGTGTTTGGTGATTTTCATTCCGAATAAATTTTTCACTTTTCTTCAATAAGGGCCGACGAGGGTGGCATATTTTGGCAAGATTAGGAATAAATTTACTTAAATGATGAACGCTACCTAGGAATGATCGTAATTGTTTCAATGTTTTAGGGGCTTTGATTTCTGCAATTGCTGCTGTTTTAGACTCTATAGGTTTAACACCACTTTGTGAAAATGTGAAGCCAAGCCAAATTATCTGATGTTTTGCGAAGTGACATTTGCTTAAATTAATTCTGAGGTTATCAGCCTCGAGTTTCGGTAGGCATTCGTAAACGTATTTGAGGTGCAATTTCTTATTACCTTTGCTAACCACAATCATCAAGAAAACAGTATGTGTTAGACAAACCAGCCAGTGTGTAATCCATCGGCTTTTGAAACTCTGCCGGCATATCCGTAAGACCATAAAGTCCCGTTTTAAAACGATACGTACCCGTTGCGTCGCCACAAATGATACTGAAATTACAATGACATGCGGTATCCGGGTGCAAGTTTAATTGGCTATATGCGTATTATAAGTCAATCGTCGAAAAATAAACATTTTCTCCATGATTAGAGTCATTAATGTGTTTTGAAATCGAATCGATAAGGCTATCTATATTTGGCATTTGATACTTATTTTTGTGTATTGCTTTGTACAGAACGTTCGAATCAAGAGCTAACTTTACGGATTTGTCCTTCTTAACTGTAATTACGATAGGAGAAATAAAGTTTTTATCAGAGCATTTTTGTAATTTTTCAATATGTCCTTGTTCTGAAAGTTTCTTCAACTTAACAGATACCTTGTCAGATTTATAGGAACACGATGACGTTTTTGGTGTGATGGGGTATAGTTTCTATGATATTTTGAACGAACCATATGTACTTTGGACTTACCAATTCTGGAGATTAGGTCAGGAAAATCGATTGCAATCTGTTTTTTGATTGGACAGTATTCCTGTTCTAACTGGTTAATTGTTGTTTGATTATTTGATTGTTGAATTGAGAGTCCGAGAGCAGGAAATAAATCTCTACCCAACAGTGGGCGATGACCATCCGTCACTAGTTGAATTTCTATTGGATTCTCGGACCAATTGTTGCTTTGAATTGAAGTTTGAAGAATGCCTAGCGTATGAATAGGCTCGTTAGAGAAAGTTTTCAAGTGTTTGGGATTCGCCTCGCGTATCCACTTCGAATTTGAAACTTGGGTAACGATTGAATTTGCCAATGATTCATTTATTATTGTGCATACGCTACCCGAATCCACCAAGACATTCGTTGCTGTATTTCCAAGCACTGCAGAAAGATTGATCTCTTCCACAGAAGTTGCGAAGTCTGTCGAAGATACTGCAGCTACACAATTATCTTCATCTGATGAGTAGTTTGATTCCAAATCGGGGTCAAAATCAGCCAAAATTTTGGTTGACGTCTTCAGCTTGGTCATCTTTTTCTACTTTATTGACCCGTGGCTTAGGTTTTGGGTACGAATTGGGGTCTTTAGGTTTTCGACAAACCTTTGCGAAGTGGTTTTCAACGCCACAGTTATTACATTTCTTTCCTCGGGCAGGACATCTATTGCGGTGTTCAGGAGTCCAGTTCATTCCACAGAAATGACAAGTTGTGGGCTTTTTCCGTGCGGTGGTCTTCATAGTGGAAAAGGGAGTAGCATTCGCGATGCGCATCCGTTGTACTTGATTAACGGTTGAGTTGAGCTCAGTTTTGTTTGCATTCATCCTGAGTTGATTGAGGGTACCCATTTCGATGTTGATTGCTATTGCTAATGCTTTGTCGGGTTCTCCCATTTCTTTTAGAAGTTCTTTTTGAATATCTTCATTTGGCATGTTTGCGATGAAAACGTCTCTGATAATAGTATCCCCTTTTTTTCCTAGATCACAATTCTCCGAAAAGCTCCTTGAGATGACCATAGAATTTCTCATTTGGTTCTCCCTTTTGCTGTTTCCGTGTAAGAAAGTGATATCGGTCAAAAGTTATGTAATGAATTCGAATGAAAGTTGTATTCAAAACATCTCAAAAAGTTTTTGTTGAAATTTCATCTAGATTAACAGTCGGGTTTTTCGAATTAAATACTCGTCGCCCTTCCGTTCCCAGACTCAAGTACATTAATGAAGATGCTTTTCGATCACAGAGTTTCCACGGTTTATCTCCGCATAATATGCCTACCGCTTCAATGCGTTGACAATAATTCTTCCACGCTGTTTTCGCCTGTTCGTTACTGGTGCGTCGACATCGTTCTGATTGTGCTGTCGGGTTTTCGACTGCGTCTTCATAAGCCGGTTCGGGAGGCAGAATAACTTTTTCTGGAGGATCGGCTAATAGAAGATCCACTTCAATTCCTTCGCGAGCAAGAATTGCAAGATTTAGTTGCGTCCTCCAATATTCCCATCGAAGTGGGGGCTCTAGGGTTGCCTTTTCCCAGAAGGGTTGAATTCCGAGTGGAGATCTGCCGCTGTCCTTTATTGCTGACTGCGCCATGTTATATTATAATTAAGTTTAGCGAACACAGTTGGAGTAGTGTCGCGAATACACTATCTCAAAATTATACAGGAATCGCGGAGCGAATCCGTAAATAAGTGTGTTTTACTAAATTTGCTTAATGGAATCGCGGTGCGAATCCAAGCTATTTGACTTGAGTAAATTAAGAGCGTTTACAGAAGCAACTTGAATTCAGATTTATAATCGAGATTATGATTACTTATAATAAAATACTGTGAACAAACTATGAAATAATTTAGTAGACTAGCGGGAACATATTTATACGTGAATAATAAGAAGTCATAACCTTAGTTATGATATGTATGATATGAATATTAAAATAGAGGGTAGATTGATAATTAGGTACACATAAAGGTTTCGTTATATATATATATATATATATATACATATATATATATATATATATATATATATATATATATATATATATATATATATATATATATATATATATAGGTATTCATATGTATCACATTTCCCCCGTGACAGAAAAATTTTAAATGCTTTTATGATTTTAAAATCAGCACAAAGAAGTACTAAATTGGTTGAACACAACAAAAAGTAGAATGGAAAGGTGTTGCAAATGTTAAGTTTAATGAACAACAAGATAAAAGTTTATGTATATGCAAAGCATATGTAGGTCATTACTGTATTGAGAAATTGGAATAGCAATTACCGCACAATAAATTAGAAGATCCAATTAAGATTGGATTTGCAGAGCGAGTACATTGTAAAATTATAGCATGTAGATGAACAAAATGAGAGAAAGAAATTAAATTGCACGTACATAATGAAGTGGATTCGCGGAGCGAATACATGAACAAATTATAAATTGAAATTAAACAGCAAATGAAATAAATTACGTTTGATATACACATTGCAAGTTGGAAACGCAAGGCAAATGCATAAATGAATTATGATGCTGTAGTTTATCAAAGTTTGCAAAGTTTTAACTTCTCACTAGATTTCTTTTTCAGCGTCCCACACTGACATTTCACGTTCCTGTTCATATTCATAATGCCTCAGCTATGCCGCAGTGGGACTTGGTATAAAACTATCACAACCGAACAAATTATCACGACCAAAATTCTATTTTAAAATGGGGGTTATTTACGTGGGGGTTTATTTCCTATCTAAAGTGATGTGGGTTTTTTTCCGTGGGGGTTTATTTCCTAGACCCCGCGGTTCTGAATCACAGCCAGCTCGTTTTAACTGGATTCCGAAACAAAGTCAGATAGTTGTGACAAGCTTTAGAAATAAAACCAACACGTAGTTACAAAGGTTCTGCAACGAAACTAGCTCCTAGTAACGAACGTTTTTTTCGGCTATTTTAGAAGTTTTTTCGGCTATTTTAGGCGTTTTTTCGGCTATTTTTGACGTTTTTTTTTCAATTGCCAAGTCTAAAATCAGACTTGGATTAGACTTGCCAAGTCTAAAATCAGACTTGGATTAGACTTGCCAAGTCTAAAATCAGACTTGGATTTAGACTTGCCAAGTCTAAAACCAGACTTGGATTAGACTTGCCAAGTCTAAAATCAGACTTGGATTAGACTTGCCAAGTCTCAGCCCAGACTTGGATTTAGACTGCCAAGTGTAAAAAGTGACATGATCATGGTTCTGAATCAGTAATGAAATCAGACTTGGATTTAGACTTGCCCAGTACTGAAATTGACTTGGCGTTAGGTCCGGGGAGGGAAAAAATTCTCCTGAAATTGAAAGACAATAAAAGCCAAATTGATACTTATTTTTGCGAAAAGGGTGAACGTTTTTTGTCATGATGTTTATCTTTGGATTCGCTCAGGGGCATGGCATCAATTAGATTGGAGTTAGAGCTTGTATTGGAAAAGACGGAAAAAATAACTTCACGGAAAAAAACCTACACAGACTCACATAATGGCGCTACGAGCAGATGCAAACGCAACACTGAATCCCCTGAAAGTGATGATAATATTTTGGGAGAGCGTTTGTTCAACAGCCAATTTAAAAATTATGCCTGTTGATCTCCAACTCAATTTGGTGATCAAAACTTCTGACATCGCAATTGTTCATTACAACGCAGAGGTATACCGCAGAGGTATACCTCAGTAAAATTTGCTCAAAAATTAGATACATAACATGAACGAAATTAGGAGACATCCTTTGTATCTTACTGTTTGGAAAAGGGGTTTCGCCAATTTTGCGAAATAAAAGAACTTTCAAATCGTAAAATAGGTTACAAGTCTTGTAGCACGTTTCCGCTCATTTTAGGTATCTATTATTCGCATTAAAAGTATCTCTAATCCGCAATTGAGCCTAGATAAACGCGCGCTTTTTGAGCGTGCAAAGTGATTTAATACTTAGTAATACGCGCTTTATTACAGATTTAACTGAAGCTTTTAAAGCTTTAAAGCGATTTAAATATAATCATCTTTAAAGACAAAGTCGAAAAGCCGAGCCATCGATTTTTTTCTGAAAAATCCATCGCTCAAAAAAGGGTTTGCATATCAATGTTGAACTGGTAAACTCAGGGGCACTATAAGCATGGGCACTGATGTTGAAACTAAGACGTTTTTGTAAACAAAGAAGGGAAAATCGATCTGAAAATCCGACAAAATTCAAAAAAAAACATTTCAGGGAATTTTCAGAAAAAGAGTCCAATTTATTTATTTTTTTTCTGTTTTTAATTCACTGAACAAAAAATTTAGTTTGTAAACTAATCAAAAATTTATTCGGTTGTAACTCGGTGAGCGACTTACTTGTCTTAATTTCTGAAAACCAAAGTCAAGTTTTGCAATTTCGTCCAAAGTTTCTCAAAATTCGTCTCGTTTTTAAAAAGTATGATGTAACACTATGGGTCAACGAGTTGTAGAATGTTGCTCACACTATTTTTGTAGTATCTCCTAATTATATGGATTGTACTAAGTTGAAAATTTTTGCTTTGGGGTCAATACTTAAAAAAATTGGTACATTATATGATGTACGTTCCAGTGCCACAAAAACTGATTGTTTTTCCAAAAAATCTTTGGCTCAAAAAAAGCTTTTTTGTCAATGTGGGACTGGCCGAATTTATTTTCACTGGTCAAATCTATTTTTGTTGTTTAAATCTATTTTCACTGGTCAAATCTATTTTGTGAAATATTTGAGGTACGTTCCAGTGCCGCAAAAACTGATCTTTTCCAAAAATCCCTCGCTCAAAAAAGGCTCGGTTTGTCAATGTGGGACTGATGTAGATTCAATGAATCGGCTAGGAACCTTTTGATAAGAAGTAAAACAATAGTAATAAGTACTGGTAGTAGCAAGTCGTTTTGTCGTCGCTTCCTTGGTTTTCATTAGTTACTGTCATTTATGTCGTCTTTTACATGTAAGAAATGATTGTTTCTTCGTCGTTTTTTTTTTCATTTCTTACGTTGTTTTTTCAAAAGAAAATGTCGTTTTTGGATCGTTTTTTGTCGTTTAATTGCTTTGAACTAGTTTTTCTCTATAAAATCGTTTTAGCATCTTTTAGTAAGGGGCTGATAGCGCAGTGGTGAGTGCATAAGGTAATGTATGGTGAGGTCAATGGTTCGAATCCCCGTTTTTTCGATTTTTTTTTTGAATTACATGAAAATAACGATGAAAAAACCCTCATTTCTTACATAAAAATAACGACGAAATAACGAACAAAACGACTATTACCAGGTAAGGGCTTTCATCGTTTTTGTCTAAGGAAAACGATTAAAAAACGACAATTTCTTACAAGCGAAAAACAAAATTCCTCAGCACGGTATTGTCGTTGCACTTATTCACACTGGGTTAACTGAAACATTGTTAAGAACTTTTAAAAACTTGAAAATACTTAACGACGGGAAGACAGCTTTAAACATGACAAACAGTTGGAGGTAGTGTACAGCCCCCCGTACCTTCCATTCAGTCAGCATCAGAACTGAATCAGAACATTTTCAGAATAATTTTAACTTTCAGTACTGATTCAGAACGTTTTCAGAATAGTTTCTGTATTGATTCTGAAACCTCTCTGAATCAGAGCAAAATTCAGAATCTATGTCCTCTGAATTTCTCTGAATCAGAAGAAAATTCAGAGTGCAATTCTGAATTAGTTCTGAATCAGAAGAAAATTCAGAATGCATTTTTGAATTAGCTCTAGATCAAAATGAAAGTCAGAAACTTTTGACAACACTGCAGGAAAGTACAAAAAAACTTCTTGTCGGTTATTTAACCGTTATTCAAAGGCTTTTCGATTTTAAATAATCCGTTTTAAAACAAGGCTTTGGTAGTATTGTGAGATAATGAACTTTTCCGGCATTTTTGGTTTAGAATTAGTTGCATCGACTTTATGAACTGTGAATTTGCAAAAGAAATGGTCAGAATACGTTTATTTGAAAAAAGTTGTCATTATTTAAAGAAGTTGCAATTTTCTAGAATCGTTTTTAAAAATATGTTTTATTGGTACTGTGAAATTTTGCTTTTTTCCGGCATTTTTGTTTTAGAACTAGTTTTTTGGGGTATCGTAGCTGTGAATCTGTAAAATAAATGGCCAGAATACGTTTATTTGAAAAAAAAGTTGTCATTTTTTAAAGAAGTTGCAATTTTCTCTATAATCAGTTTTAAAATAGGTTTTATTGGTATTGTGAAATATTGCTTTTTTCCAACATTTTTGGTTTAGAACCAGTTGTATGGGCTATGTGAACTGTGAATCTGCAAAAGATTTGGTTAGAATGTGTTTATTTGAAAAAAAGTTGTCATTATTTTGTTTTGGAAAATTGTTCAAGCTTGGTTTTTTTTTACCATGCTATACCAGTTTTCCTAGAATTTATTTCAGTAACTCCGCCACTGCCGGTCCCCAGCCCGGAATGAAAAAGGAGGAGGGTTTAAACCACACAGAACATACTGGAAAATCTCAAAAAGTCAGTCTTTAACTTGACTTGAGAAAATTTCCGACAACCTATATAGATTTCATCAATTTCTACAGGTTTTGTATGAATTTGTATTTTTAAGGACCTGAGAGCAAAAGCAACGGTAAAACCTGGCTTGGCTCACGAACTTAGTTATGAATTTACCCTAATTCAGAGAAAAATCAGAGTCTGATTCAGAGTCTGATTCAGAGTCTGAATCAGAGTCTGAATCAGAATAATTCAGAGTCTGATTCAGAGTCTGAATCAGAAAAAATTCAGAGTCTGATTCAGAGTCTGATTCAGAGTCTGAATCAGAGTCTGAATCAGAGAATTTCAGAGCCAAATGTGACATGATCAGACTCTGAATCAGTACTGAATTGTTTCTGAAAATCTTCCTGATTCAGTACTGAATTACTCTGAAAGTTAGGTACGGGCCCCTACTTGCATCAACTTTTGAGAAAAACAACTGGGTAGCAAGAGACAGCAGCAGAGCAAGGTGAGACAAAGCCTAAAAAGTATGATTAGGTAATCAATTTACAGTGCCTACCACTGGACTGCAAAATGTTGAAACTAGAAAAAAAAACCCAAATCAACGTTCAACATAATATGAGCACAAGTGTTAAAGGAAACTATTTCCTCCGAAAGACCTTATATACTATTACATAGACGGAAACTCCAGTCTGAACAAAAAATGTTTAGGTCAGGCTCCCAGAGAGAACTTATATTTACTACTAACAAAATCGTTAAAGGTAAAGGATAATTAGGCACCATTACAGAAAGTAAACATTAAAAAGCATCAAGACGATTCGGAATAAGTTTGACGAGAGGAGTAAGCTTTATATACAGACATCTAGGCTAAAAATGGATTGAAGCCGTGAAAAACAATGCACCCAAGTAGCTTCAAAAACTCATAATACCAAAGTACAGTGCTAAAGGTTGTCAGCCAGATTTCAACTGAACATAAAAAATCAGTTTAAGAAGGAACCAGGCTTCCACACTTTTTGATATTTTTCTTATTTTACGTTTATGCGAAGAACGACATTTGATTTTGTAATCCTGCATCCGTAAAAATTGTTCTTAAATATTTCAAAGCAGCAACCCAAAAGTAGAAAAAAAAACAAATATAGGACGCCCGCGAAAAATTCTACAGAAATGACGTCATCAGACTGTATTGACATCGATGTGACTTCGTTTTCCAAGGATCTGATAGATTATCGAAGTAAAATATCTACCAAAATGAGTGACATAAGCAAAAAAGCAACGCCTCCATTCATTCAGAAAGTCCTCTAAACAACAAAGAACGAAGAAATCGGCGCAAAACCACACTCAGGTGACAAAAATTCAGCACAGAGTCAGTCCGCATCGAAAAAAAACAGAGAAAAATAAAGGAATTTTGTCAATGTCCAATGGTTGGCCCTTAGAATAAAAGTGCAAAAACTCCTCACTATAAACCACGGCTATTACGCATCCAAAAAATGCAACATAAAAAACAAAAAAAAATCAATTAATTAAGAAATCTTGAAAAGTGGCAACTAGACGCAATTAATTGAATTGGTTTAAAAACGGTCAAGCAGATTTGGTCAGTTAGAATCGATGAAATTAGTCAAAAAAGTACGACACAATTAAACTTCGTAGTAATCAGTAAAAAATTTCTTAATGAAATCGATTTTCATTTTTAATTAAAATTTTTTTTTCCAATTTTTTAAATTTTAAATTGTCGCTTTTATTTTTCTCATTAGATATATTGACCGTGCAAATGAGAGTGTAAAGTCCTCAATCTTTGATATCGATCGGAATCAACCAGAAGAGAGAATTTATGTAAAAGACTTGTTTCAGCATGTTTTTGAATGGTTCAGGAGAACATACTTTTAGACTATATAAATTCGGTCCACACATACACTGAATCCGTTTACAATTGATGATAAATCATTGATGAAAATTGATTCAGTAAATTGCATTAGAGATTCTTGCACAATGCCATGCAAATCCTTCTGTTATAATTTCAACTTATTTTATAAAAAAATAATTTCATATTTTACAAAAATAAAGAATAACAAAAAACTTCACCATTATTTTTGCACGAAATTGTTATGGGGAAACCAATAATTTTCGAATGCTTAAAAAATGATTTTTTTGGGGGGATAGGTCAGGTGCGCTCCTTCTGGAGCTCTGTAATGCACCGTCTCCAAGTCGTCAAAGAAACTAAAAGGGCTCATACCAAAACTAAAACAAGGTTTCTGTTGCGAAAATCCGCATCCCTTCTGTGGTGGCCCCTTTCTCGATCATATGAATTGAAAAGTTTGCAAAAATCTTGCGAGCTTTTAAATTCATTCTGCAATGTTTCCATTCATCTTGCGAAAGGAATTGAAAAGCTTGCAAGTAAAAGGACAAGCTTGCAAGAGTCTTGCAAATGAATAAAAAAAATTGCAAAAATCTTGCAGGCCACTTGGTACCCGTGTTCATTCACCTGTAATATTATTTCCAAGATGCTTCCAAGTTTTTCAATCAGTCAATTGATAGGGAAAAGGCCGCCATTACAAATCATGTGTTGTTTTATAGCACGTTACTATGTAAAATATAGCACGTAAACGCATCAACGTATAGTCGTAAAAGTTATGTGCGTCGTGGAAGGTGGGTGCAATTAATATGCACCCACTAAGCTGGGGGGGTTGGGGTGACACAAACGGAAAAGATCCAAAATATCTTAGACACTGTGTTTTTACATAAGGATTTCCCATATTTTGAATACACTTTAAGCACTAGGTTGTACAGAATTTTTTTTCTATAATTTTCTAATATTCTATTATTTGGCTATAATTTTTGGGGGGAGCGGGTTTAACTAATGGGAAGATTCAAACAACCAATAGTTTGTTCCGACTTGTAAAAAAATTTCCAAAATTTAGTCACGGAGCGTGGAGGAGGGGGATGAAAGAGTTGCACGGAGTAACGGAAATGATCCCAAAGATAATTGATGCTTGAAGTCATCTCTCTAATTAAACACGTGCGCCTCATTTTAAGTTCGACGTTCAACCAAGACCAACGATCTTTGATAGCCATTTGCAGACAAGCATTATGTTTTCAATTCATAACTTGCAACTAGTCATGCAACACAAAAATTGAATTTTAAAAAAATATTTCTTCTGTTTTTCCAGAAAACTGAATTAATTGAGTTTACGGCGGGCGATCGACCTATTCAGCCGTCAAAGTTTCGTATCCAGTTGATACAAATGAAGACGTAGAGTTTTGTGACTTGATATGGAATCGAACAACGAAAAAGAAATCCGAGCGCGAACTTATAAAGGTGCTGCCCTATTATAGCACCCCACTATTAAGTGTCAAACAAAATAAAATGACGGGGGAGCACAAACGGAAAATATCCCATAATTTATGTGGGTGATGGGGCAAAATAGATCTTGAATCTCAATTCCTTTGATTGCGTTTAGGAAAAAAAACGGATCTTCGTTATTGCTCCCAAATACGCATCTTCCGGCACAGAACACTTGCAAAACGAAAAAATCCAAAACAATGCTGTCAAATTTTTGACCCAACTTACAATCCTATAATAATGACTATGTATCCATAATTGCATTGGGGCTATAATAGGGAAAAACCTTTTCAAGACAGAGAACGCTCGACCCCATTCGTGGGATCCGACTTTGTTACTACTCTCTCGGTTATCCAATCAGCGCCCAGTTCCGAAGTTGAGGCGAATGTGAACTCGGCAATAGCGGAAGAGGCGGAACCGAATAACAGCCAGAGACAATCCTGGTCTAATCATTTAGATTTCATCATTACTTTGTTGGGCTTTGCTGTTGGGCTGGGAAACTTATGGAGGTTCCCGTATTTATGCTTCAAGCACGGAGGGGGTACGATCTTATATGCAGTTCCTCGCATTCTCAGAATTCCCTGTTTTATCATGCTGTCTTATAAATTTAGATCATTTAGATCAACGATTGGAACGCGTACCTTAGTTTTGCAGAGAATGACTAATAGCCAAAAAATATTGATTAAAAAATTGGGATCTTTATTGTTTGTGCCCCCCCAGCTTAGTGGGTGCATATTATTTGCAACCCCCAGACGCACGTGCCATATTTTTACATAATGAGTTACTATGTAATGACGCATGCTCTGTAACTGGGGGCGCAAAAAGTACTGGGGAACAAACGGATCCAAAAAATGAGTCTTTCCCATTATAGCCCTCCTCCAGCTTAGTGGTCTTGAAACGTTTACTTCCCACCCTCTCCCCTGCCCTCATTACCGTTAGTGGGCTCCCTCACGTAAGTGGGGGTAAGGACCCAAAAACTAATGCAATTTTGGGAGAATCGAATTTTGTGTCTTTCCCATTACAGCCACCCACCTTAGTGGCCAGATAACCTAGAGCCCCCATCATGGTAAACATACCATTATGAGGGGCGGGGGGCTATAATGGGAAAGACCCCGAATTTTTGTACAAGCTTTTGAGCACCTGCCCCCGAATCGAATGACAGAATACATTGAAAGGTACACTTCATTACGTCGTCAACGTCCAAAAATGCAAAATTTTAACCAATTTTGCGATTTGTAGAGACCTGTGACATATGTTAGCATTTTACAGATTGCGTAACCAACTTCTACGATGAAAAATGGTCACACAAAACGTAGAAATAAGTAACATCTACGTTATAAAAAGTCTTATATTTTGCAACATGTATTCACGGATAAAACTGATTCCATTATTTCGAGCAAGCATTTAGCCTGAGTCTATATTGCTCAAATTTTATTAGAAATTACTCTAGCCAAATTCAAAGAATATAACGGTTGCTCTCCTATCAAAGCCAGGGAAAGCTCAAACCACCCCGTTCGTTTCAGCGGTTTCAAATCTGCCCGGATTATGTTTTTGCAGTTAGCTTTTGTAAACTGTTCTATCCGCAATACTGTAGATTACTGTTGCATTGCTTGACACTAAATTAGTCGCAATAACTTTGTTCAGTTTTGCTGATTAACTGGTTTGGTTTGTTCAGAATATCAATTAATTGTAATATGAAACAGTAAAATTTTTGACGAATTTCGTTCCGTTAATTACTCAAGCTAAAATCGGATCTATTCTCCCCCCCCCAGTTTAGTGGGCTTATATTTTTTACGCCCCCCAGGAGCACGAGCTATTTTCTTACATAATAACGTGCTATATAACAACATATAATTTGTAACTGGGGGTCATAAAAAACACGGGGGGGGGAACAGAATAGATCCGGAAAAGAAATGATCGCATATGTTTTACAAAGTTTCGAAATCATTCTTTCCTTTTATTTCTACGTATATCGTTGACACGTCAACCCGGGAGAAGCTGACTGCATAATTAAGAGACTCTGAACCAAAAATTTAACATAAGCAATTGACTTTGGAATATAACAAGGAGGATCGTTAATGTGCGTTCGCACATGATGTTCCGACCCGAGATCATCTACATTTTTGAATTAATTGTCAACCAAATGAAGAGAAAACGAAAATAGATGTTTGAATTTAAAAAAAATTGTTATAAAACCCAACTACTAATCGAATTGCACAATGCCATGCCTCATTGAGGCTCTCTCGAGATCTGCATTAAAAAAAACCAGGAGAAAAAACAACGAACAGCAAAACAGAAACCCAATATCTTAATTTAAAAGCGCCCAGTAACAGCGTCAAAGGGCAATCAGATAAAACTTTAAATACACAAATTTAGTTTTTCCTGACTATACAACAGATGGATGTTTTCCCTAATGAGACAAAGTAACAAGTGAGAACAAAGAGAAGAAAAAATGAGGTTGAAGTATAAAATCAATCAACATTTTTAAAACAAATATTTCCAAAGTCTAACACAATCCTTAGTTTATAACAATATAATTATTGACAAATTTACTAAAAAGTCATTACGAAGCCAATGGGACCTGTTTGCAAAAACAGGTCCCATTGTTTTTGCGAACAACTTTGCGAACAATCTGCAAAAAGACAAATTATCGAAGCCATTGAAATCATTAGCTCTTATCTGAATACTATGTTTTTCTATTGGATAAACATGTTAATGTTTGAAATTCAACGAATTGAAGGGGATCTCTGAATGACGAGAATAAGTTACAAGTTGACGAAAAGAACAACAAAAACTGAAAGAATTAAAAAATCCTGAAAAGTACTGAAAATGTATAATATCCTAATCTTTAAGACTATTAGCTACTAGCTGACTGCTTCGGGTAACATCATACACTTAATCGTTAATTACAAGTTTATGAGACCGGTCAGCATTTTACGGCGACCTAAAGAGTAAAAAAACTCAAAAACAGCGAAATCAAGAAAATAAGTGAGAAAAGTGTCGAAACCATTAGAGACTGAACCTTTCAAAAAAAGTTTTCTATTGTCAATTAATTTTCAAGCAGCAATGGAATTGTTTTTATTGTTAAAAAATGACTTGAAAACAACAAATATAAACATTTCTACTAAAACAACGAAGTTTTTGAGAAAACCCCTAGTATCGAAGCATTCAAATTCAAAAGCTTTCAACGGAATTAAATAAGCACGCTAAGTTCTACCTCCTTGAGTAAGCAGTGATATCCTTAATTCACAGGTAATCTATAACTTACCACAATAACTCGCATGGCAACGAAAAATACATGAAAACCACAAAATTTTTGAGAAAAACCGTAGTATCAACGTCATAAAGTTCAATTGCTTTCACCGGAAGCCATTAAATACGCCCAATTGAGACTCGATGAGACAACAAAGGTGTATGTTATTCAAAATTCATCAATAAGACCATTAAATAAAAATCCAAAAATGCAGTAGAAAAGTGCGAGAACGAAGTGTCGAAGCCATTTGAACCATAAGTTTTTCTCCGAAAAAGCTTTCTACGATCCATTGAACGTCTTCTCTAAGCCAATCGGAACAATCAATATAAAGATAATGTAAAAAGATTTCAAAGGGAACCAAAATTACGAAAAAAATATCCACAAAAAAATTATTAAAACTCGTGCATCGAAGTAAAAAAAACCAACATATGGAAGATAAAACCGTTAACTGGACAAATTTTTGTTGAAGTAGAAAAGAAAAGGGTCCTGTCATAACTGACACTTACTTACAGTTCACGAAATTCAGCTTAAGATTGATTCATGTTTAAAAAAAATTTCAAAGAATAATTTTTAAAGTCTTAACAGCCATTAAATCCAAAAGCTTTCAACGGAAGTCAATAAATACGCTCATTTATGGCTCGATGTGAAGACCAGGATGTTTGTCTTGCATAGGCAATCAATAAGATGTCACAATTATTTTTAAGACTATGAAAACAACAAAAAATACAGGCAAAAAACAAAAAATTCTGTAGAAAAGTGCAAGAAGAAAGTGTTGAAGCCATTTAAACAAAAAATTTTTTCTCTGAAAACTTTATCAATGATCAATTGAATGTCTTTGCTAAGACTTTGGGGGTCATAAATATTCGGATAACGTGATAGGATTTCAAAAGGAAACAATAATATGAAATGTCCAAAAATTTTTAAAAAGTTTTGAAATCTTGTGGCCTTGAAGTCATATAACCAATAGCTAGAAGAGAAAACCGCCAACTAAATAAATTTTGTTGAAGTAAAAAAGAAAACGATTCTGCCATTACTGAGACTCACTTACAGTTCAAAAAAATAAGCTTAAGAATGATATACGTTCAAATAAAGTTCAACAAAATATTCTTAAAGTCTTAAAGAGTCTTACGACTATGAAAAGAACAAAAAATACAGGCGAAAAACCAAAAATTCTGTAGAAAAGTGCGAGAAGAAAGTGTTGAAGCCACTCAAACAAAAACTTTTTTTTCTGAAAACTTAATCTATGATCCATTGAACGTCTTCGCTAAAACAATGGGAATCATCAATATTAGGATAAGGTGATAAGATTTCAAATGGATCTAAGAATACGAAATGTCAAAAAATTTAAAAAAAATTGAGATCTTGTGGCGTTGAAATCATAGCCAATAGTTAGAAAATAAAACCGCTAACGAGATAAAAGTTGGTTGCATTAGGAAGGAGGGGGCTCCAGTCATTACTGAGACTGGCTTTCAGTTCGCAAAAATAAGTTAATGATTGGTTAATTTAAAAAAAAAAATTTAAAAATTTATTTTCAAAGTCTTAACAGTCATTAGCTGTCCACTCAAAGCACTAAATAGGTTCACTTAAGGCTCATTACGAAGTCTATGGCACTTTTAGTCAACGAGTTTATGCCATATGATTCCAAGAATACAGTAAAATTTCATAAAGAAAATCAACATTTCAGTTGAAATTACGAAAACTGAGATACGAATCCAAAAAAAGGAAACTTGAGTTATTCCTTGGAAACAAATTTTTTGTTGGTTGGGCTTTTTTGATTGTAAATGAGGTTTTTCTTTAACGGAATCTCGATATGAAAGGTGACTAGTCTCTATTTGACTTGAAAAAACCAAAAAAAATCTAAAAACTAGAGCTCTCAACCAGAACTCGTATTTTTTTGTGGTAAACTTCCCTATGAGGCCAGAGCTAGTCTTTATATCGCCTTTCGTCTATTATGAACACAAAAAATGGTTTAATTTGTGGCGTGAAATGTAATTTTGAATTTAAATTTTCATAGAAAAAACGATAATTCGAACAAAAAATTACGGTAAAATTGAACAAAAGTGAACTTTAAACCTTAAACAACTTTAAACTTTTGAACTTTAAACTTTAAGTGAACTTTAAACCTTAAACAACTTTAAACTTTTGAACTTTAAACTTTAAACCTCGACAACTCCTCGAAAACAACGAAATTTAAAAAAAGTCTTTATATTTTGAATTGTACGCTGGAATAGCTTTTTAATGATACCACGCACATTTCTGTACGTTGAATATATCGCAAAAAAACACTTGAGTATATAGTTCCTCCCCCCCCACAAGTGGGGTCGAAACAGTTAAAACATTTCTCAGTGAATAATTTTTTTGGTTAAATGATTTCAAAACTCAATTAATATATTAGCGATATTGTTGATTTAGGTGCCTTTCTGGTGCCCTATGTACTGTTCATGGTAGCCAGCGGAGCTCCATTGTACTTCCTGGAATTAACTCTGGGCCAATATAGTCAACAGGGTGCTCTGGGCCAATATATAACAAGGAGGATCGTTAATGTGCGTTCGCACATGATGTTCCGAGATCATCTACATTTTTGAATTAATTGTCAACCAAATGAAGAGAAAACAAAAATAGATGTTTGAATTTAAAAAAAATTGTTACAAAACCTAACTACTAATCGAATTGCACAATGACATGCCTCATTGAAGCGCTCTCGAGATCTGCATTAAAAAAAACAGGAGAAAAAACAACAAACAACAAAACAGAAACCCAATATCTTAATTTAAAAGCGCCCAGTAACAGCGTCAAAGGGCAATCAGATGAAACCTTAAAAACACAAATTTTGTTTTTCCTGACTATGCAACAGATGGATGTTTTCCCTAATGAGACAAAGTAACAAGTGAGAACAAAGAGAAGAAAAAATGAGGTTGAAATATAAAATCAATCAAAATTTTTAAAACAAATATTTCCAAAGTCTAACACAATCCTTAGTTTATAACAACAAAATTATTGACAAATTTACTAAAAAGTCATTACCAAGCCAATGGGACCTGTTTGCAAAAACAGGTCCCATTGTTTTTGCGAACAATTTTGCGAACAATCTGCAAAAAGACAAATTATCGAAACCATTGAAATCATTAGCTCTTATCTGAAAACTATGTATTTTTATTGAATAAAAATGTTAAAGTTTGAAATTCAACGAATTGAAGGGGACCTCTGAATGACGAGAATAAGTTACAAGTTGACGAAAAGAACAACAAAAACTGAAAGAATTGAAAAATACTGAAAAATACTGAAAATGTGTAATATCCTAATCTTTAAGACTATGAAGCCATGTCGAAGAAAAGTGTCGAAGCCATTAGAGAATGAACCTTTCAAAAAAAGGTTTTCTATTGTCAATTAAATTTCAAGCAGCAATCGAATTGTTTTTATTGTTACAAAATGACTTGAAAACAACAAATATAAACATTTCTACTAAAACAACGAAGTTTTTGAGAAAACCCCTAGTATCGAAGCATTCAAATTCAAAAGCTTTCAACGGAATTAAATAAGCACGCTAAGTTCTACCTCCTTGAGTAAGCAGCGATATCATTAATTCACAGGTAATCTATAACTTACCACAATAACTCGCATGGCAACGAAAAATACATTAAAACCACAAAATTTTTGTGAAAAACCGTAGTATCAACGTCATAAAGTTCAATTGCTTTCACCGGAAGCCATTAAATACGCCCAATTGAGACTCGATGAGACAACAAAGGTGTATGTTATTCAAAATTCATCAATAAGACCTTACAACATGTCACTGACTATGAAACAACAAATACAGGCAAAATCCAAAAATGCAGTAGAAAAGTGCGAGAACGAAGTGTCGAAGCCATTTGAACCATAAGTTTTTCTCCGAAAAAGTTTTCTAAGATCCATTGAACGTCTTTTCTAAGCCAATTGGAACAATCAATATAAAGATAATGTAAAAAGATTTCAAAGGGAACCGAAATTACGAAAAAAATATCCACAAAAAAATTATTAAAACACGTGCATCGAAGTCAAAAAAACCAACACTTGGAAGATAAAACCGTTTACTGGACAAATTTTTGTTGAAGTAGAAAAAAAAGGGTTCTGTCATTACTGACACTTACTTACAGTTCACGAAATTCAGCTTAAGATTGATTCATGTTGAAAAAAACTTCAGAGAAAAATTTTTTAAGTCTTAACAGCCATTCAATCCAAAAGCTTTCAACGGAAGTCAATAAATACGCTCAAATATGGCTCGATGTGAAGACCAGGGTGTTTGTCTTGCATAGGCAGTCAATAAGATGTCACAATTACTTTTAAGACTATGAAAACAACAACAAATACAGGCAACAAACGAAAAATTCTGTAGAAAAGTGCAAGAAGAAAGTGTTGAAGCCATTTACACAAAAAATTTTTTCTCTGAAAACTATATCATTGATCAATTGAACGTCTTTGCTAAAACTTAGTGGATCATAAATATTCGGATAACGTGATAGGATTTCAAAAGGAAACAATATTATGAAATGTCCAAAAATTTTTAAAAAGTTTTGAAATCTTGTGGCCTTGAAGTCATATAACCAATAGTTAGAAGAGAAAACCGCCAACTAAATAAATTTTGTTGAAGTAAAAAAGAAAATGGTTCTGCCATTACTGAGACTCACTTACAGTTCACAAAAATAAGCTTAAGAATGATATACGTTCAAATAAAGTTCAACAAAATTTTATTAAAGTCTTAACATCTATTGAATTCAATAGCTTTCAACAGAAGTCAATAATACGCTCAGTTCTAACCCGATATGAAAACCAGGATGTTTTGCATGCATAGGCAATCAATGAGACGTCACAAAGAGTCTTACGACTATGAAAAGAACAACAAATACAGGCGAAAAACCAAAAATTCTGTAGAAAAGTGCGAGAAGAAAGTGTTGAAGCCACTCAAACAAAAAATTTTTTTTCTGAAAACTAAATCTATGATCCATTGAACGTCTTCGCTAAAACAATGGGGGTCATCAATATTAGGATAAGGTGATAAGATTTCAAATGGATCTAAGAATACGAAATGTCAAAAAATTTTAAAAAAATTGAGATCTTGTGGCGTTGAAATCATAGCCAATAGTTAGAAAATAAAACCGCTAACGAGATAAAAGTTGGTTGCATTAGGAAGGAGGGGGCTCCAGTCATTACTGAGACTGGCTTTCAGTTCGCAAAAATAAGTTAATGATTGGTTAATTTAAAAAAAAAAAATTTAAAAATTTATTTTCAAAGTCTTAACAGTCATTAGCTGTCCACTCAAAGCACTAAATAGGTTCACTTAAGGCTCATTACGAAGTCTATGGCACTTTTAGTCAACGAGTTTATGCCATATGATTCCAAGAATACAGTAAAATTTCATAAAGAAAATCAACATTTCAGTTGAAATTACGAAAACTGAGATACGAATCCAAAAAAAGGAAACTTGAGTTATTCCTTGGAAACAAATTTTTTGTTGGTTGGGCTTTTTTGATTGTAAATGAGGTTTTTCTTTAACGGAATCTCGATATGAAAGGTGACTAGTCTCTATTTGACTTGAAAAAACCAAAAAAAATCTAAAAACTAGAGCTCTCAACTAGAACTCGTATTTTTTTGTGGTAAACTTCCCTATGAGGCCAGAGCTAGTCTTTATATCGCCTTTCGTCTATTATGAACACAAAAAATGATTTAATTTGTGGCGTGGAATGTAATTTTGAATTTAAATTTTTATAGAAAAAACGATAATTCGAACAAAAAATTACGGTAAAATTGAACAAAAGTGAACTTTAAACCTTAAACAACTTTAAACTTTTGAACTTTAAACTTTAAGTGAACTTTAAACCTTAAACAACTTTAAACTTTTGAACTTTAAACTTTAAACCTCGATAACTCCTCGAAAACAACGAAATTTAAAAAAAGTCTTTATATTTTGAATTGTACGCTGGAATAGCTTTTTAATGATACCACGCACATTTCTGTACGTTGAATATATCGCAAAAAAACATTTGAGTATATAGTTCCTCCCCCCCCCCCACAAGTGGGGTCGAAACAGTTAAAACATTTCTCAGTGAATAATTTTTTTGGGTAAGTGATTTCAAAACTCAATTAATATATTAGCGATATTGTTGATTTAGGTGCCTTTCTGGTGCCCTATGTACTGTTCATGGTAGCCAGCGGAGCTCCATTGTTCTTCCTGGAATTAACTCTGGGCCAATATAGTCAACAGGGTGCTATCCAGTGTTGGAACATGCTGCCCATATTCAAAGGTAATCAAAAATCGGTATACAGATTCAAGGGGTCGAAATTGAAGACGGAATTATTATTTTATCAGGGCTGATAATGAATATTATCATAGATAATATAGGATAAAAATCAACTAAATCGGAATTGCTATCGCGTTAAAACTGATAACATTTTAAAGACGAAAAATTTTTGATAAGACCTCCTACTCAATATAAAATAAGAAAAGATACAGGATGAGAATTCTGGAACCATTTGAGAGCATCTTATATGAGGTTGTTTTGTACTTACTGATGTGCTATAAGTTGTCCTTCATGCTTGATATTCCAAGCTGATGCCCCAGACGGTCCCATCTGCCCTCCAATTACATGATCTGGGACCTCAAAAACGCGCTTCAGTCTGATCAGAAAACATTTTTATCTGAGCAGAGATTGTTTCCGTTTGGGACCTCAACCTGGGGTTCATTCGACCAGTTTACTATGTGAGATCCCGTACCTAACGCCAAGTCAATATCAGTACTGGGCAAGTCTAATTCCAAGTCTAGGTATCAGTACTGATTCAGAGCTATGATCATAACACATTTAAGACTTGTCAGACTTGGCCAAGACGTGCAAGTCTTCAAGTCTTGCCCAGTACTGAAAAACGAAATAAGACTTGGATTTAGACTTACCCAGTACTGATATAGACTTGGATTTCGGTACGGGATGCTGTGTTTATGAATGATTGTTGCAGGTATCGGTATAGCGTCAACAGTGGTTGTGTTCTACTGCAACACTTACTACATAGTGGTACTAGCTTGGGCCTTTTTCTACCTCTTCACGTCATTCATGGTCCCTCTCGGGTTCTCCACTTGTGACAACACTTGGAACACTCCCAACTGCTATCAGGTCACGTGACACAAAATCATCTAATAGTCACATTTTAAAAAAGATCACGGGTTGACCACCATACAAGAAACTTACCAACCATAAAACGCCATTTATGGATTTTATGGAAACATACCAAACATACAATGATCATAAAACATTTTGAGCTTCGATGACAAACGGTCCAATGGGCCGCCTGCAGTTCCAACGGTTTTTTTAGGATGAAGCTTCAAAATTCTGTACTTCATTCTAAAAAAATCGATAAATCAAAATCAAGAAACTAAATTACGAATGTAAGGTTAACTGCAAGGTACATTTATCAGCAATCAAAGTGTCAGTTTATCATCTGGTAGAAACATTGAAATCTTCCTCTTCGCAATGGGTGAGATACAAATCAAATCACACATTAATCGGCTAGTTTTCGTCACGTATGACCATCTCGAGTGTGTTAGTAACTAAATAAATCTAAGCGAGAATATTAACCAATCAGAATCGAGTATTTAAATTATGTATAGAATTGCGTCTAATATACATAAAAAGTTCCGGAAAAGTTCGTATAACCTAATTTTAAGTAAATAATACCATGATATGTATCAAATAAGGCGGTTTTAGGCTCAATATTTTTAGGTTCTCTAGACGATTGTTGATCGATTATGAACTGATTCTGACGTCAATGACATCAGACAAAAACCAGTAAAAGATCATCAAAAAAAGCCTTGCCGTCTAAACTCTCACTTGTTGCTGTGTTCGCTAATACTTATACGTTGCTATGTACGAACGATACTTAATACGTTATAGTCTTAATGCGTTGTTATTATTGATTGCTCGCTATACGTTGCTTCATGATGATTTATAGTCGATTTTGATCGTTTGCTACATAATACGAAAAGAATGAATTGAAACTCCAAAACGGTAGACTGTTTTACTTCTCAGCTACATTTTGTTGCCGCTCCTTACTGAGCCACATTTAGGCAAATTTACTTGTAATTGTATTTGTAACTTTAATCTTGGCAGCCTATTCGGGCCGCGCTTCAGTGGATATTTCTTTCGGACGAGCTTTTCTGCTGTGAGTCTGTTCGCAACTTATTATTTCGTAACGATGGATCATGCTTGGAATTGTTCAGTTGGGACATGGTTGGTATCAACAAACAACAGTTCACCGTTTGCTACATCAATTTCAAAGTGTAGCGAGTCCTCTTCTCTGCCGACTGCATTGCCAACGATTTGGACATTGACGAAGATGTTGATGTCATTGGGCTATCCGGAGCACGCCCTAACAATTTTTGCCATGAAACTCCGTGTTGAAGTTCGTACTAAAGGAAAACACGTATTAGATAGTAGCTTTGTTGATTGGAGCAAACTGTTTCTCAAAATACGAAAAGCAGGGCTCAATCAATCCAATAGACTGGCTTTTGGAAACTGAAGTTACAGCTACCACAACACAATATTGAAGTTGTAAATTCAGCGCTACCACCAAAAAGAAAACTGTAAGACAGAACCGAAACGCTTTTTAGTTTTCTTTTTGCAGTAAAGTATTTAGATAGTTTAGACGGCAAGTTCGGCCCCAAACACTGGTATTTATACGAGTGGATATTTGACTGTAATCCTCTTTGAAATCGGTCACCAATAACCCTCACAGTTGATTTTTTTTTGAGTTTAAAAAACATCAAGGTTCGGAGTTTGATCAAATCTTCCGATATTCACAAATCCTTTTCCGCCAGATTGTAAAGAAAAGCGAGTAGTACTATCTTGACAAGTCTCAGTTAAATAGAATATTTTTTGGAGAAGGGAGCTGAGAAACTTTTTTAAGAGCAAAAAACATAGATTTTGAAAATTTTTGGTCGAAAGTTGGGAAATTCACACAAACTAGTCCATTATGTCTACATAGCAAGAAATTGACCTCAGATATGAGATAAAAATGTGAGAACATATTGCTAAATTGTTCAATTTTGAAAATCTTTGGTCAATTTTGAAGCAAATCAAAAAATTTAGAAAATCAATACCGAATATTGATAAATCGTACTTTCAAGCTTAAAACCGTCCAGTTTACTGGATTACCGTTCCGTAATCAAGAATTTGCAAAAAATTGACCAAAATTTGAAAAAAAAATTGGACAAATGCATCAAATTTTGACAAATTTGTCAAAAAAGAAAAAAAAAATTTCCAGCAAGAAGGTTCGTTAATTGAGCAAAACTTATTACACAGAAAAAGAACCTCCGGCCTACAAAAATTATCGAATTCCCATAATTTTTCTCGTCAATTGTTTATATACCGTTTTTCGTCCGCGTTCTTTTCGTTCTTTAACTTTCCAATTCTCCTTGTTCCGTTTTTTTCCAATAACGTCGCTCTCCCAAAACTTCGCTTTTCGTTTTCTTCGCTACTTTTCCGATTTTCGATGTAGTATGTCATATGTGATGAAGTATGTTGTTGCTTTTGCTGTAGTATGTTGAGTATGCTAGTATGCTGGTTTGTTGTTTAGGTCTTATAGCTTTCTAGGGTGTGACTTAAGTTTATTCTCGAGTTACGGCTGGATTGCTCTTTGACTTTTCAACTTTACTAATTTACTAGCCTTCCTGCTGTAGTATATTAATTTTTGCTGCTCTATGTTTGCGTGTATCTGTATGATTGTTAGTTGGTTTGGTTTTTTGCCTTCTGGGGTGTGACTTAAGTTTATTCCGGAGTTACGGCTAGATTGTTTCTTAACTTTTCCAGCTTTCATAGACTACAGAAGCACTGCGTATTACTTAACTTTTGCTGTAGTTTGTTTAATATTGTTGGTATGCTGATCGGTTGTTTAGGTTTGAATATTGCTAGGGTGTGACTTAAGTTTATTCTAGAGTTACGGCTAGTAAATTTCTTGCTCTTTTCTTCCATTTAGTATACTACTGCTTTGCCGTAAATTAGTTCGTTATTTGTATATATTAAGCCCCGTAATGATTTGTGCTACTTTGTCTCTTGCAGTAGCATCTCTCCTCCTTCCTAGGGTGTGACTTAAGTTTGTTCTGGAGTTACGGCTAGTTTGTTTGGTTGAGTTTGTTGCTGCTGTCTGCAAGCATAGTGGTTCCCGACCTCCCCGCTCGCTGCGTAATCGTCTCCCGCACGTTCCGACCCGCCTTTCTGTTTCGTTGCGCGGTACTCGCTCAACGCCTCCGTTCCGTCCGTCTCGTTTCCCGTTTCTTTGTGCGTTGCTCGTTCAGCAGTTCCGTCCCGTCCGTTGCGTCGCCCGTTTACTACCCGCGTTTTCGCCAGTTCCGTTCCCTGTTGCGTTGCGCGTCGTTCGCCCGTCCTTCCCGTCCCGTCCGCTTTGTCTCCCGTTTCGTCGTGCTTCGTCCACCCAGTCCTCTTTCCCCGGTTGCCTTTATTCCTGTTTAGTCTCACGTTGCTTTCAAGCACGTTAGACGCCCTCTCCAATTTGTTACTCATTTTCGCCGAGTAATTCATTACTTTGTAACTTCTTTTCTGCTCTTCGACGTCTTGATTATCAAGTCGTCGTCATTTGGGTTCGGTATAACCCTCATTCCACGTGTTTGGCTGAGAGTACTCTTCATTGATAAGTTAGCTATTTCAATATCATGGCCGAACAGCAAGAAAAATTGAAAAAAACTCTTTAATGCAAGATCTAATCTAGAATCTGAGTTATGTAACATCCATAAGGACATCACAGATGCCATAGATCGTCAAGACAGGAGGGTTAAAGTTGAACGCTTGGTTTCTAAGTTGAAGGATGTTTTCAGTAAACTAGTGCAGAAGAATGAAGAACTGTTTGACTTAGCCAGTAAAGCGGAGGACCCAGATTCAATTTACCCTGTCCTTGAGCAATGGTTGGATGATGTAACCAAGAACAACGATAAATTCTTGCTTGCGGCTAGAAGCTATATTGACTCAGTTGCTGACCGAGACACCGTATGTGGGGGCGTTAATCCTCAAGGGCAATCTAAGAGAAGTTCACGCCGGACAACATCATCATTGTCTAGCCAGCGTAAACATGAATTTCTAATGGCAAAACTAAAACGCGAAGAGGCCGAGAAACAAGAACAAGCTGCCATGCGCCTCGCTAAGCAAAAACACGAAATTGCCATGAGAAAAAGGGAGCTTAAAATACAAATGGAACAGATGGCACTTCTAGAATTGGATTTGGTAAATTCGTTTCCAGCAGGTAATTCAAGTGAGTTAAACTTTTCTTTCTCGTCCTGGTTCAGCAACCGCCGACCCTCCTTTTAAAGATACTTCCCCTAGTAGTCCTCCAGAAAACCCAAGTAATGTTGCCGATATCTTGAAATGCTTTCTCAGTACACACGGCCAGGAGTTGCAATTTCTGTTGCTCAGCCAGAAGCGTTGTATCGGGAATACCTCCAGGCTCAACTGCAGCAACCACTCACTGATCAAAGAGTCGAGCAGGCACATAGTCCCTCAGGCAGTGGTAAAGTGAACCAAGTGTACCAAGTACCAGTCGACGTACAAAATGTCGCACTCCCACCACCTCAACCACCTATGCAACCTCCCCGGCCACCAACACCCGTTATGGCACCAACGAACTCCATTTTCGTACCTGATTTTTCAAAAAACCCACAGGTAAATCAGTTCTTGGGTCCGAAGAGCTCCAGTGTGCCTTGTCAATTACATATGTCGATGCCTCATGTTCCGCAACAACAGAATCCACCTCAAAGTAACATTCCACACCAAACACAAGTCCCTATTGCCCATTCCCCGCATAATGTCCCTCCACCTCTAAACCCACTCGTGAACCCGCCTCCCGTGTTCCCATCTCAACATCTATTGATTCCTCATCCTCCCGTGATTCCGTCGCCCCCTCCAGCGGGCACAGCAACATACTTATCTGTCCCCAACATTCCAAAACAAAACATTGTCCATTCACCTCAAGCCCGCCTGTTACCTTGCCCTACCGCACCCAAACTTCCCCTTAACCGTAACCCCGATTATAATTTGTGGCGTTTTCCTCAAAATATTCTCCCAAACGTAAACCAGGCGAAAAATAATGCAACCGTCTATAATGTTCAATCTAACCTACCCCCAAAGACAGCTAACCCCACCATCAGCCATCCCATCTTGCAAATGAGTGCACAACATAATCCAAATAGCAACTACGCAGCTAACTGTAGCATCCCTGTTAACCCCTTTAGTACAACTACTAACATCGCGCCACCTTTCGTCACGCCGGTTATACATCCAACATACGGGCATACTGCTCCGATACCATTGTGTTGGGGTGGCCCACCGCATCCCACGCCTCCAGCGCCAGCATCTGAAAATGCAAGCTTGATTAAGGCATTCACTGACGCCTTATCTAGCAAGAGGAATGACCCACTACCCGAATGGAAGTTGTCACAATACAGTGGGGATCCTCTACAGTGGCACGAAAGGTATGGTCAATTTAAAAGCGCAATTGACTCTCAGTCCTTAACTGATGATGTAAAATTGACATACCTTAAGACCCTCGTTACAGGTAAAGCTAAAACAGCTATAGCTGAGTTCGCCTACTGCGGCGCAAGGTACAAAGACGCACTGAAGACCTTAGAACGTAAATTTTGCCAACCACAGGCGGTCGTAAGTGCACATTTGGACAAGCTCAACAGCTTTCCACCATTGAAGATGCACAATAGCGATAACATCATTAACTACTCGGGGTGCATTTCAAGTCTCGTCGGGGTATTTAAATCGCTGTCATATGATTCGGATTTAAAGAGTGCTGCGCTTCTCAACACTGCCGTACAGAAGCTACCACCCAATATGAAGGAGTCATGGTCACTCTTCACGGTCAAAAAGCATTGGGTGAAACCTACTCTTCTTGATTTCAACGAGTGGTTAAAAGAGAAGGCCGAAGCGCACAATTTAATGAAGAATACCGCAACTAAAGCAATGACTGAGGATACCAACAACTCAGTAACAAGATCAAAAGTTGCTTCAAAGGCATTTGCTGCAAATACGCAACAGAAGAGTAACCCTAAGCCGCAAGAGAGATCTCCGTCAACATCAATCTCTAGTTGCATTGTATGCAAAGGCAGCCACCGGTTGTGGGAATGCCGTGTCTTTTAGGAAAAGACCCCCACGCAGAGAGCCAAGGTCGTGGCTGAGGCAAAGCTCTGTTTCTCTTGTTTGCGTGATAAACACATGTTTAGGCAATGCCCAAGTCCCCGTAAATGTAGGAAAGATGGTTGCAACAGCTCCCATAACACCTTACTTCATGGAACTGAAAGGGTTTTTCGAGCTAAACCCTCAACAAACAACAACATCGATACTTCGAAGTCGAACGCAGGTACAAGTAGGCCATCTACAGGTCAACAGCAACCAAGCAAAACAACCACTTTGTCTTCCGTGACGGATGTTAAAGGCCTCCTTCAGGTCACGGAACTGAAACTTACTAATTCTTCTGGCACTAGTACTACAGCGTTGGTTTTACGCGATATCGCTTGCAGTAACTCTTGGGTGTCCGATAGTCTCGCAGCTAGACTCGGTTTGCAGGGTACCGCATTAAAACTGACCGTCAAGGGTATAAACACGGAAGAACTCATTGACACAAAGGTGGTTCAATTGACTGTGACACCTCATAAAGACCAAGACTTCGAAGCTTTCACTGTGCGTCCCTACGTAAGAGAAACATTAAACGCAGGTTCTGACGTCATTGACGTCAAGTCCATGCAAGAAACTTACTCACATTTGGCAGTTCTAGATCCAGTAAAATATAGCTGTGGAGAAATTGAGATGATACTCTGACAGGATGTCTACCATGCCATCCGCCCGTTAGAGTATTTTTCAGCCGACGAAAAGTGCTCACCGTTTGCTGTCCGCTTGCCCATAGGTTGGGTTTTAATTGGCCCACTCCCGTCAAGTTCAAGTTTAGTCTCGGTGTGTTTCAAAGCCAATATTGAACAGGATTTTGAATTGGCTTGTCAGGTTAAATCTTGGTATGATGTGGAATCGTACGGCGCGTTCAAGCAATTTGACCCACGATCCGCAGCGGATGCTCGGGCGCAGGATATATTTGAAACAACAACCTTCCATAACGGCCAAAGATACGATGTCGGTATGTTATGGGCTGATGACAACACCCAGCTCCAGAATAACAACTTTTCGTCACTGGTACAGCTCAAGTCCCTCGAAAAGCGGCTATCGAGAGATACATCATTGAAAGAAACTTATGCTAATACCATCCGTGAAGACTTGGAAAAAGGTTACTTGATTACAGTCCCTGATGCTCACAAGGTAGAGCAACGGTCGGATAGAGAGTGATACCTACCACACCATCCCGTAATCAATCCGAACAAACCGGGAAAAGTGCGTAGGGTATTAAATGGTGCAGCAAAGTTCCACGGTACTTCTTTGAATAAATCTTTGCTCACTGGCCCCGACCTGCTCCAAAACCTAATCCACGTACTACTTAGTTTCCGTCAACATCAGTTTGCCGTGTCCGCAGATATCGAGGGTATGTTCCTCCAAGTGGATGTCCCTGATTGGGACCAGCCATCACTGCGTTTTTTGTGGCGGGAGGACCCCACAACAAATGTTGTAGTGTATCAATACACGCGCCATATATTCGGGGCTAAAGACTCGCCCACATGCGCTAACTATGCACTGAAACGCACGGCCCGAGACAATTTTAATCAGTACCCGGAAGCAACCAAAGCCTTCCTAGAAAACTTCTACATGGACGATTACTTGGATTCGGTGGAGTCACCTGAGAGGGCTCTCAAAAGATCGAAGGAGTTGGTACATCTTCTCCATCTAGGTGGGTTCAAATTTACTAAGTTTGTAAGCAATGTACCAAATCTGGCTGATCGAATTGATGCGTCAACTCAGTCTACCGAACCAAAAGTAATTGCCTCAGCTAAGGAGGATTCTTCGCACGTGCTTGGGTTGAAATGGGATCTTAACAATGATTCTCTAGTTGTGAGTTGGGGTACCTCCAGTACAGTAACTAAGTGTTTAACACAACGCTTGGTATTGAGCCTAGTGTCTAAGGTGTTTGATCCCATCGGCCTAGTGGCACCATTTACTGTTGGTGCCCGATTGTTACTAAAGGACATCTGGCGTGTCAGTGGGCAGCACTGGGATGAAGAATTACCAAAAGACACGGTTGAAAAGTTCCTCGAATGGAGTGTAGAACTACCCGAGCTTGCAGAAATCACTATACCGAGGAGCTAATTTTCGGCAAACTTTAAACACCTGGAACTACACATGTTTGGCGATAGTTCCCAAGAGGTCTTCAGCGCTGTTGCATTTCTCCGAGCTCAAGTAAACACTTTTAGTGGGCCAAAAACAGAGCTTGCATTTGTCCTGGGTAAAGCTCGTGTAGCACCTATGAAGGTGATGACAATTCCAAAGCTAGAGCTGCAAGCTGCATTACTGTCCGCTCGGTTGAAACAAGATATCTGTCGAGCCCTTACTGTGCATGTCAACAAAGTTTTTATGTGGACCGACAGCACTACTGTCTTGCAGTGGCTCAACTCCACAAGCAAGCAGCCAAAATTTGTTGCAAACCGCGTATGCGAGATTTTAGAACACTAGCGTTGACGAATGGAACTACGTTGCCTCAAGCGATAATCCAGCAGATGCCGGTACTCGTGGTATGTCCGCTGAGGTTTTGCAATCAAGTAGCTGGGTGAGGGGTCCAGATTTCTTAAGAACCAAGGAATTCCCGTTCGAACCAAGCATCGAATTAGTTAAAAACATAAAACTTGGTATAGTAACTAAGGAATCTGACGAAACCAATACATCATTGGCCGCATCCGTAACCAAGTCAACTAAGGAACCGCCCCCGCAACTAATTCCCTTCGATAAGTACAGTTTTTATCAGAAGTTGCTACGGATAACAGCATACGCACTCCGCTTGTTACCTTCTCACGAATGTTACCGTAACGTCGATGGTAGCATCATAGACCCCACGGAGCTTGACGAAGCCGAGCGTCATCTCCAGTATCTTGTGCAAGAGGAGTCATTCATTGCAGAGAGAAAAGATCTTCTCGAAAACAAACCCGTTAAACGGAGTAGCCGTATTGCCCCGTTTTCTCCCTTTATTGGGCCAAATCGTCTAATCTGATCGGCCGGCCGCATCAAACGGTTGGTCGAAGTTGACTTTGATGTAAAACATCCTATCGTTCTTGACGCACGCCATGCATTTGTAAAGTTGTTCCTCCGGCACACCCACCTTAAACATCATCATCAAGGTATTGACTACCTGAGGGCTAAAATGCAAGAACGTTATACCATCCTTAAGTTACGATCCTCACTGCGTTCAATTAAATCCAACTGCGTCACGCGCAGAATGTTCCGCGCTGCCACTATTCAACCCATTAAGGCTGACCTCCCAGTAGAAAGACTAGCATACCAGTCTCCTCCCTTCACGAACACCGGGGTCGACTACTTCGGCCCGTTTTATGTTACTGTACGTAGGACTACCAAGAAGGGGTGGGGTTTCCTCTTCACATGCTTAACTACTCGTGCCGTTCATGTCGAAATTGTTCCTTCCATGGACGCCAGTTCGTGTGTAATGGGAGTGGAGCGTTTTGTCTCCCGTCGAGGTACACCTGCCATCATTTGGTCAGAAAATGGCACTAACTTTGTTGGCGCGGAAAAAGAACTACGCGAGAATATCGAGAAGTGGAACACCATCAACATCGCCGTCGAACTTGCCCACAAAGGCATTAAATGGAGGTTCAATCCGCCCAATGCGCCACACCAAGGTGGCATCTGGGAGAGGCTAGTACGTAGTTTCAAGCGCGTACTTTACACAATCCTTGGAACACGTCGCCTCACAGATGAGGTTTTAAATACCACTTTTTGTCTGGTCAAACATGCACTTAATTCACGTCCGCTAACGCCCGTAAGCGCCGACCCGTCCAACCTAGGCGCATTAACACCTAATCACTTTCTCCTCGGTAACCAAGCACGTAGTCTCCCGTCCATCAATGGCGTAGATGAGTTTGATCACCGTAAACGTTACGCCCGCGCGCAGTCTTACGCTAACGCTATTTGGTCTCGTTGGATCAAAGAATACGTACCGGCGCTGAACCGAGGTTCCAAGTGGCAGACGCCTGCCGAGCTTGACCTGAAGACCGGTGATTTGGTATGGGTAGTTGAAGAGACCAACCCAAGGGGTTACTACCCCACTGCTCGGATCACTGAACTTCGTTACGGTTCCGACAGCGTCGCACGCTCCGCCGTATTGCGCACGTCCTCCGGATCGCTCGTTCGCCCGCTTGTAAAATTAGTACCAATTCTCCCAGCATCTTCTGGGCTGGAGGATGTTAGTAACTAAATATATCTAAGCGAGAATATTAACCAATCAGAATCGAGTATTTAAATTACGTATAGAATTGCGTCTAATATACATAAAAAGTTCCGGAAAAGTTCGTATAACCTAATTTTAAGTAAATAATACCATGATATGTATCAAATAAGGCGGTTTTAGGCTTAATATTTTTAGGTTCTCTAGACGATTGTTGATCGATTATGAACTGATTCTGACGTCAATGACATCAGACAAAAACCAGTAAAAGATCATCAAAAAAAGCCTTGCCGTCTAAACTCTCACTTGTTGCTGTGTTCGCCAATACTTATACGTTGCTATGTACGAACGATACTTAATACGTTATAGTCTTAATGCGTTGTTATTATTGATTGCTCGCTATACGTTGCTTCATGATGATTTATAGTCGATTTTGATCGTTTGCTACATAATACGAAAAGATTGAATTGAAACTCCAAAACGGTAGACTATTTTACTTCTCAGCTACACGAGTGTGTCAGAAAAAAGTCTGAACAGATGTAAACTTCGTTTGAAATATTCATGATCAGACGCATCTATTCAATAATCAGACATTAAATAGCTCTACTTATGCGCCCGCTCTCTGCGAATTATAATTATCGGGGATTGCACAATGTTTGTAGTTGCAAAAAGGTAGAAGTTATAGAAATAAGATATAGCGCCAAATTTTCACAAATTCTCGTGAAAACCATTTTCATAATTATAGTCATCCTGTTTATTTACCTTCGGACATCTTGATTGCCACCCGAGATGTCTTATTGTTTGACCGGTATATGGTATCACCAGATGTTTTTACAATTTAACGTTTTCGCGTTTTCGATGTTGCTCTTTGGTCTCGAATACTAACACAAATCAAAAGAATTTCTAATATTGACAATTTAGTAGCAATGATTTTAAGTCAACAATGATTTTAAGCTCTTTGGAGTGCAAATTGTAATCTGCTTCAGGTGTCGGCTATTGCAGAGCAAGTGAAAGCAATGAAGCTTAACAATTCCAACAATGGGGGAATTATTACTCCCTCTTCAGCACAAACCACAAATGAAGATCAGTTCTCCCAGCTGATCAAATCAAAGACATCCAGCGTTGACGAATTCTGGGTGTAAGGTCATTTAGTTACACAATTTTTATCGATTTTGGAACTTTTTTAAAAATTTTTAATAGCCGCGTCAGCAATTCCAGGCGACAATTATAGTGCTCCTATTTTTTTGCAATTCAAAGAATTTGAATTTTATTGGGGCGCTGTGATTTTTTTTAAGATGTGTTCACACATTTTTCAATGACTTTGATCTCTCATAAACAGGTAAAGCCCAGCGGGCATTAAGTTTCATTAGATGCCCAAAGTGGATTTTAGCAGTCCTTCAAGTTATTAGAGTGGTGCAGCTGCTGGGATGGCCTCAATTTAAGGTTAAACAGTCATTTTTAGGAGTATTTGGGCTCAAATTGGTGAAAATTTTCATTTTTTGTGATTTTTTTAGTCTTTTGTTTGATTAGTCTTAAGTTCAAGTTTTAAAAAAGTGATGAAGGCCTTTTGCGAGACAAAACTACTCTTTATGACCGTTTTATGAGCTGTATGTTTTCGTACTACAAACACAAGCACGCAAAATAATACTAATTTTTGCAATCTTTTTCAAAATTTTTTTGAAAATTTTTCTCATTTTTTGAGTTTTTTCAGCTTCAGGGGCCAGAGAATCTGCTTTATGGTTTGAAAATTGGGCACTGTAGAGTTTCTAGTAACAATGGATTGGTTTTCAACATTCTAATGTCTCGAATTTTAGCATTTTCTTTTTTGATAAAATCTGCAATTCCTAAAGTTTTCGTAATTTTTTGATGTTTGTCCATTCTCAAGTGCCAGGAAACCTATTCAACGGTCTGAAAAAAGTTGCTGCATATTTTTTGCTTCCAATGGTTTTGTTTTGAACAATTTAACCTTTCGAATTTTAAAATTTTTCCGATAAAATTTGTAGTTTTTTTCACCATTTTTGTCTTTTAGTCAGTTTTTCTTGCCTATTTAGCCAGATAATCTCATACAAGGTTTCATAGTATGTTATTAAAGAGCTGCAAGGGGGCAATTGAATGCTTTTAAAATTTTTAGATGAACAAATTTCTGTTTTTTGAAATCTGAATTTTTTTCTAATAACTATTGCGTATCGACCTTTGAGCCAATTAATTTTTTAGGGCTTGGAATTGGGTTATTGGATAGCCTCTAGACACTCAGAATTGATTTTGAAGATAAAAATATCACGATTTTCAGCCACATTTCATTAGAATTCGCTATTGATTTCACTTAAAAGAAAAATTTTTGGGTCATTTTCGAGTTAATCGACTTTCAAGGGCCAATGAATTTTTTCAGGCTTTGCAGATATAATACTGCAGCAATTTCAGAAACAAAAACTGATATTGAACATATATATTTTTGAAGTGGGTATATTTAAAGGGATCAAATTTTGCCTTAGGGGTAAGAGCTTCAAAGTTTTAGCAATGATTATATTTTTGTTTAATTTGTTTGATTGATTGTTTCTCAATTTTTTGAGATGATTTTGTTTGTGTTTTGGCTGACGTTGTTCATTTGATCTGTTAGTCGGGTCTATTAATTCAATTTTTTTTCGATTCCTTCAAATGTATTTCAGGACTTGTCCTGTTATGTTTTTTACTTCGTCTAACAGATTTTTGTTTTGTCTTACCCTGACTTCTTGGAATTGACTATTTCAATGACTTCAGTGAATTCTACTGCTTTGCAGATAAAATATGTGTTTGTAACGTCATTTCTGCTGTTAGGTCAATTGCGTGACTTACCTCACTCAAAAAGATGACTTCTGAACTCACTTATGGGACTCTAAATTTTATGAACATTTACTAATTAAATGTCAATAGTATGCATGTAAGTAGTGCCAAACTTATAAGCCTTAATTCCTGAGTAATAGAAGCTTGAGTGCTAATCTCGAATATGAATTTTGAAAAAGCTCCGTTAGGGCTTTTTCCTTGTAGAGCAAATGTGTCTAATAAAAATGATAGTCCGAATCTGACCCATAAAGTCTAGTGGTCTATTAAAAAGCTGGTGGTCGATCTGTCAATCTTAGTTCTTTAGTTGCATCAATTCATGGTAGGCCACAAGCGTCTATCGCGGCTATTTTCCGGCAATCTGCCGGCTATGTTTTGGGAATGTTTAATTCTAATTGGACGTATATTCAACGTAGGATTTGTATTATGGCAACAACCTGAATTGCTTCTAGGATAAACGGAATGGTTGTAAGATCTCAAGCACCTTACTTAGACCTTACTTAGTAACTCAGTAATGGAATAATCTTGCACAAAAAATGACAGGAAGCAAACAGTTGACACAGAAAACCGAATTATAGTTTGGGATATAGATTTTAGTAGGGTATCAAGGCGATTTATTTGTTTACATGGAAACAATTTTGGGGTCCATGCCATTTTAATCCACCTCTCCAACATAGGGGGTATTTACGTATACTCCCACCCCCTTATTACACTACCCCCACTATAAGTATACCATGGATGGGCGTCATAAATTCGTGGGAGGGGGCTATAATGGAGAATGACCCGAAGGTTGTTGTGTCATTTGCTGAATTGTTTGCAGACGTCACGTGCTAATGAGCAACAACTCGGATGGCATACAAGACCCGGGTTCAATTGTGCTCCATCTAGCAGGGTGTCTGTTCCTGGTCTGGGCTCTTTGCTTCCTCTGCATCTTCAGAGGAATCAGTCTGTCAGGGAAAATTGTCTACTTCACGGCACTTTTCCCATATTTTATCATCACATGTATGATCATCAGAGGCTGTACACTTCCAGGGTCTGGACAAGGGTTGATGTTCTATTTGAAGCCGGACTTCTCCAAATTGGCCCAATCTGAGGCGTGTACCATTCATTGCAAGGCATTGTGTATAAATTATGTAGCAAAATAAAGCCCACAACAAGTAAACAGACTGGTCAAAAACGGTCACAATTATACAGGATTTTGGACAATTTGGGCATTTTTAGGAAGTGACCTTATTTGAGTTTTTCACCATCTTTAATTTGAATGACGTCTTGTCGTTTTTTAGGCCGGTATATTGCCTTTGCTACGTTTTTTTTTTTCAAGTCTTGACTTACTCAGTTGAATTTACTTATTTTCCTACGAAGCAGTTATTTTTAAGGGAAATAAATGCAATCGAACAATCGGAAAAATCAAGCGCATTGAAGGGTGATGTAGTTATATTATAATTATCAGCATATAAAGAAAAGCTTTTCGTTTTTGTTTATCGAAGAATAGCAAAAATTAGAGCGAGAACAGAGCGACCTTAGTCTTTTTTATTTTCCTGGAGAATCCTATAAGGCGACAACGTCAGCAACTCTCAAATAAAAAAATTCTTTTTTATTTAAAAAGTATTAGAAACTATATCACTAGTCAAACAAATGTAATGGATTTGAGTTTCTTTCCAGACATTAAGAGTTAGAAACTGTCGTTTTTTTCGACAAAATTTTAACTAGGGCATAAAAACGGTATAACCAAAATGGCATCTGATCTCATCTTGCCATACGGGAATGGTCTTTTATCACATCATAACTCAGATTTCGATATCTCAAAACAATACAGGATCAGGAATTGTCCTGCCAACGGACCATTTGATGAAGGCAAACTAAAATGTCTTTAAAGGGGTCTCTCAAAGCTCAATTAGCATACTACTGGTCCGAACTTAACATTTCATCAGCTTTCGATTGGTCTAATCAGAGCCAAAAACCTGTGAAATAGAAATGAATATTAAATTGTTCAAAAGGTTGTTATGAAGTCATTGTTTAAAGTAAAAATAACACATGGTATTTAAAAAAATTATCAAAGTTATAAATAGTATACTCATCATTACTTCTATATTGAAACCCATATTACAATGGTCCAGTTGTAGTTATGCACTAGGGCCAACTAACGATAAATATAAGAATTAAAACCGTGTTTATGTGATTATTACCTGTACTGAAAATTTATCAATTAAATGAGTCGATAAACCGAGATTTGACATTCATCAAGAATTTTTTTGTCACTCAAGTAGATGGTAAAGTGGCCGGAGTTACTCGAGCTCAGTGTAGTCCTTGTTAACGTTATAAAAACAGTAAATTATAAAAACAGGAGCTAGGTAAATAAAAATGATTTGCTTTGCCTATTTTGACCTACTGAACAAAAACAAGAAAAAGAAGGGCAACTTCATTGTGAGTTTTCAGAGCAGGTAAAGCGTCGTAAAGTTTGTTGTTAAAATGTTAATGGGATTGAAATTTTTTGAAATTTTAAATGAAAAATTTGCTGACTTCCCATTACAACTTAAGAATGGTTCATGTTTCAGTTTTAAAGATAAAATGCTGAAGATTACTTGCCCAAAAAATGTGAATTTTTCTGACGATAACTCAAGTACACAAAAATTTTCTCTACCTAATGTTTGGAAACAATTAAAAATACTGAAAATATGTGCTGCTAATGTGCGATCGCACCTAAGGTTCCGACCCCCCTCATCCACAATTTTGGCATAATTGTCTACCAAATGAGGAACAGATAGAAAAACACAAAAACTCAAGTATTTTTCAAAAAAAAAAATGTTAAATGAACGAAAAGTTAGCCTCCTAAGCAAATAACTCAGTGGAGTAGAAAATTAGGCATTAGATTCAGGAGATATGCTAATATCAAGAAAGCGAGTCAAGACGAACAGCAAAATCAAACAACAACAACAAAAAAGAATTATATAAAGAAACTTTGTACGTTTTAAAAACGAAACTTAATAACAAAGTCAAAACAGTGTCAGATAAAACTGAAATTAAGCAAAATAACTTGTAGTTCACCAGAAAAGATATGAGACCGGTCCATTATAACAACAAATAGAAAACGAATAGACAGCAAACAAAAATCAAATAAAACTTGCCAGAAAACGCATTTGAAGCCGTAAAGCCATAATTTGTCCCCCGAAATATGGTTTTATTGCGCCTTCTTCACACACCAACAATCTAGTATGTGACTTCTCATTAATGAGATTAGGTAACAAGTAAGCAAAAAAGAAAAAAGGGCAAATTTAGGTAATACTTTGTTTTTTTTTTTCGAAAAAAATACTTCTAAAGTCATAAAAGCCATTAACTACAAACTGAAGAAGTTAAACAGGTTCCTTTATTCGTCCAAAGGAAGCCCCTGCGAACTGCAATTATCCAGAATATGTTTTATGGCTACAATAACATCGTCAATTATGACAAAAATAAAAACATTAATATCCATTTTCTTGTGAAAAGTCCGCGTCGAAGCGAGTAAAGTCTTAACGAATTCTCTAAAAACATTATATTTTGTGACATCAATCCCTTCTAAGTCCATTCCTTGCCAACAATAGCGCCGTATTTGACCTGTAACGAAACTAACTAACAAATAGACAATAAAAGGAACAAAATTGCGAAGTTAAGAAGTGTTTATTTTTATTTTGGAAAACAATTGTTGTCAAAGTCATGAAAGCCCTGAGCCATCTACTAATATCAGAATAATGGCTCCTAAACAACTCCATGAAAATACAGTGAAATCTTTCAATATACAGGAAATTTTATACGACTAGAAAGACGAAGTAAAAACGACAGTTAAGCACAAAATTAAAAAAAAAATCAATTAAATTCTTCGAGAAAGTAGTGTCGAAGCCGTTGAAACCATAATCTATATCTTTAACGGTTTTAGTTTTATCAATTCTTCTTCTCTTTAAACGCCAATACTGTGATATGTGAACGGTCAAAAACATGATAATGTGACAAACCTAGAAAACGTGAAAAATGGGCAAATACCTAATAAATTTTTTTAAAAAAAATATGAAGTCTAGTAGTTTCAAAGCCAGAGAACCATAACTTAAGGCGTAAAACCGCAATAGAGATTATATTTTAAATCAGTAAGAAGAAAAAGCATTCTTTCTTTACTCAAACTAAGTTACAAGTTGAAAAAATTAATAATAAAAAATGGAAGCGAAGTTCAATAAGCCATTTTTTATTTGAAAATCAATTATTTTTAAAAGTCAAAACGAGCAAAAGCTCTCGGGTAAAAAACTAAATGAATTAATTTTGAGCTGCATAGGAGGCCAATTGGACCCAGTGAGTGTTGATTTGAAATTTTCTGTTTTGTAATTAATATAAAAAAGTTCATTTTTTAAAAAAAGACCCAATGGTTACAATCCGAATTTTTTTGGATTGTAACAGTCCAAGATTGATCTAAAACTAGCCTTGCTAATGCTGTTTGTCCAAAACGAACACTTATTTCCTGAATTTTATAGATATATAGTTAATTTACTAGTTAAATATTTTTTAAAAAATGCTGCGTTTTTGATAATCAACGAGTAAAGTCAGCAAAAACTGCAAACTTCCGGCAAATTTTTTCAAAGTGGACTAAAGAAGCTTTTTGCGTGCTCTTTTTGATGAAAAAGTTTGAATTTTAAATATTTAGCAAGAATTTTTGACAAAAAAATTAGATGAAATTAAATGAAAATAGCCCACAATATTTTTTTGTCTTTAAAAAAAATCAACCGCATTTTTTTTAAAGATATTTAACAAATTTTTCGCAAAATTGCAAAAAGCTTAGTAAAAAATTCAAGAAAATGTGAATAAAAACAACTGAATTCACTCTACTTTTCTCAGAAGTTTAAACCTCGATAACTCCCTGAAAAAAAACGAAAATCAAAAAAATCTTTTTAATTCCATATTCTACGCTGGACGAGCTTTCTAATGATACCACTCACAACTCTCTACGATTATTATATCGATCGGCCAAAATTGTCAGAAAAAAACCCATTTGAGTATATAGCCCCCCCAAGAAATACCCCCCCCCCCCCCCCCATTAAAATATCTCTAACAACGGATTGACCGAGATACAGTGCTGACGTCTCAAATAGACGTACCAAAATGTAGAAATTTCAACGATTCTGTTTGGCCGAGAAACTAAACGCACTCTAAGAGTATGCATTCAATTAATGTACACTCAACAAAACTTAAATCTAATTAATAAAGTTCATTGCGTTTTATCATGCCTCTTAGGCCATGGCTATCCAGCCATGGGGAATTTGTTGAGTGCATTATGGAACAATCAGCTAATCTGAAAACAGTATTCACACAATCTCAATTCTGATTGGCCAGTAACTTTTCATCAGCCATTTTCATTAGCACCGAGACACTCTTATTGCCCTAGTGCTGAGATACATAAAATCTGGAAACGATCTTGCAATCTGTTTCAATCTTTTTAAGATTCTTGTTTGATTATTGCAAGATTTCTAATCAAAAGTCTTTATTTGAAACATTTGTTTCTTTTGAGACGAATACTTTACACTATTCATCGGTGAAAAATATTGTGAACGCAATAAAAACTCAAAACTGTGTAACAAATGTTTTGAATTGGAATTTGTGACATTATAGACAACCAAAACATGCATAAAACTTTGTAGTGGAATAACAGTTTCCATGCAACATGCTTGCAAGTGAAAACGTGTGCATGTCTTTCCCTAATCTTGCAAAATGATAGCAAATTTTTGGCAAATTTTGCCTTTTTTCATTACTTGGTAGTACATTTGAGTCAGCATTATCCTTTCTATGTTATCCGGCTGTCTCTTTTTCAGGTGTGGGTGGATGCGGGAACCCAGATATTCTTCTCCTACGCACTCTGTTTAGGAGTACTGCCAACTCTGGGTAGTTTCAACAACTATCACAACAATGTTCTAAGGTAAGTCTAAATAGAGAATCACCACAGTTATAAGAATTCACCCCTCCCCTATTATGCATGCAAAGACCGTGCTCAACAGGCCTTAGTCGGTTTCTATCACCAAAAGTATGATACTTTCAGTTGAAGATTTTCTTTGCATGGTTGGAACATAGGGGCAGGAGGAGATTCGAAGGGGAATTACTGGCTGGCGTACACGCCGTTTGTTTTATTTGACAATATACGACATGTGAAATAACTCAAGTGTGTTTCCTCATGATAGAAAATCCTCTATCGATAAAATCCTCTATGGGAAAAACATAGAATAGATATATGTTAATTATATGATAAAGTCCTCTATCGAAAAAACGAGCGATATATCGTTCACGCATGGCTAATTATAAAAACCCGGGTCGCGGTGTCACCGCCATTCAACGCAAAATTATGTAAGATGAGCGGTGAATGCGGTGAAATTACATAAAACAGGCGGTGAATGCTGTGAAAAAAACCTTAATCGCCTGGTAGCGGTGGAATTACATAATTTCACCGCTGAAATTAGCGGTGAAATTACATAAATTCACTGCTTTGAAAAAAAGTGTCCAAAAAAAAGTTCAAACGTGTCCAAAAAGTGCCCAAAAGTGTCCAAAAAAAGTTCAAACGTGTCCAAAAAAAGTTCAAAAGTGTCCAAAAAGTGTCCAAAAGTGTCCAACATTTAAATGTTTACATTATGATAAGGCACATGGCAAGTTAGTACCAGTCAAAATAAATTAGCAGTATTTTCTATGGGAAAATGGTAGTGAGTAGCGCTTTTGTGACTTTAGGGACTCGATTGTAATCAGTGTAGCCAATCCTGCCACTTCCATCTACGCGGGATTCGGAGTCTTCTCTATCCTGGGACACCTTGCTTACGTCACAGGACTGCCAATCTCAGAGGTCACTGATAGTGGTACGCACTTCTTTTTTTACCCTAGTTGACTTCGAATGCTCATGTTGCTTGATCTTGCGAGACGATGCTCCGTATGTTACATAATCTTCCAAAATCTTACATGATATTAGAAAATGTGCATAATTTGAACGATTTTTCAAGATGATCATTTTGTCTCGACTAGCTATATAAAGAGAGCTATTATAGCTTATCTTTGAATCATATTCAATTGTTTATTGTTGTGCTACTGACTAAATGTCCTTATGTATAACTGATCGTACGTATTTTTGTGTTTCTAGGCCCCGGACTTGTGTTCAAGACTTACCCAGTGGCCATCAGTCTGCTGCCATGTGCTAATCTGTGGGCCATCCTTTTCTTCTTCATGATCATTCTACTGGGATTTGACAGCCAGGTGAGATCTTTAAATTAAGCACTAATTTGTGTGTGTGTGTGTGTGTTTGTGTGTGTGTGTGTGTGTGTGTTTGTGTGTGTGTGTGTGTGTGTGTGTGTGTTTGTGTGTGTGTGTTTGTGTGTGTGTGTGTGTGTGTGTGTGTGTGTTTGTGTGTGTGTGTGTGTGTTTGTGTGTGTGTGTGTGTGTGTGTGTTTGTGTGTGTGTGTGTTTGTGTGTGTGTGTTTGTGTGTGTGTATGTGTGTGTGTGTGTGTGTGTGTGTGTTTGTGCATGTTTGTGTGTGTGTGTGTGTGTTTGTGTGTGTGTGTGTTTGTGTGTGTGTGTGTTTGTGTGTGTGTATGTGTGTGTGTGTGTGTGTGTGTGTGTGTGTTTGTGCATGTTTGTGTGTGCGTGTGTGTGAGTGAGTGAGTGTGTGTGTGTGTGAGAGAGAGAGAGAGAGAATCTCAAAAAAATGGATCATATATGTAATACAAACGCAGTAGTCGGAGACAAATGTTCTAACACTCCTTATTAGGGGCGATCTCAAGATGCTCTTATTTTTAAGAATATAAATAATCGTGTCTACGAAATGTAATTATTTTTTCATACGTCTTATAATTGTGAATTTTGAAAAGATTCTACAACCTAATCTGGATGATACGAAACCTAAAACAAAATCAGTTTATCCGGACTAACTAACAGAAAGTAACATCCTCAACGCGAAGCTATGAATAACTGAACCTTCTACATTTTGTTATCTTGAGCACTTCCGTGCTATTATTTCCCTCAATCCCAAAGTTGCAATGCTCATATTTTATGCGAGTTGAAATTTTTTTGCAATTTATCATAATACAGCAAATTGAGCTTGAAGTAATTTTTTAAGCTAAAATATCAGATAATATGAGATTATTATGTGTATTTCATGTCAAAGTCAACTTAAAGAAGCAAAGCAAGAAACGTTAAAACAACAGATCGAAACAAATTCTCTCTATTTTTTCAATATTTTACAAAGGAAACCTACTGTTTTTAGTGCCATCTGTAACTCAATCTAATGTGAACAATTATAGAAGTTTCTTATTAGGTGTTTGAAAGGTTTTGTGCTAAAATCATAAAACAATGGAAAAAGAACATAGCTGTAATCGGGTGGTTTTAAACGGACTACAGATACTCTGCCAAAAGTTAAAACATCGCAAAAAATGTCTATACACAAAAAGAAATTTTTTACAAATTTCTACGTCATTATTTATTTAAATCTGATTATAATCAAGCAGAAGCGTAGAAAATCTGTTTTTGTTGAGTACAATTTCATCACTTTTATCATGGCAATTTTTTTATTGAGAAGAGGGCATGTGAAGAGTAAAGAAGAAAACAGAAAAAAAAAGAAATGATACTAAATTGTTTTGAATACTGCAATAGTATTGCCTTTGTTCTCAGAGTCATATTATTAGAAAATTTGACAAGGGCGTAATATAAGGTTGAAATACTTTTAAAACAAAAAAATAAAATAGATACCTACCATGCACAAAATACTTAATCGTAAATTATAAAATGTTTTTGTACCTTAGGCAGACATGCACCTTTAGTTTATATTGATCTGTATGTTTTAAACATTGATGTCTTCGACAGCATCTCTTGCAAGATTCTTTTTTTTTCTGGTACTATAATGGTTTGAGATTTTTTAGTTACGAGAATGATTACTACTCTCATTGACTTGTAAATATCCTAACTCAAGTTTAATTGAACAAAAAGATCAGTTTATCTGAAAACCATTGGGCTACGTCTTACGAAAAGTTTCTTAATGGACTTTTATATCACGATAACCTCCGCTGACTATAGGAATATTGCAAGTGTTCAAAGTCTCTTGGGAGGCGACAATTTTACCTAAAATGGCAAGTTTCAGAATTTTTTACTTCAAGATGATGTGGTTTTCTACGTTTTTATCAATTTTGTTGGTTTAAATAGATCTTCCGAAAATGTATTTAAAAGTTCAATGATGATTCATATACTCAAAATTCATTTTTCCTTTCTGTCATTTCAGGTATATGTATTCGTAATAAGATCTTAAAAAAATGGATAAAATTGGAATTTTTCCATTTTTCTGTTCTGAAAAATTTTGCCACTTTTTTTGGTTGAGGGGCCTATATTCTTCAATTTAGCTTTACTACAACTTGCAGATGGCGTCTTGAGTAGATTTCTTTGATTCAGAAGTCGTTTTTATAGAAAGTGGTTTTCAAAATTAATTTTTGAATTAATTATTTCAAAATAATCTTTTTTTACATTTTATTGCCTCATTTTTCTCCTGTATGTCCAAAAGTTCTATAAAGTTTTATATCAGTTGTTGTTTATGGTATTCTGTAAAATTGAAAATGTTAATCGAAATGTTAAAATAGTACCAAAATTAGTGGAATCGTAACAAACATTTTTTGTTTTCTCATTTCGATGCCTTTTGTTTCTTCAGTATTTTATAGGTACAAGGTGCGAAGATAGTTTTTGAAGCATTGAAGTTATGTATATCAAAAATTTTTAGGACGCTGTTTTACTTTACTTTGTAGGACAGTAACACCAGGAGTCCTCGCAGAATCCAATGGAAATTTCAAATTGTAGTCCTTCCCTTTTCATTGTGTCATTCATAATGTAGCCCTCCCAGCGTAATGCTCATATAACGTTTACCCACAAATTCATTGTTATTATACCATAATTGGAGCTATACCGCGAAAGACCCAATTTTTTGTGCTAAATTGTTCCAATTTTGTGAACTTTGCTGTTTATTCCTCTACTTGAAATATTCTGTGTCGATGATTGGTAAGCTGCCCAGTTATCTGTTTTCGTGCTCACTTCGAAATAAAAAATTATGCTTGATAGTTTCCGCTAAATTTTTGGAATAATTTTTTCCATCTGGCATTTAGGTCATTTTGTATAAAGTATGTCAATTTTTTTCTTGTATTGTAATATCAGGACTGGTCCTGCTGTGTTTAGAGTTTTTGCATTTTTGAAGTTTTTTCGAAGTCTTGGATTGATTGCGTTAGAAGCCCACAAAACTACGGGCCTCAATAATAATTTTTGTTACTCGGATTTGAGACTCACAGTCGTTCAGCGCTGAGCCACCACATTTAATATATTTGTATAGTCTAAAAATTTCTCAAGCGCCTAAGTTAAGTCGGAGCAGCATAAGATCATACCTTTATTGCTTACACTCGTTAATTACTATAGTAGCATACACGCTCTTTATTCTTAAAGTAACTTTTCGGTAAATACCACAAAGCCATTTTAGCTTAGTTAATACGAGTTGATACGCAACTTAAATGTTACCAGTACCCACTCGAATTGCATATAAAGCAAACCTTGTTGGCGAGAGTTATGCTGAACATAATGTTTTTCATGCTGTAATTTTTTTGACTTGATGACTTGATTTTTATAATTTGAGCTATAGACGTCTCTTTCTTTGATTTTTGATTTATGTTTTTGAATGTTTGGAACTAACATTTAGAAAATCCGAGGTAAAAATTAATCAGGCACTGAAAGCTGAAGCCACCTTTGCAAACTAACTAATCTTGAGTTATGAGGTATAAACGCTTCTGCGCTTTTGAATCAGAACGTGTTATATAAAACCTACAATTTCGGCTTTGAATCTAATTTTTAACTAACTTTTATTCAACCACCCTAGCTTTTTCGTCACCCCCCCCCCCCCCCCACACACACACACACACACACAGCTTACCTAACCTTATGATAATTGCTGCAACATCCATCAACCAAAGTCAACCCCACGTCAGTCACTGTTTGTGTTTATGTTTTTAACTCGAACTCGCTTCTCCTAAACTTTTTATTGCTTTAAACCAACCTTTGCCAAGCTTTTAATCTTTTCACCAACAAATTTTGCCGTGTTTGCATTGAATTGAGCATTATATTTTGTATATTTTGTCGCTATGGGATTCAGATATGAATTTGTCCTGCATATAAAATATGGTGCGCATCATTCTTGCCTATTCAAAACCACTTAGAAGCCATAAAAACGTTTAAACAGCCGTCTAACAGGTTAGACAAGTTCACTGTGCTTTCAAAATATGACTGAGGCTGAGAAATAATTTTAATGAACCTGGAAAGCAGTTGATTGAAAAGTAAAGAAAGCGCTTTTTAATCTATTTGACGCCGAATTGCTAAGCAAAATAGCGATCAAAATTATTCTAATAAGGATGAACTCCTAACTATTATGTTTTTCAGCTCATAATCAGCAGAAATTCATACACCGCGAGGTTTAATTTTCAAAGCCTTCTTTGATAAAGCCAAACTTAAACTAAACAGCATAAATTACACTTAATTGCTTTTTTGGTTTTTGCGCCTCCGCCCTTATACTGTTAAAGCATATAAATAAATATAAAATACCAAAGGAGAAAGAAGTTCAAATTATTGTTTCAGCAGTATGGCGAATGATACTGATATTAGTCATAGTTTAATTCGTTAATAGTTTGAAGACTCCCAGGAAATACACTATGGTACCAGAAAGCTACGTAAAATGCTATGTTATAGAACTCTTTATCGGATCCATTGAGAGCGGAGGACAATTTTCGAGGTCGAGGTATGGCCGAGGACATGGATTTTTGGTTCTCTAGTCGATATTATACCTGTAGTTTGTTGGGTTATGGGTTTTTGCAAGCGGAATAAAAGCGTTTTTCAACTAAGTAGAAAAACAAATTTCTCAAAATGAGAGAATAACAAGAATGATATTTTACAGTAGAATTTAGAGATTTACAGGAGAGATCTGATTATTAGATCAAGATGGTCATTTGATTTTGGGGATGAAAAAAAGGCTCAAAAATCAGCTGAATATATACCCATTATCAGTGCGAGAAATTCAAGATACAAAACTAATCTTAGCACCATGATTTACAAAGGGGGTCGCAAGGGTTACCCAATATGGTTTGCTTCTGCAAATTTCCCGGAAATCAGTCGCAGGGGATACCATAGATGGTATGCATTTACACTTTTCTAAGAATTCGTTCACATTTCCGATGGTATCATAATCATTCAATACATGCTTGAAGATTTTTCATCAAATAATCTCACTCTAATTTTAGTTATCTAGATACACCAATTTGAACCGAATGTTGATTGTAAGCACCAGTTCTTGACGATTCATTTATATAATTTCTCTGATTAAAATCAATTTGCTTTTGTCTTTCTTATCTGGTAAGTTAATTTTTCTTTCTAATTCTCACTAAGTTTAAGACTATAGTTTGATAGATATTCTAACACCCCCACTGAGACTTGAGCTGATTGCGTAGAGTCTGTTCCCATCAAAACTGCTCTGAATGTTTCCACTTTCGGAAAGGGTAAGGACTTTGTGAAGATGTCCGCTGCCATTTTGTCTGTAGGAACGTAATGAATTAAAATAGTCCCATCCTCCGTCTTGTCCCGAATGAAGTGAAACTTTGTCTCAATGTGCTTGCACCTCTTGTGCATGACTGGGTTTTGCCAAAGTCTGATACAACTTTGGTTGTCCTCTCCAATTGCTATTGGACATTTCTGTTAGATGCCAAAATCCTCTAGAAGTTGTTTCAGGTAGAGTGCTTCCTGAACTGCTGCTGCCATGCCCTGATATTCTGCTTCGGATGAAGAAAGAGCAACTGTGGCCTGCTTCTTGACACCTCAGCTGAGTTTTGCGCCACGTCCGTTGAGCTTGAAGTAATAGCCCGTTGTTGATTTTCTGTCGTTCACATCTCCAAACCAGTCTGCATCACTTTCCCTCACTAAATCATAACTAGCCTCTATTGTAAGTAAGTTTTAAACCTTTTGAACCTTGAAGATATTGCAGAAGTCGTTTTCTGCATAGCCAGTGTTGATTGGTGGTTACGTTAATGTGCCTGGACAGAATGTTGACTGTGAACATGATGTCTGGCCTCGTCTGTTTGGCCAGATAAAGAAGTGATCCAACCAAGCTTCTGTAGATCATCTGGTCCACTTCTTCGTCTCCGTTCTCTGCTGTCTGAAGTTTCAAATTCAAATCAGCTGGAGTTCTTGAGGGTTTGCATTGATCCATTTGAAACCGCTCAAGCATTGTTTCTGTGTAGCGTTCTTGTTGGACTCTGACTTTGCCCTCTTCTTGTCTGATTCTAAGGCCCAGAAACCAGTGTAGTCTCCCTCTGTCTTCCATGATAAATGTTGCCTCTAGTGCCTTCTTGACATCGGAGATCACTGTCATACTTCTTGATCCTACTATGATGTCGTCAACCCAGACCAAGATAAAGGTGTGATCCTCTGCCTCTGATCTTTCCAGAAGCAGTGATCGTTCCTGCTTCTGGTGAACCCCTGTCATAGTAGGAAGTTTGCCAGCGCTCTGTACCAGTTGTTAGCAGCCTGTTTCAAACCATAAATTGATTTATTTAGTCGACATACTATGTTCTCCCCATCTGATCCGCGTTTTACAAACTCCTGTGGCTGTTCCTTATACACTTCTTTCTCGATTGGTGAGTGTAGGAAGGCAGTCTTGACATCAAATTGATGCATCACATGGCCCTGCTTCGCTGATAGCTGAAGTAGAATCCTGAATGTCTCTGGCTTACAGGTAGGCGCAAAAGTCTCAAAGTAGTCCAGTCCTTCCACTTGTTTGAAGCCTTTTGCCACATAGCGTGCTTTGTATTTGTCGACTTGACCACTGGGTCTTAATTTCACTTTGAAGACCCATTTGCCCGGTATGACGTCCCTGTCTGTGGGTGGATTCACTAGGTCCCATGTCTCGTTGTCTTGGAGTGCCTTGACCTCGTCATTCATTGCCCGGTACCACTGGTCCCATTCGTTAGCTCGCTTGGCTTCGTAGACTGTTTTGGGATCCAAATAGTTACCCTCTGTCACACCAAGATGGGTCCCGACTTCTCCAAAAAATTGCGGAACATTCCTTCATCGTGTCCCTCGTCTGGGCTCCGCACTGTCTGCGTATTCGAGTGCATCTTCATTGAAGCCAACTGTCTCTAACTGTGAAAAGACTTCTGTGTCACTGTCTTCCAGTGACTCTGAGTCTCTGTGACTCCCTCTTGTTGCAGTAGATCCTTCATCTAGTGCTGCTTCCTCAACATCTGAGTCATCTCGTCTCAGTGTCGTTTCTTGAGTGTTCACGCTCTCAGCTTCATGCCACTCTTCCTTTATTGCAGTAGATGTGCCCTGCTCCTTTTTGTTGCCATCGTCTTGATGACCATCATCTGGGTGCCAGATCTACAGTTGCTGTGACCCCTCATCTAGTAGGTCGGGCATCTCTGTGTTGGCAGGGATTGAGCCAACTTCGGACTCCTTGATGATCACATCTCGAACTGCCACAACCTTGCGTGTGTTGGGTACGTACACCACGTATCCGTTGTCTCCTTCAGTGTAACCCACAAACTTTCCTTCCAGTGCCTTAGGTTCATGTTTGCTGACATCTCTGTCCCGCTTCCTCATGAAGACTTTGCAACCAAAAATAGATAGTTTACTAATTGAAAGCTTAGGTTTTATACCTCGCATCAGCTCTGCTGGGCATTTTTCTTCTCCTCGTCTCACAACCAAGTTCCTGATCTTTGTTGCGTGAAGAATTGCTGCTCCCCACATCATCTTGGGAAGTCCTGAGTCAATGGGCAAACATCTTGCCGTCTCCAGCGGTTTCCTGTTGCACCTCTCAGCTAACCCATTCTGTTGTGGCGTCTCTGGTATGGTCTTCTCCTGTATAATGCCTTCATCTAAGCAGTATGTCTTGAACTGCTCTGAGAAAAACTCCTTCCCTTTGTCTTGCCTCATCTTCTTGGGCGTCCGCACACTGAGAACAAATTTCTTCAGGCTGGCCAGTGCTTCACTCTTTGCCTTAAGCAAGTCCACAAACACAAACTTTGTGTACTGGTCTGCAAACAAAATGCAAAACCGGCACCCTGACAGTGACTCTACTCTGAAAGGTCCCACTATGTCTGTGAACAGCCTCTCCAGCTTCTCTTCTTCTTCTTGGGTCTCTGCCACTCTTGGTACTGGTGTCTTTGTGATCTTGACCAATGCACACACATTGCATACATCATCGAGTTCCCCAACTGTCTCCGGTGCATTCATGACTACATTCGCTTGATTCAAGTGACTCAATCGTCTGTGCCACTTCCTTGCACTGTCAAGTTTAACGCTGTTGGAACTCATCTTGAATTCTAGAACGTTGCAGGGTAAGTAAAACAAATTATTTCCCTGGGTTAGTTTTACCCGAGTTCCCTTCTGGTGTTTCATGCAGCTGTTTCCTTTTTCGAAAGTGAAGCTATGTCCCCACTCCGTGCATCTTGAGACTGATCGGAGGTTTGAAGAATAGTCCGGCACACAAAAAACATTTTTCGGTTCGCATTGGAATTCCACTTTGTTTGAGGGTATGCTGATCCTCACACAGCCTCTGCCCACCACTCTGGAAGCCTCTCCGTTGGGATTTCTGACCACTGATTGAATGGGCACAAAGTCCAGGAACGCATCGATGTTCGTCACTATGTGATCTGTACAACCACTGTCCACTAGCATGCCTGCTGTCTTCCACTGGGTAAGAGCTGCCCAGTAATCCTCGTCTGGTGAAGCCAATGTTGGACCCATTGCCACTGACTACTGTTTGCCTCCATCTCTTTGTCTCTTGCATGCCCTGTCTAGGCAACCTTTCTCACCACACTTGCTGCATTGTGCTGTCTCCTTCCTCCTGCAATCCTTGGCAAAGTGTCCAGGGATCCCGCACACAAAGCAGTTTCCTTTCTTGGGTCCATTTTTGAAGTCACGCTTCACTGCCAGTGCCACTGAACCACTTTGTCCCTTGTGCCTCTGTGCTGTGCTCTCACGGAAGTTCAGCAGCCTCTTCTTCAACTCTGTGAAGTTCGTTGCCGGGTTAAAGCTTTCCTGTATAACAAAATTTTCATACCTCATTGGCAGACCATTGAGGACCAAGGCGTTGAAGAGGGTCTCTGAGACTGCTTCCCCTGCTTTTTGTAGCCTTGTGAGCAACTACTGTCCTCTGATGAAGAAACTATCCAAATCATCAGCATCCTCGAGCTGCAGTCGAGCGAGCGGTGCCACCAAAGTCACCATTGTCGTTGTCGCCACACTCTGAAATCTCTCTTGCAAAAGCTTCCAAGCCTTTGCTTCATCTCCGATGCCATCATCTCCCACACAGTCATGACTCATCAGCTTGAGGGTTGTTGCATCTAGAGTCAGTGCCAGACGGCACCACACATTGTTCCGTTTCTCCTTGATGTCTGCAACTTCCTTCTTATATGCATCCTTCAGCACCTTGTGGTTCTTCTTTTAATCATTGCTCGCCCCATTGGCTAATGGTGCAGGCTCGTTGGGTTGCTCATCTGTCCCAAGTAGTGATTTGTAGAGTCCCTTCGTCTCCATCATTGCCACAAATCTTGTGCTCCAGATTGGAAAGTCCTGTGCCTTTCCTGTGTAGGTCAGCAGCGTCTTCTGTTGACCCATCGTAGATTGAGCACGCAAAACAGTTGTGAAAAGAAAAGGTACTAAGCAGAAAAGGATTGTGACTGTCAACTAAAAATAAGTTTTTTTAGAAATTAGTTTAAAGACTTAGAAAATTGCTGGGCCCATAACCTGTTGGGTTATGGGTTTTCGCAAGCGGAATAGAAGCGTTTTTCAACTAAGTAGAAAAATAAATTTCTCAAAATGAGATAATAACAAGAATGATACATTACAGTAGAATTTAGAGACTTACAGGAGAGATCTGATTATTAGATCAAGATGGTGATTTGATTTTGGGGATTAAAAAGGGCTCAAAAATCAGCTGTATGTATAACCATTATCAGTGCGAGAAAGATACAAAACTAATCTTAGCACCATGATTTGCAGTGGGGGTCGCAAGGGTTACCCAATATGGTTTGCTTCTGAAAATTTCCCAGAAATCAGTCGCAGGGGATACCATAGATGGTATGCATTTACACTTTTCTAAGAATTCGTTCATATTTCCGATGGTATCATAATCATTCAATACATGCTTGAAGATTTTTCTTCAAATAATCTCACTCTAATTTTAGTTATCTAGATACACCATTTTGAACCGAATGTTGATTCTAAGCACCATTTCTTGACGATTCATTTATATAAATTCTCTGATTAAAATCAATTTGCTTTTGTCTTTCTAATCTGGTAAGTTAATTTTTCTTTCTAATTCTCACTAAGTTTAAGACTATAGTTTGATCGATATTCTAACATAGTTTTTTCAAAAGTCTAATAGTCTTTTTTCATAATTTTTGAGTGAAATTCTAACGATATCTCTTTCAATTAAAAATAATAGCGTTTTCCAAATATTTAAAAACTCGGTTTTTGTACTCGCTGCGTCCACATTCACAATAAACTATTAATTGGACTGAAATCTGAACGATATGTTGTCCACCCTAGTACCTCTCACTCCTTTGCTTGAACAAAATTGTAGACCATATTTCATTTTGTCACAGGAGCAATACTTTGTTGAAAACAAATTCTTATAACTTGAGAAAATTTTCAAACAAAATAAAAAGTGTTTGTCTTTAGCTTGTTTGGACAATCTCCATTTTTCTGAGTCTTCCGCTCAAATTTTTAGTCTCAAAAATGTTATTTTGTGGATACTTGAGAAAAAACTCGTATACATGCTGTGCACTAGATCATGATTATAAAGTGGGAAATTTTCTTAGTTTTCTCAATAGAAGTTCAATATTTCGTAATGTTAGAGTATACACTCTAGTAAGTAAGTTGCGAGCATAAGATGGAGCTTCAAATGATAGCTCAATATAAGAGAGCATAGTAAGCGTTTCGCACTATGGGCCAGTTGGCTCAGTGGAGAGCACAACATTGCAATCAATTAAGAGATTGTGGGGTCGCAACCGCAAAGGTCCCAAACTTTACTCTCACTATAATGGGGTTGACATAGAATCAACATAAAGAGTAAAGAGTTTCTCTAATGCGGAGCGTACAAAAATGGCAAATAAAATTCGGCAAAAAAGGAAGTAGTTTAGCTATCTGTTCAATGCGAGCAAAGAACGAGAATAAGATCCCTTTGGAAACTGCAAAATTTCACGCTTGTTTTCACACATTAGCAAAACACGCTGGCTGTTCACAAATCATTGTAAAAATCACAACATGCTCTCTAAATAGTTTTGATATCATTGTGTCAAAGAAGATAATCAGTTCATCTTGAACAAAAACGAGAACAAATAACAAATACAAAACGTGCCTGACTTTTGATCTTTACTGGAAAATTGTTCAAACGTATCAAGTAATTAAGCTAAAGTAAAATACTAATAGAAAATGGTTCAGGCTACTAATTTTGTGATTATTATGGTTCAGCTAGAGTATGGGAAATATAAATTTTTGTTAAATTTGAGCCAAAAACGAAAATGAAAGCTCTTCCATCTAATAGTGGTCAAATCTAAAGTTCATTATGGGATGCAGACACTCTCCTAAAATCATTATCGGCAGTGTTCTGCTGGGAGTATCTAAAATTACAACACTAATCCAAGCCACGTTTTGCCTCAAATTGATTGTTTAAATTACGAGGTTCACTTAGTGTACGAGCAATTTTAATAAGTCTCACATCAGTACTGAATCAAAACAATAACAATTTCTCTTTCTACTCTAAACAATTTTTGGTGCTTCTCGGCCAAGACTAAGAAACCTAAATATAAAGATCATATCACACAAAAATCATAACATGTACGCAGTGTAAGCATTTACAAATTCGCTTCCAACTTTTATCAAAATTTCTTCCTAAAAAGCAAAATAAAAAATTCTACCATACCACTTCAAATATTGTTCTAAATATTAATAAAAGATAAATTATTTATTTACAGATATACAGCAACGTACTTTCTTCTTAGGGGTTGCGGAGATGACCTCCACGATTTTTGCAATGCATAAGTAAAAATTAAAGTCTTAGATTTTCTATCAAATGGTAAAATCTAATTTTTGTTCGAAAGAATTTGGAAAGAATGATTTTATAGTAGGGCGAATATTATGAAAAGATTTATTCAGTTGACGTCTACAGCTACAGAATCTTTTAAATTTTTTAAAATAAATTCGCCTGCTTTCTTTTGCATGTTATTTTGCTCTTTAATTATTCCGCTTCTTATTTCACTAAATGCCCAGTATTGGCAACATTAAAAAAACATGGGTAGATAGTTGGTCTTGAAACTCTTTCTTTTTTGCTTTCTATTTATAAGTGTCACCAAATTAACAAATCATTTTTTGAATTTCCTTAAGTAAAGTGTATAGAAGAAGATATAAATAACCGCTTAAAGGAAATTTCTTTCGTCCGATTCATTAAACCGAACTTGTTGCGTAATACGGAGCACTCAAATATCAATTCGATTAGCTAATCAAATTTGCCATAATTTAGATTTTTTCATTTGAAAAATAAACTTTGCGGTCAGGATAACAAACTTTTACTTTTTAAGGTTATCTGTTTCTGTTGACAAAATTTTGCTATTTATGATTTCCGAAGAGGATTTCCTTGACAATTTAATTAGCAGTTTTGATGTTTATGAACATTCAACAATTTGTTCTCAAGTTCTCATTTTTGAGAGAAATATGCCTTCTGTAAAATTCTGTTAAAAATTTTGAAATGGATTTCCCGGATTTTTGTACCTAGAATAATTATGTATCTCTGCTATCAACTCTGCTATGCATTTTTTAATTTCTAATTTCCTGTATATAATTGCTCGCTAAAACTTCGCAGCAATTGATCCGACCTTGTTTGTCTTCTACCCTAAAAAAATACGATTTTTCAAAAGATTAAATATTAAATGAGGCACAACAAGAACTGAGTTTCTATTTCTCTTCTTGAGCGGCAGCAGTGAGCAAAAACTTTTAAAAACATACTTTATTTGGGTATTAAAAACTGTTCTCAGTCGAAATTTCGCAGTTCTATTAGAGTTGCAACAGGCTCGAAGAACGCAAAATTGTCATGTTCGGTTCTTCCAAAATTTACTCTTATATCGTGAAGTTACCCCTACTAAGCGTAAACTAGTGGCTAGAACTAAAGCTAGTTCCACATCAGTCTTTGAAAGCATTTTTTACTTGGATTTGTTTATTAATTTGGTAACGTTTTCAGCAAACCGAAGATAAAAGAAGAAACAAGATTAACTGCTAAAACAGCAGAGAATTAAACGTGAGCGGGAACGAATTCATATCGGCTCCTGATACTAATTAACTACTCTCATACGAAATTTGAATCATCTATTGTAAACGTATTGGTCTTATTAAGACTCGAATAATGGTATTGATACTGTACAGGTTTTTACAAACCGATGAGAATGGGTATTCTACATTTTTTTAGAACTCGAAGAGGAGTATTGGGATTAAACACGTTTTTTTGTTTGCTGAAGCAAGATTTTTTCATTATTTGATTGTCGACGTCTTTTTATTCAAACATTTAGCCACGTTTCTGAACGTTGATATCTGTTTCCGAACATTCGACTTTAACAGTAACTTAGTTTGCTTTATATAATAATTAGGAACAGCTGTTAATATTGGAGCTGAAAATGAACTTTTGTAAATTTTTGATCCCCTACAAGTTCCTCTAGATTTTTGATCTATTTAACCTACCCCTCCCCCACCCCCACCCCCACTTGCATTCACCCCCCCCCTCCCTCACCCAAAAAAAAACAAAAAAACAAAAACCTACTTACCTCCAACCCCCCCCCCCCCCCAATGATCCACATTCCTAACTGAAAAGTGGTTGTTTCTAAGTAAATATTGAGTTGCTTGTATTTCATGTTCAAAGTTTTTGAAGGCAATAGGGAACTGAAAAAGTTTCCATTGTACTGCTCTTCTAGTAGTTTCCGGTATTCAATCGGCAATGTTTTTAGCTGAAGAAAGTTTATTCCTGACATGAATTTTGACTTTTTCTCGTTAACCATTTACCTCCGTTTTTGACTTTGGTTTTCAAATTTTGAACTCTATCGCTAGCTTAGTTTGTAATTTATAGTAATTAGAAACTACTGGTGATATTCAAAGTGAAGAGGTCATTTTGAGATTGATTTTTGATCCCATCTAATTCCTCCTTGTTCTAGAACTTTCTTTGTCTTCTTAAGTGGCTTTTTTTACGCTCACCTTCATTTTTGAACGATCTCAATTGTTCTCATTGTTTTTGGGCTAATGTAAAAGTGATTGTGAGCGATTAAAGATCAAAGATGTTTTAGATTAGTCGCTTAGCTTTTAGACTACTATCCTGGGTTCAGCTTTTGCTCTCATTAAACATTTTTTAGGTCTGTCCCATAATAGCCCCCTTGAAATTATGGCTCCATTATGATATAATTACCGTGATTGGCGGAAGGGGGCTATAATGGGAAAAACCCAAAATTCCTAAGCTACACGCCTAAATTAATTCGCCTAACCACCCCCTCCTGCGTGTCATTGGAGAGCATTTCATCCGACGCGAATCGGTTACGTTTATTTTTTTTAGTTCATTTTGAGATTACTGTGGTTTAATGACAAAAATTTTTGCAATTTGCATTATCGTGTCGATACAATTAACTCAGGAAAATTACTTGGTACAAAACTAAAAATCGCGTTGTAACTGTAAAATCTCTGTTTTTGTTGGGTTTCATTTATAGGGATTGGCATTAACTAGAGTACTCTGAACCTGGCAATTCAAATTAATAAAAATAAGAGTGCTTAAAAGAGTACAAAACAAGTGACTGAATAATGCATTTGAATGCTAATTACACCAATAACTGATAAAAATTGGTTGTTTATTTTAACAATAATATTTATATGGAATTGTACACATCTTAGTTTTGTCTAACACTTGTTATTATTTGTAGAAAAACAGTTCAACTTCAAAAAATTAAGCAGTAGATCCTCTCTCTCATTTCCAGATTGAGAAAATTGCCATCCAAGTTTATCTTCTTTCACGCTTGTCTCCCCTCCCCCCGCTTTGCAGGCATATAAGGTATGATCACTCATTACCGTAAAAATAATGAGAGGGTATAACTTCGCGGAGAGCTAAAATGGGAAAGACCCCAACTTTCAATTTTTTGGATCTTCCCACCTAAACAAATTGTTGATTTGTTTATTTGTTGTAGTTTTCTGGAGTGGAGTCTTTTGTGTCCTCCATAATGGATGTATGGCCATGGCTGCAGAAGAAGAGACATGGCAGACCAATCTTCACTCTCATAATATGTCTCGTCCACTTCCTAATCGGACTCTCAATGGTCACTGAAGTTAGTCTATCATCACTCACTATATTTGTAATATACTATTTTTGAGTCCAAGTTCTACATATCTTTTAAAAATCTCACTTTGAGAATACTAATTTTTCTCAATTTTTCGAGAACAGTTTTAAACCTGAGTGGATCATTTCCTGAGGCATTTTGTCGGATCGTTTTATTTTTAATAGCCGCACAGCGATAGCTGAGGCTATTATTGGTCTTCTCTTGGTTTTTTACGACTCGAATAGGAGTATTGGTTTTCTCTCGGTTTTTTTTACAGGAAGTAGATTTGTTCACATATAGATCTCATATTGTTCACATATCTGAATTGCACATATAGATGGCCGTTTTTAGCCGTTTTTTCGTCTAAGTGGCCCATTTTTTTGCTTTTAATTTGGTTTCTTGTAGAAATAAATTTTATTCGATACTATATTGAAAAGTCAAGCTCCGAAACTGATAACAAACTGTTTTGTAGAGCCTGAAAATGCGCTTCAAGTTGAAAATTGGCACATAATTCTTGATTTGTTAGTTAATTTTTGGCTTTTTTAAAATTAAACTCTTCATTTTTGGATCATTTAACCGTCTTTTTGTTAACAATCAGCTATTATGGCAACTTCTCTTTGATAATTCCTATACTAAACGTCTCTTTCTACCTCGATGTAATTTTGTTTAATGAAATTGTAGATATGCTAATCCAATTTTAGTAGTTTTTTTCCAATTTTTGTCAGTTTTTCGTTTGTATTTTGGTTGTAATTGCTAGAAATAGTTTTTTTGTGCAACACGAGGGACTTTTATTTCGTTTCAATAAGAATTCAATCAGTTTTTGGCGTAAAGTTTTGAAAAAAACAGTTAAAACTTTTTCATAAATGCAGTCCTTAAAAGTTCTTTGACCATTTTTTTGCAAAATGTTTCAATGTTTCGTATTTATGAATTCTGCTTTTTCCTATTTTTTGTTCACTTCAGGAGGATAGATCTTTTATCGGATGACTATCTTTTCTATGTCTTGAATGCTGAACAATGAAATGTATTCGTTTTTCTTGATTTTTTCAAATTGGTTTTCAACTTTCCAAAGTCAAGAATGTCTTTTTGTTACGGTGTTCCTTACATTGTGCCCATATTTAAATTCTAATTAGTATAAATCTAGCTTTGTCCTGTCACCTACCTTTATTTTCGGTATATTGATTTTTTCAGTTGTAAAAAATGAATCATTTAATCTTTTTCTTAGATTTTCGTCACTTCTTCGGTTTGCAATTGATTTCATTCAACATAAGGCAGTACTGAGAGTTTGATAGCAAGCTTTTTTGAAAACTTCTACATATGACTAATTACTACAGCTTTGATCTGACCTTGGTATTAATTAAAACGATTTTTTGCCTTTGAATATTCTGCTGCTTATGTCTTTTCTATGATCAATTTTATTTTTGCTTAGTATGAAATCATGTTGTCTAGCTTATGTACGAGAAGGAACAGGTGTGTGTTGTTTTTTGTCTTTATCGCAGTGATTAGAAGTGTTATAATAGGTGTTTGTGATTCTTATATTTGAGCTTTCTTTTTGAAAAGATTTAACTTAGTTTCTAAGATTATTATCTGCCGTTTGCTTTCGCGATCTTTTTCAGATCAGAATCATGAATTAATTGAGGGCTATTGATAACCTTGTCAGCTTTTCAGACTATCAGGTTTTTGACCACCTCTATTACTATGGATTTTGTAACATTACCAAACGTTTTCAATAATGTAAATTTTTGCTGCATTTTGTTTCTCTTGTTGACAGTTGTTTAAGTTCCACCAATTTGTAGAGCAGACCTGGGGCGGTAATGAGTTAATGGTTTAATACAGAAAGTATCGGCTTCCGTTGCAATTACGGATTTGTTAGTGAAGTTCTGACGCTTCGAGTCGCTTCCGGAATTCTTCCGGATATGTTTTTTTATTTCGTCGTCGCGATTTTTGTTACAACCATATGACGTCACAACCACTTCAAATCCTCTTTTTGTTCATTCCTTCATGCAATTTCAACTCAAGTGCGTGTGTGACGTCATTTTTCGCTCTTAGTGGAGCGAGTTTTTTTGTTCATTTGCGAAATTAATTTTTGGTCACACTTGACTTACCACACTCTCAAACATGACTTCCTCACTTTGAAATTGACTTTTATTTACTTTAATTCAAAGAGAAAAGGTCAAATGGGTGTGTGTCACTCTAAAGGAAAACTATTTGTGAGCAGCTAGTAGAAGCAGCAAAAGCTTATACAGATTTTTAATCAAAATATATCATATCAGCCTTCAATGAAAAGACGAATTTTTTGGTCTGTCTTTTTTACTGTTTTTGTGAGACTGCAGATCTACGAAGCTATTGCGGCTATTTTCTGGCAATCTGCCAGCTATGTTATTTTTGTAGATGATCATCCATTTAATATCAATCGAACTGCAACTTCTCTATGCCTGAGATATAAACCATAAATTTATAAATAATTACCCACAATATAAATAATGCATAGGTATATTCCCCTGCACGATATAAAAGTTTCTTGCATAAATTTTCTCAAAACGCTCACCTACACAAACCGTTCAGTTAAATTATCTGCATTTTTTTCTAAATTGTGTCAGATTTTTTGCCATTTTTGTTTGGTTTTTAGAGCTAGAATTTGCACTAGAGTTTATCTAATTATATTTCCTAGGGTGGCGTGTATGTGTTTGAAATCTGGAACCACTACTCTGCCAGTGGGAAGAACCTTCTGATCATTGCCCTGTTTGAGGTGCTGGCACTGATGTACGTGTACGGGTACAAGAATTACCGAAGGAACATAGTTGATATGATTGGATACGATTCTTGGATCCTGTCTTGGTTCCAACTGTGTTGGTGCGTCTTCTCACCCATTCTCATATTTGTAAGTGATGACTTGATACTTCCCAATTATTATTATTATTTCCGAATTATTATTGGTTTTTACAGATAATGTTATCGAGGTTTTAATTGATCTCGGACATGTCTTTTTTATGCCAAATTTGTGATTGACAATTTTCTTCCAAATGTTCTCTCGCATTAGTGAATTGGCTTTTCTTCCAAAGAATTACAATAAACTTGTATACTTACCCGGGGGGAGGATTTTCCCGGAAAATAACGGGGAAAAGAGTGTAAAGAGTGTAAAAACAAAAAAATTACCCCCCTATTTCTCCGCTTAATTAGCGGTGTAAGAGTGTAATTTTAAGAGTTTAATTTTAAAAAATAAGAGTGTAAAATCCAATAATAATTCCACCTTCAATTTTCTTTTAGACTTTTAGTCTTACACCTTTAAATTATTTTTACACATTTACTATTCCACCTTTAAATTATTTTTACACTCTTCCACTCTTAATTTCAAAATTACACTCTTGATAATTACACTCTTACACCGCTAATTAAGCGGAGAAATAGGGGTGTAATTTTTTTATTTTTACACTCTTTACACTCTTTTCCCCGGTCCTTATAATTGGAATAAAAGTGTATTTATTTTATTTTTACACTCTTCCACTCTCAATTTTTGATTTCACTTTTAATAATTACACTCTTACACCACTATTACACTCTTTACACTCTTTTCCCCGTTATTATCCGGGAAGATCTTCCTACAGCTGAAAATTAACATTTTTAATAAATTTTGAGAGCTGAATTAGGTTAAATACTGTCGGAAAAAATCTACAGTTGAATTAACAAACAACTCTTTGAGATTTTCCAGTATGTTCTGGGTGTGTTTCCCTCCTCCTTCTCTCAACCGGGCTGGGGACCGGCTACGGCGGAGTTACAAACAAACAACTATAGGAGATTTTGAGCAGAGCATTCGGTAAAAAAAACCGGGCTCAAACTCCATCTCCAAACAAAATAATACAAATTAAATAAAATAACAGCAGAAATTTAAACACTATACATATATCATCAAAAAGATACATAGAAATGCATACAGATCCGATAAAATTTAAATATTTTTTAAAATAAAGTCAGCGAAAACGTCGAAATTTCCGTGTGAGATATCTACTTTTTTGTAGGGCAGTTAGGCGAACCATTCTTTTTGCATTACAACCTACATACTACTGGTAGTCTGGAATATTGCTTTGGTTCGCTTTCAACAACTCTAAGATCCGACCAAATTTAACTAATTTCTAAAATTTAATAAGCGAAAACGTCGAAATTTCCGTGTGAGATATCTACTTTTTTTGTAGGGCAGTTAGGCGAACCATTCTTTTTGCACTACAACCTACAGACTACTGGTAGTCTGGAATATTAATTTGGTTCGCTTTCAACAACTCTAAGATCCGACCAAATTTAACTAATTTCTAAAATTTAATAAGCGAAAAAGTCAAAATTTCCGTGTGAGATATCAACCTTTTTGTAGGGCAGTTAGGCGAACCATTCTTTTCGCACTACAACCTACATACTACTGGTAGTATGGGATATCAATTTGGTTCGCTTTGAACAACTCCTTGACCCAATGAAAAAGACCTATTTTTAAAATTCGTTTTTTGCGAAATTCGCAAATTTCCGTATGAAATACTAACTTTTTTCCTAGGCCAGCTATACCAAAACGTCTTTTTGTTTTACAATCTAGTTACCCATGGGATACTCGATCCGAGTTCGGTTCGATTTGAACAACTCCTTGACCCGACGAAAAAGACGTATTTTCAAATTTACTTATTCAAAATTATTCGGAAATAATAGCAAATTTCCGTATGAGATACTATTTTTTTTTCCTAGGCAAGCTATACCAAAACTTCTTTTTGTTTTACAATCTAGTTACCCATGGGATACTCGATACCGAGTTTGGTTCGCTTTGAACAACTCCTTGACCCAATGAAAAAGACCTATTTTTAAAATTCGTTATTTGCGAAATTCGAAATTCGCAAATTTCCGTATGAAATACTAACTTTTTTCCTAGGCAAGCTATACCAAAACTTCTTTTTGCTTTACAATCTAGTTACCCATGGGATACTCAATACCGAGTTTGGTTCGCTTTGAACAACTCCTTGACCCAATGAAAAAGACCTATTTTTAAAATTCGTTATTTGCGAAATTCGCAAATTTCCGTATGAAATACTAACTTTTTTCCTAGGCAAGCTATACCAAAAATTCTTTTTGTTTTACCATCTAATTACCCATGGGATACTCGATACCGAGTTTGGTTAGATTTGGACAACTCCTTGACCCGACGAAAAAGACCTATTTTTAAAATTCGTTATTTGCGAAATTCGCAAACTTCCGTATGAAATACTAACTTTTTTCCTAGGCAAGCTATTCCAAAAATTCTTTTCGTTTTACCATCTAATTACCCATGGGATACTCGGTACCGAGTTTGGTTAGATTTGGACAAGTCCTTGACCCAATGAAAAAGACCTATTTTTAAAATTCATTATTTGCGAAATTCGCAAATTTCCGTATGAAAAACTAACTTTTTTCCTAGGCAAGCTATACCAAAAATTTTTTGTTTTACAATCTAATTACCCATGGGATACTCGATACCGAGTTTGGTTCGATTTTAACAACTCCTTGACCCGACGAAAAAGACCTATTTTTAAAATTATAATCGCAAAATTATTCGAATTAATCGGAAATTTCCGTATGAAATACTAACTTTTTTCCTAGGCAAGCTATACCAAAAATTCTTTTTGTTTTACAATCTAGTTACCCATGGAATACTCGGTACCGAGTTTGGTTAGATTTGGACAAGTCCTTGACCCAATGAAAAAGACCTATTTTTAAAATTCATTATTTGCGAAATTCGCAAATTTCCGTATGAAAAACTAACTTTTTTCCTAGGCAAGCTATACCAAAAATTCTTTTTGTTTTACAATCTAGTTACCCATGGGATACTCAATACCGAGTTTGGTTAGATTTGGACAACTCCTTGACCCGATAAAATTTAACTATTTTTTAAAATAAAGTCAGCGAAAACGTCGAAATTTCCGTGTGAGATATCTACTTTTTTTGTAGGGCAGTTAGGCGAACCATTCTTTTTGCACTACAACCTACATACTACTGGTAGTCTGGAATATTAATTTGGTTCGCTTTCAACAACTCTAAGATCCGACCAAATTTAACTATTTTCTAAAATTTAATAAGCGAAAACGTCGAAATTTCCGTGTGAGATATCTACTTTTTTTGTAGGGCAGTTAGGCAAACCATTTTTTTTGCACTACAACCTACATACTACTGGTAGTCTAGGATAACAATTTGGTTCACTTTCAACAAGTCCTTGAACCAATGAAAAAGACCTATTTTTAAAAATTATTTAAAATTAATTATTCGAATTAATCGGAAATTTCCGTATGAAATACTAACTTTTTTCCTAGGCAAGCTATAACAAAAATTCTTTTTGTTTTACAATCTAGTTACCCATGGGATACTCAATACCGAGTTTGGTTAAATTTGGACAACTCCTTGACCCGATAAAATTTAACTATTTTTTAAAATAAAGTCAGCGAAAGCGTCGAAATTTCCGTGTGAGATATCTACTTTTTTTGTAGGGCAGTTAGGTAAACCATTCTTTTTGCACTACAACCCACATACTACTGGTAGTCTGGGATAACAATTTGGTTCGCTTTCAACAACTCTAAGATCCGACCAAATTTAACTATTTTCTAAAATTTAATAAGCGAAAAAGTCAAAATTTCCGTGTGAGATATCAACTTTTTTGTAGGGCAGTTAGGCGAACCATTCTTTTCGCACTACAACCTACATACTACTGGTAGTATGGGATAACAATTTGGTTCGCTTTCAACAACTCCTTGACCCAATGAAAAAGACCTATTTTTAAAATTCGTTATTTGCGAAATTCGCAAACTTCCGTATGAAACACTAACTTTTTTCTAGGCAAGCTATACCAAAAATTCTTTTTGTTTTACAATTTAATTACCCATGGGATACTTGATACCGAGTTTGGTTAGATTTGGACAACTCCTTGACCCAATGAAAAAGACCTATTTTTAAAATTCGTTATTTGCGAAAATCGCAAACTTCCGTATGAAACACTAACTTTTTTCCTAGGCAAGCTATACCAAAAATTCTTTTTGTTTTACAATTTAATTACCCATGGGATACTCGATACCGAGTTTGGTTAGATTTGGACAACTCCTTGACCCGACGAAAAAGACCTATTTTTAAAATTCGTTATTTGCGAAATTCGCAAACTTCCGTATGAAATACTAACTTTTTTCCTAGGCAAGCTATACCAAAAATTCTTTTTGTTTTACAATCTAATTACCCATGGGATACTCGATACCGAGTTTGGTTAGATTTGGACAAGTCCTTGACCCAATGAAAAAGACCTATTTTTAAAATTAATTATTCGAATTAATCGCAAATTTCCGTACGAAAAACTAACTTTTTTCTACGCAAGCTATAGTAAAAACTCTTTTTGTTTGACACTCTATGTAAACAGGGGATACTCCATACTAAGTTTGGATTGATTTCAACAACTTTTTGACCTAATCAAAACGACCTATTTTTAAAAATTATTTAAAATTAATCATTCGAATTAATCGCAAATTTCCGTACGAAAATTTAACTTTTTTCCTAGCCAAGCTATACCAAAAATTCTTTTTGTTTTACAATTTAGTTACCCATGGGATACTCGATACCGAGTTTGGTTAGATTTGGACAAGTCCTTGACCCAATGAAAAAGACCTATTTTTAAAATTAATTATTCGAATTAATCGCAAATTTCCGTACGAAAAAGTAACTTTTTTTCTACGCAAGCTATACCAAAAATTCTTTTTGTTTTAGGCTCTAGGTACATATGGGATACTCCATACCGGGATTGGTTTGATTTGGACAACTCCTTGACCCGATGAAATGACCTATTTTTAAAATTCGTCATTCGCGAAATTCGCAAGTTTACAATCCGACCGAAGATTTTGAACCAGACCGAAGAGAAACCAAAAATCGACCGCACGCCAACTACGTCCCCAACATGAGGTGCACAAAAAAATCCCAGCGGTGGGGAAACCGACTAACCGGCGTCTCAACGGGGCAGGGGGGATGCACCTCATGCGGGCCCGAGGCCCTCACCTTAGAGTAATAGTAAGACTGAAATAGACTTTTTTCCTAGGCAAACTATAGCAAAAATTCTTTTTGTTTTACAATTTAAGTACTCATGGAATACTCAATACCGAGTTTGGTAAGATTTGGACAACTCCTTGACCCGACCAAAAAGACCTATTTTTAAAATTCGTTATTTGCGAAACTCGCAAATTTCCGTATGAAATACTAACTTTTTTCTACGCAAGCTATAGTAAAAATTCTTTTTGTTTTACAATCTATTTACCCATGGGATACTCGATACCAAGTTTGGTTAGATTTGGACAACTCCTTGACCCGACGAAAAAGACCTATTTTTAAAAATTATAATCGCAAAATTATTCGAAATAATAGCAAATTTCCGTATGAACTACTAACTTTTTTCCTAGGCAAGCTATACCAAAAATTTTTTGTTTTACAATCTAGTTACCCATGGGATACTCGATACCGAGTTTGTTTAGATTTGGACAACTCCTTGACCCGACGAAAAAGACCTATTTTTAAAATTCGTTATTTGCGAAATTCGCAAATTTCCGTATGAAATACTAACTTTTTTTCTACGCAAGCTATAGTGAAAATTCTTTTTGTTTTACAATCTATTTACCCATGGGATACTCGATACCAAGTTTGGTTAGATTTGGACAACTCCTTGACCCGACGAAAAAGACCTTTTTTTAAAATTATAATCGCAAAATTATTCGAAATAATAGCAAATTTCCGTATGAACTACTAACTTTTTTCCTAGGCAAGCTATACCAAAAATTCTTTTTGTTATACAATCTAGTTACCCATGGGATACTCGATACCGAGTTTGGTTCGATTTGAACAACTCCTTGACCCGACGAAAAAGACCTATTTTTAAAATTCGTTATTTGCGAAATTCGCAAATTTCCGTATGAAATACTAACTTTTTTCCTAGGCAAGCTATACCAAAACTTCTTTTTGTTATACAATCTAGTTACCCATGGGATACTCGATACCGAGTTTGGTTAGATTTGGACAACTCCTTGACCCGACGAAAAAGACCTACTTTTAAAATTCGTTATTTGCGAAATTCGCAAATTTCCGTATGAAATACTAACTATTTTTCTACGCAAGCTATAGTAAAATTTTTTTGTTTTACAATCTAGTTACCCATGTGATACTCGATACCGAGTTTGGTTAGATTTGGACAACTCCTTGACCCGACGAAAAAGACCTATTTTTAAAATTCGTTATTTGCGAAATTCGCAAATTTCCGTATGAAAAACTAACTTTTTTTCTACGCAAGCTTTAGCAAAAATTCTTTTTGTTTTACAGTCTAGTTACCCATGGGATACTCGATACCGAGTTTGGTTAGATTTGGACAACTCCTTGACCCGACGAAAAAGACCTATTTTTAAAATTATAATCGCAAAATTATTCGAAATAATAGCAAATTTCCGTATGAACTACTAACTTTTTTCCTAGGCAAGCTATACCAAAAATTCTTTTTGTTTTACAGTCTAGTTACCCATGGGATACTCGATACCGAGTTTGGTTAGATTTGGACAACTCCTTGACCCGACGAAAAAGACCTATTTTTAAAATTATAATCGCAAAATTATTCGAAATAATAGCAAATTTCCGTATGAACTACTAACTTTTTTCCTAGGCAAGCTATACCAAAAATTCTTTTTGTTTTACAGTCTAGTTACCCATGGGATACTCGATACCGAGTTTGGTTAGATTTGGACAACTCCTTGACCCGACGAAAAAGACCTATTTTTAAAATTATAATCGCAAAATTATTCGAAATAATAGCAAATTTCCGTATGAACTACTAACTTTTTTCCTAGGCAAGCTATACCAAAAATTCTTTTTGTTTTACAGTCTAGTTACCCATGGGATACTCGATACCGAGTTTGGTTAGATTTGGACAACTCCTTGACCCGACGAAAAAGACTTATTTTTAAAATTATAATCGCAAAATTATTCGAAATAATAGCAAATTTCCGTATGAACTACTAACTTTTTTCCTAGGCAAGCTATACCAAAAATTCTTTTTGTTTTACAGTCTAGTTACCCATGGGATACTCGATACCGAGTTTGGTTAGATTTGGACAACTCCTTGACCCGACGAAAAAGACCTATTTTTAAAATTATAATCGCAAAATTATTCGAAATAATAGCAAATTTCCGTATGAACTACTAACTTTTTTCCTAGGCAAGCTATACCAAAAATTCTTTTTGTTTTACAGTCTAGTTACCCATGGGATACTCGATACCGAGTTTGGTTAGATTTGGACAACTCCTTGACCCGACGAAAAAGACCTATTTTTAAAATTATAATCGCAAAATTATTCGAAATAATAGCAAATTTCCGTATGAACTACTAACTTTTTTCCTAGGCAAGCTATACCAAAAATTCTTTTTGTTTTACAGTCTAGTTACCCATGGGATACTCGATACCGAGTTTGGTTAGATTTGGACAACTCCTTGACCCGACGAAAAAGACTTATTTTTAAAATTATAATCGCAAAATTATTCGAAATAATAGCAAATTTCCGTATGAACTACTAACTTTTTTCCTAGGCAAGCTATACCAAAAATTCTTTTTGTTTTACAGTCTAGTTACCCATGGGATACTCGATACCGAGTTTGGTTAGATTTGGACAACTCCTTGACCCGACGAAAAAGACTTATTTTTAAAATTATAATCGCAAAATTATTCGAAATAATAGCAAATTTCCGTATGAACTACTAACTTTTTTCCTAGGCAAGCTATACCAAAAATTCTTTTTGTTTTACAGTCTAGTTACCCATGGGATACTCGATACCGAGTTTGGTTAGATTTGGACAACTCCTTGACCCGACGAAAAAGACCTATTTTTAAAATTATAATCGCAAAATTATTCGAAATAATAGCAAATTTCCGTATGAACTACTAACTTTTTTCCTAGGCAAGCTATACCAAAAATTCTTTTTGTTTTACAGTCTAGTTACCCATGGGATACTCGATACCGAGTTTGGTTAGATTTGGACAACTCCTTGACCCGACGAAAAAGACCTATTTTTAAAATTCGTTATTTGCGAAATTCGCAAATTTCCGTATGAAATACTAACTTTTTTTCTACGCAAGCTATAGTGAAAATTCTTTTTGTTTTACAATCTATTTACCCATGGGATACTCGATACCAAGTTTGGTTAGATTTGGACAACTCCTTGACCCGACGAAAAAGACCTTTTTTTAAAATTATAATCGCAAAATTATTCGAAATAATAGCAAATTTCCGTATGAACTACTAACTTTTTTCCTAGGCAAGCTATACCAAAAATTCTTTTTGTTATACAATCTAGTTACCCATGGGATACTCGATACCGAGTTTGGTTAGATTTGGACAACTCCTTGACCCGACGAAAAAGACCTACTTTTAAAATTCGTTATTTGCGAAATTCGCAAATTTCCGTATGAAATACTAACTATTTTTCTACGCAAGCTATAGTAAAAATTTTTTTGTTTTACAATCTAATTACCCATGGGATTCTCGATAACGAGTTTGGTTAGATTTGGACAACTCCTTGACCCGACGAAAAAGACCTATTTTTAAAATTCGTTATTCGCGAAATTCGCAAATTTCCGTATGAAATACTAACTATTTTTCTACGCAAGCTATAGTAAAAATTTTTTTTGTTTTACAATCTAGTTACCCATGGGATACTCGATACCGAGTTTGGTTAGATTTGGACAACTCCTTGACCCGACGAAAAAGACCTATTTTTAAAATTCGTTATTCGCGAAATTCGCAAATTTCCGTATGAAAAACTAACTTTTTTTCTACGCAAGCTTTAGCAAAAATTCTTTTTGTTTTAGCATCTAGTTGCCCATGGGATACTCGATACCGAGTTTGGTTAGATTTGGACAACTCCTTGACCCGATAAAATTTAACTATTTTTAAAAATAAAGTAAGCGAAAAAGTCGAAATTTCCGTGTGAGATATCCACTTTTTTTGTGGGGCAGTTAGGCAAACCATTCTTTTTGCATTACAACCTACATACTACTGGTAGTCTGGGATAACAATTTGGTTTGCTTTGAACAACTCCTTGACCCGATGAAAAAGACCTATTTTTAAAATTCGTTATTTGCGAAATTCGCAAATTTCAGTATGAAAAACTAACTTTTTTCCTAGGCAAGCTATACAAAAAATTCTTTTTGTTTTACAATCTAGTTACCCATGGGATACTTGATACCGAGTTTGGTTAGATTCGGACAACTCCTGCTTGACCCGATAAAATTTAACTATTTTTAAAAATAAAGTCAGCGAAAAAGTCGAAATTTCCGTGTGAGATATCTACTTTTTTGTAGGGCAGTTAGGCGAACCATTCTTTTCGCACTACAACCTACATACTACTGGTTGTCTGGGATATCCATTTGGTTCACTTTGAACAGTTCCTTGAACCATTAAAAACTTTTAAAGTCTAAGTTTTAACAAAATAATGATCGAAGTCTAGATTCAATAACGTCTAATTCAATATCAATCTGACATAACGGAGGAATACTTTTGCACTAAATGGCAACTAAACCATTAACATCGATTCAATCTATAAAGAAATTAAACAATTTGCTCTAGCAGAGTTTTACGTAAAATACTGAAAGAGAATTTTAGGAAAATTACAGAGTTTTAGGAAAACTACAAAGAAGTCTGGATTGCTTCAAGTCTAATTCAACCTTAATCGTGCTCGAAATGGTTGAGCACATTAATAAAGTAAAGGTTGTTGAGAAAAGGGAAGAGAATAAGTTTGTTGTTTATTGAACAGCACTTGAAAACTCGAACTTCGGTCGACTTTTCTACACGATAGCCAAGAGGCTTAAGTTTGTTGTCTTGTCCGTGAAACTCAGTTGACGACAGATCTAACGCAAGCTTGTCAAGAATGTTGTAGAGCTGAACAGCACACAAAATCACCGACTCTTTCTCAAGGAACAACAAAATCTGGCCGACAAAAATTTCGTTCTCCTCAGAAAGTGAAACAAAACTGTTTGCCTCAGATCTTGTATACAATTGGCTGTCCAGGTAGAATTTTCCTCGGTGTCCGCAAAACAAACGAGCCTCGGGAAATTGCTTTTGAAAATTTGAGAGCACATTGTTTCGCTTCATTGAGAAATCGTCTTTAAAGCCGCTTGATTTACCCCTCAATGCTTCAAGGAATCCGGTAAGATTATCGTTCTTCACCTCCATGCTATCGAACTGTCTATTGCAAATATATCACTTTACTATAAGGCTGCAGGTATTAACAGTGCCAGTTAAAGTCTTTATGAGGTGATTATTGGCACTTTCAAACATAGTTGCGGACGTAGTCCACAAGGGCCCGAAGAATTTGCACTGCTATGCTAGATGTCGGAGCAGATGGAAATTAATTGAGTCGAATTTCTTTAAAGGATAGCGGATGGACATGTTGTAGCAGAAAGCTTCTAACAGGTAACCACAAAGCTTGCCCTCGTCAACATTTTCGTACATAGAGCGGAGTGCGAAGATTAAGTATTTGAGATTTTGTAAATTGGATTCATGCGCCAAAGAGTTTTCTGGAAAATTTTGGAACATTATTGGGGCAAAATACAGCAAAAAAGTTTTGAGTTCGTTGGCTTTGATGTGCTCACGGGATCGCAATGACCTGACTGATCGCTTGAATTCGGTGGGCAAAATAACTTGTTTTGTTGCGTCATCAATTTTCTGTACCTCATCGTTGCTCAGTTGCTCAGCAAAAAAGTTGATAATGTCATTTGCAACTCCTTTAAGACACTGGTGCATTGTGTCAACGGGACAGGTTAATGGAAGATTGGGAATAACTTTAAATAAATATGATCGCCCCTTAACTCCGAGTGTATCAATCTCTGGGTCCTTCTCCTTTCTAGCTTTTCTTTCTTCAACACTCCCACTCTCAAACTGCCTTACTAGGTACTCGTGCATCCCAGGATCACGCATTGTGAACGATTGATTATTTGGATACGATCGACCGCCTGGATATCTTTGAACACCTCGCATGGTACACAAGCCGCATCCATAATATCCATTAAATTTTTTCATTTGCAGGACATCGTGCTTGCACACAAGATCTAGTATTACAAAAACAGTTTGAAATTTCAGCTCGTAGTCAACCCCATTCACTTTAATTTTCCTGTCTTTTGATACTTCAGACAGATAGTGCTTAAATATGGAATCCCAATCTATACTTCCTTTGCCATACCACAACGAACATAGATGGATGTTATCAAAGGAAGAACGCAATTTCGGTGGCAAGTCAGCCAGAGCTACCCAAACAGGATAGGCTGAGCAATCACTAGACTCTTGCACCCTAACTCCATCCGTATTGAGGATAAGTTTCACATTAAGCGCATTTCCATCAAAAAGGGCTGTGAGCTTTAGATCTGTTTTCGTATCAGGATTAGCATAAGCTAAAATTTCTGTTATGTATTTTTCAACATTTTCTTGAAGTTTATCAGCAAAACTCAAGAAAATTACTTCTCCCGTGCCGTTAGTTTCTGTCCCTGCAATGTATCGCTCTGTTAATCTGTTCGTTTCATTTTTAATGTAATTTGGGGCTGGTAAAATGTCTCGCGTGTGAACAATTTTATGCCATGTCAGGAGGTCAAATAAGGCTTTGTCAGGCAAACAATGTCGCGCAGCAATTCCATACAATCCCATTGATGCGTTATGAGCAGTAACATTCGTGTTACAACTCAAGGGGTCTTGCGAGAACACAAACTGGTCTTCCTCGGTTTCAGATTCTTTGCTTGAGTCTTCGTCGGACTCCGATTTAGAAACTGAAGATGTATCTTCACAAGAAGCATCTTCAGGCTCATTTTCAATGCTATCTGGAGTTGCATGATCTGTGGTAATCATCTCATTTTTGTCAAGCACACTTTCCAACTCTGAAGACTGACTGGAATCTACCTGATGGATGAATGTCCGTATTTGTCGACTCGCTGTATCGACTAATCGTCTTTTCACTTTCCTTTTTCTCTGAGTTAAAATTCCTCTTTTTCTCTCCACTTCCAGCAGGTTAGGGGTTCCAGCACTTGATTGACTTGCTGAATATTGTGTCTGGAAACTTTCGTTTTGAGTTGAACTTTGGAACAAAACAATTGGTGTAGCCGGTAACTCGGTGCATTTCGGAGAAGGGCTTGCAACTGGGGGCGTAAAAGACTCCTGAGGATTTCCCGGGGAAACAATATGTTTATCTTTATGTGTCCATCTACACTTCAGTCGACCGTCTTTGAAGTAGTTTGAACCATAACTTACAGTGATTTCTTCAAAGGGCAGTATCGAGCTAATTACTTTAAGAAAAACGCATTTATTATGCTGAAGCAAGGGGCTGGTGTAACCGAGGAAGAATTGAGTATTAGGCGAGCATGAGTGATTGGCGAAACTAATTGGGCCAAGCAAAACCAACTCATTGGTATCCAACTCATCACGCATAACCGAGAGATCTGACATTTCATCTTGAAGCTCGCAAGGGACGTTTTTGACCAGACTCACAGGAAAAGGTCTAAGGGGTTCGATCGATGGCTTGAGAACTCTCCCTGTGTGATTAAATAACCCGAAGCCACCAAAATTGTCTGGTAGGATCTTGAAACCGGCTGCAACAGACTGCTGATAAAGTTCTTTCAAATTACCATAGGTTTTCGCAAGATTTTTGTCATACTGAAGACGCTTTTCAAACTCATCGAAACTATTCAAAGGCAGCATTGACTCGGGAGATACATTGAAGTCTTTAAGCAGCTGACGAACAACTTGACCATCCGCAATCACTAACTCTTCAAAACTTATCATCACACTGGAAAAGCTTGGACAAGATTTGAAAACGAGTTGCTTTTAAAAAAACTTAAGCTCAAAATTGAGTCAGATAAAAAAACCTCTCCTTAATCGAACATTGCCTCACATAAAGTGCCTCACCAAGTCTAATTTAATCTTGTCAGCGTAAAACCCTTTAGGAAAGGTGAAGACGAGCTAAATGAACTTGGAGAAAAATGAACTGCAAGGGTAAATTTCTTAGTCTGCAATTATGCAATGAAACAAAGTTCGCAAATCTCAAAATCAATTTTAAAATTACTGCATAAGCTATAAATTAACGTACAAAGTTGTATAAAAAAACGTAAGTAAAGACTGAGACCGAGCGAGAATTAATCAGTTTATCTTATCGAAACAGAACGAATGAACTCGAAGGGTAATTTTCTAAGTTAAATCTGGAATTTCTGCAATTAATCAATGAATCAAAATAAAATGTTTAGTTGTTTGCGCTGGCATTCTTTTTGCGACAGTCTTTGCCGTACTGATTCGCAGCCTTCCTTGCTTCTTCACACGCTAGCTTTGGGGTGTCAGGATACTTCTGCCTCACCACTTCTGAACGAAAAAAACTGCTGAATGAACTTTATTAATCATGCTTTTTCAAAACTTTTCAAATAGTTACGTGGCTTTTTTCAATTCCAAAATTTAGCGACTTATAATGAACGTTAAGGGGAAATCTTAAAAAAGGAAAAAACTAGTTGTGTACAAGAACTAATTAATTACAAAAAATTTTACTGTGAAATTTTTCAAGAAGGTTTTCCGGAGCTTCTGTTCGGCCGTCAGCTTCTTTTCGTCTGGGTGCAAGGATGAAGTTACCACGATCGCTTTCCTCAAATAACTTATCGAACAGTGCTCTGGCAAGTTTCCCAACATCGGTTCCCGCGTAAATGGACATTAAATCCTCGTCCTCATGCAGAACTACTTCAGTGCCTCTGGCTCGCGAAGGATGTTCGTCCACACTCCGGAAACCGTGGACGTCCAACAAACGCAGTTCTTTCAACTCGATAGTCTGAACAAAAATGATGTTACCTAGGTTAATGCAAGGTCTATTGTCAAAGCACGATAAATCTTCTAGATAGGGCGAAGTGAAATAAAACAATCCTTCGCATGGAGTAAACTTGCATAGACCAAACTTACTTTCTGCTCAATTCGGGAGCTCAGATTTGTTCGTCTCGTCTCATCTCTCTTTTTCTGCTCTTCGAAGGCCTTTCTCAGCTCATTCATTTCTAGAGCATGCTGATCTAGAAATTCTGCGAGGAGCGGGCAATCTGGTCCACAGTCATTGTCTTCTGCAACACTGCCTGCACTGTTACCAGGGAGAGCGGCAGATGGGCAGGGTTGAGACAAAGCAACTACTTCTTGTTCCTACAGGCAAAGAGTCATCAGATCGGACAATTCCCTAATTGAACTAGGATAGTTAGCCAGTACACCATGCAAAATGTTAAGTATTTTTTGGCCTAAAACGTTTGTTTTTCTCCATTGAAAAAATTACCTGGTCACAAGTGTTGCTTTGTACGACAGCTGGTTGCTGACTGGCACTCGACTTCGATTTCTTTGAAGTCTGTCCACTGTCTTTTCCGAGACTTGACTCCGCGCTCGTCATTATTGGAGGACGAGAAGAACTCAGGAAGTCAACTTCAACCATTGGAGCTTTCGATGATGTGAGCACTTTCTTTCTCAAGTCCGATGGCCGTTTTCCTTCTTCAAGCTCCGCCTTGTAATGTGCCATCTCCTGTTCCACTTTCTTCGCAGGACCTTTTGTGAGCAAGCGACAGGGGTACTCGTTATCCTTTATCTTCAGATCGTAGCACTCTCCCTCAATCATGCTTAGCTTTTGAGATGCCTTGAGTTTTGAGGGCCACTTTGTACTACTTAAACTCAAAAGCATGAGTTCCTTGTCAACAAACAACCAGGCCATATTACTCGACACGAGGTGAGCTTTGACCGCGTTTTCCCTTTCAGCTTCAGAATCCGTATTGAAGCTTTTTTTAGCTTGATCATGACGAGTTCTTTTCATTTTCAACAATCTGAAAAAACTCAGCTAAATTACGAGACTGAAAATAAACTTCTTGAAATAATAACAAGCTCTAACATTTCTCTAACCTTTTCATGAAAACTAAGTACTGAAAATCTAGACTTAATAAGTCATTGTAATTGTAATTAATTGAAACAAATTGGAAAAAGAGCACCTTGTAAAGAAAACTGAGTTAAACAAATCTTGACAAAACAAATCATTCTCAGAAAACAACTGTCACTGCAAAAAGCACCTTTCAAAGGAAAATCAGTACTCTAAATCTAAAATCTTTCCAACAAATCTTCCAAACAAGCTCGTTACTCATTCATCGCAGTTGCAGAACATTCATGGTCATCACTATCTTCCTCATCCTGACTCTCCCTGTTGGTGTCTTCAGTATTCGGTGATACTTCGTCAGACGCGCCTTGATTTTTCTTTAACTTCTTAGCTGCCTTCTTTTTCTGTTGATCGCACCAAAAAGGATCGCTCTTCCTCTTTCTATACCTCAAGGAGTCCATGCCTGATCGGTTTGCTGATGTCCGAGCTTCTGAGTATGCGTCTGGCCAAATACGAGCGGGGAAGTTTTTCTTCACCAGGCCTAAAAAATTTCAAGTGAGGTTTGTAATACATATTACACTACATATTAAAAGCAAAAAATTGTTAATCTTAACAGTTCATTGTTCCATCAATTTTTTCAATAAGATCCGCCCCATTATTATCTCTTTTAAGTCAAGATTTTAAGACAAACTCAACCTTTGAAAATTTTTGTTCTCTTTGGCGAGGTAGGCTTTCTCACTTCACTGTCTCGCGTGGGTGAAATAATTTCTTTCTGCAGGCCCTTTTCACCCCACAGTGCCACTCGCAAGATTTTACCATACTGCTCAGGTCTGTCAGCCTTTGGTAAACTCTCCAGATCAATGTCGTTGTAAAAGCTCGGAAAGTCTTCTGTCTGATCATCCCTTGCGTCATCCTGAATCTTTTCTCTATGCACGTCTATCTAAAAAAATTGACAACCTCAACTATTCTCAATCAAGTAACATACTCTATCGATAGGTCTTGAGAGTTAAGTGACTACAATCTATAATGAACATTCCTAAATCGAGTTTATAACAAGATTTTTTCGAAGATTCGAAAATACTCACAATCGCTTTCAAACTCTGCAGCTGTTGCTCCAATTTCTTGTTGCAATCAGCGACAGCCTTCTGGTTACTCTGTATCAAATCAGGGATCAATTGTTTGTCCTCCTTCAGAATTGCTTCAATTTTGGCATGGGTACTGCATTTCTAAACAACCAATTAATGCATTGACAGCTTCTATTAAAGTTACACTATAAGTTTAAAAAACCTATGGACAAAAAATTTTGCAAGCTCTCAGAGCAAAAATGCCTTTAATCAATTAGGTTTTCTCCGCCTTTACTACTCTCAGCAACCCATCATACATAATCTGACTACTCTAAACCAGTTTAAACATTATTCTAACCAAATTCTCCGGCGTTTGAGACATGTTGTTTGGAGTCGGAGTTCCAGTTGCATTGTGTGTCCACTTCGCACCCCTCTTTGGCGTTGTAACCACGTCTCTCTCACACTGATCGGAAAATGACGAATAGAGCTCTCTCAACGACTCGTATTCGACCGCCATTGCAGCTGGTGTTCCATGCTTCAAAAGGACGCATTCTGTGTCCACATTATCAATCTTCAGGGTTACTTTTTCATCTATTTCCAACTGCATTCTCTGGCTCACTTGAAATTCCTTCCGCCATCGAGGGTCAAATAATGATAACTTCAAGACCTGGCACGCTTCAGTAAGAAAAACAAATTCAATTTTGAAAGGCATCTTGTACCTGAAAATAAGAGAATTATTGAGAACCTTTTAAACTACTACAGCCGAACTGATATCAAGATTAGAGGGCCAGATAAGAACACATATAGCATTGCCAAAACTTTTTGAATGTGAAAGTATGTATCAATAAACTGCACCTAAACGTAGCAACATAAAAACACAAGTTTCTGCTAGCATGAGACAGATTAACAATTGCCAGTCAAACTAAACCTCAGTCTATCAATGTCTATGGTCACTTTAAATGCCATTTGGAATTTCTTCGCTCATGTCACTTGAATGAACGGACACCGTCGAATCAAAACTCACGTCTCCGGTTAGATCAACAACTTCCGAATTAGCTCTCTCTAAAGTTTGTACTCTTTCTTCGAGTTGTCTGATCTTTTCCTTAAGCGCATTTATCTCAGAGAGCAAGCTGCGGAGAGTAACCGTGGAAGTAGGAACATTTGGAACAGAAGACGAGCGACGCCTTTCATAAATAAGGCCAGTTTCATTCAAAACGAGACCTGTTTGTTCCATTGTCAAAGCTGAAAAACTAACCCTATTTTTAATATAATAAGCGAAAAAGCCGAAAATTCCGTGTGAAATATCTACTTTTTTGTAGGGCAAAAAGGCAAACCATTCTTTTTGCACTACAATCTACATACTACTGGTAGTCTGAGATATCAAACTGTTTTGATTTGGACAACTCTAAGACTTAATTCGAAAGACCTATTTTTTAAATTACTTATTTGAAATAATCGCAAATTTCCGTATGAAAAACTAAATCTTTTCCTAGGCAAGCTATACCAAAAACTCTTTTTACTTTACACTCTCATTGCACTGGTGATACTCCATACCAAGTTTGGTTCACTTTGAACAACTCTATGACCTAATCAAAAAGACCTATTTTTAAAAAATTATTTAAAATTAATTATTCGAATTAATCAAAATTTCCGTACGAAAAACTAACTTTTTTTCTACGCAAGCTTTAGCAAACATTCTTTTCGTTTTAGCATCTAGTTGCCCATGGGATACTCGATACCGAGTTTGGTTAGATTTGGACAACTCCTTGACCCGATAAAATTTAACTATTTTTAAAAATAAAGTAAGCGAAAAAGTCGAAATTTCCGTGTGAGATATCCACTTTTTTTGTGGGGCAGTTAGGCTAACCATTCTTTTTGCATTACCATCTACATACTACTGGTAGTCTGGGATAACAATTTGGTTTGCTTTGAACAACTCCTTGACCCGATGAAAAAGACCTATTCTTAAAATTCGTTATTTGCGAAATTCGCAAATTTCAGTATGAAAAACTAACTTTTTTCCTAGGCAAGCTATACCAAAAATTCTTTTTGTTTTACAATCTAGTTACCCATGGGATACTTGATACCGAGTTTGGTTAGATTTGGACAAGTCCTTGACCCAATGAAAAAGACCTATTTTTAAAATTAATTATTCGAATTATTCGCAAATTTCCGTACGAAAAACTAACTTTTTTTCTACGCAAGCTATGCCAAAAATTCTTTTTGTTTTACAATCTAGTTACCCATGGGATACTCGGTACCGAGTTTGGTTCGATTTGAACAACTCCTTGACCCGACGAAAAAGACCTATTTTTAAAATTATAATCGCAAAATTATTCGAAATAATAGCAAATTTCCGTATGAACTACTAACTTTTTTCCTAGGCAAGCTATACCAAAAATTCTTTTTGTTTTACAATCTAGTTACCCATGGGATACTCGATACCGAGTTTGGTTCGATTTGAACAACTCCTTGACCCGACGAAAAAGACATATTTTTAAAATTAATTATTGGAATTAATCGCAAATTTACGTACGAAAAACTAACTTTTTTTCTACTTAAGCTATGCCAAAAATTCTTTTTGTTTTACAATCTAGTTACCCATGGGATACTCGATACCGAGTTTGGTTCGATTTGAACAACTCCTTGACCCGACGAAAAAGACCTATTTTTAAAATTCGTTATTTGCGAAATTCGCAAATTTCCGTATGAAATACTAACTTCTTTTCTATGCAAGCTATTGTAAAAATTCTTTTTGTTTGAGACTCTATATATACAGGGGATACTCCATACCAAGTTTGGATTGACTTCAACAACTTTTTGAACTAATCAAGAAGACCTTTTTTTAAAAAATTATTTAAAATTAATTATTCGAATTAAACGGAAATTTCCGTATGACAAACTAACTTTTTTCCTAGGCAAGCTATACCAAAAATTCTTTTTGTTTTACAATCTAGTTACCCATTGGATACTTGATACCGAGTTTGGTTAGATTTGGACAAGTCCTTGACCCAATGAAAAAGACCTATTTTTAAAATTAATTATTCGAATTAATCGCAAATTTCCGTACGAAAAACTAACTTTTTTCCTAGGCAAGCTATGCCAAAAATTCTTTTTGTTTTACAATCCAGTTACCCATGGGATACTCGATACCGAGTTTGGTTCGATTTGAACAACTCCTTGACCCGACGAAAAAGACCTATTTTTAAAATTCGTTATTTGCGAAATTCGCAAATTTCCGTATGAAATACTAACTTCTTTTCTATGCAAGCTATTGTAAAAATTCTTTTTGTTTGAGACTCTATATATACAGGGGATACTCCATACCAAGTTTGGATTGACTTCAACAACTTTTTGACCTAATCAAAAAGACCTTTTTTTATAAATTATTTAAAATTAATTATTCGAATTAATCGGAAATTTCCGTATGAAATACTAACTTTTTTCCTAGGCAAGCTATACCAAAATTTTTTTTGTTTTACAATCTAGTTACCCATGGGATACTACATACCGGGTTTGGATTGATTTGGACAACTCCTTGACCCGACGAAAAAGACCTATTTTTAAAATTCGTTACTTGCGAAAGTCGCAAATTTCCGTATGGAAGACTAACTTTTTTCCTAGGCAAGCTATGCCAAAACTTCTTTTTGTTTTACAATCTAGTTACCCATGGGATACTCGATACCGAGTTTGGTTCGATTTGAACAACTCCTTGACCCGACGAAAAAGACCTATTTTTAAAATTCGTTATTTGCGAAATTCGCAAATTTCCGTATGAAATACTAACTTTTTTCCTAGGCGAGCTATACCAAAACTTCTTTTTGTTTTACAATCTAGTTACCCATGGGATACTCGATACCGAGTTTGGTTCGATTTGAACAACGCCTTGACCCGACGAAAAAGACGTATTTTCAAATATACTTATTCAAAATTATTCGGAAATAATAGCAAATTTCCGTATGAGATACTAACTTTTTTCCTAGTCAAGCTATACCAAAACTTCTTTTTGTTTTACAATCTAGTTACCCATGGGATACTAGATACCGAGTTTGGTTCGATTTGAACAACTCCTTGACCCGACGAAAAAGACCTATTTTTAAAATTCGTTATTTGCGAAATTCGCAAATTTCCGTATGAAATACTAACTTCTTTTCTATGCAAGCTATTGTAAAAATTCTTTTTGTTTGAGACTCTATATATACAGGGGATACTCCATTCCAAGTTTGGATTGACTTCAACAACTTTTTGACCTAATCAAAAAGACCTTTTTTTATAAATTATTTAAAATTAATTATTCGAATTAATCGGAAATTTCCGTATGAAATACTAACTTTTTTCCTAGGCAAGCTATACCAAAAATTTTTTTTGTTTTACAATCTAGTTACCCATGGGATACTACATACCGGGTTTGGATTGATTTGGACAACTCCTTGACCCGACGAAAAAGACCTATTTTTAAAATTCGTTACTTGCGAAAGTCGCAAATTTCCGTATGGAAGACTAACTTTTTTCCTAGGCAAGCTATGCCAAAACTTCTTTTTGTTTTACAATCTAGTTACCCATGGGATACTACATACCGGGTTTGGATTGATTTGGACAACTCCTTGACCCGACGAAAAAGACCTATTTTTAAAATTCGTTACTTGCGAAAGTCGCAAATTTCCGTATGGAAGACTAACTTTTTTCCTAGGCAAGCTATGCCAAAACTTCTTTTTGTTTTACAATCTAGTTACCCATGGGATACTCGATACCGAGTTTGGTTCGATTTGAACAACTCCTTGACCCGACGAAAAAGACCTATTTTTAAAATTCGTTATTTGCGAAATTCGCAAATTTCCGTATGAAATACTAACTTTTTTCCTAGGCGAGCTATACCAAAACTTCTTTTTGTTTTACAATCTAGTTACCCATGGGATACTCGATACCGAGTTTGGTTCGATTTGAACAACGCCTTGACCCGACGAAAAAGACGTATTTTCAAATATACTTATTCAAAATTATTCGGAAATAATAGCAAATTTCCGTATGAGATACTAACTTTTTTCCTAGTCAAGCTATACCAAAACTTCTTTTTGTTTTACAATCTAGTTACCCATGGGATACTAGATACCGAGTTTGGTTCGATTTGAACAACTCCTTGACCCGACGAAAAAGACCTATTTTTAAAATTCGTTATTTGCGAAATTCGCAAATTTCCGTATGAAATACTAACTTCTTTTCTATGCAAGCTATTGTAAAAATTCTTTTTGTTTGAGACTCTATATATACAGGGGATACTCCATTCCAAGTTTGGATTGACTTCAACAACTTTTTGACCTAATCAAAAAGACCTTTTTTTATAAATTATTTAAAATTAATTATTCGAATTAATCGGAAATTTCCGTATGAAATACTAACTTTTTTCCTAGGCAAGCTATACCAAAAATTTTTTTTGTTTTACAATCTAGTTACCCATGGGATACTACATACCGGGTTCGGATTGATTTGGACAACTCCTTGACCCGACGAAAAAGACCTATTTTTAAAATTCGTTACTTGCGAAAGTCGCAAATTTCCGTATGGAAGACTAACTTTTTTCCTAGGCAAGCTATGCCAAAACTTCTTTTTCTTTTACAATCTAGTTACCCATGGGATACTCGATACCGAGTTTGGTTCGATTTGAACAACTCCTTGACCCGACGAAAAAGACCTATTTTTAAAATTCGTTATTTGCGAAATTCGCAAATTTCCGTATGAAATACTAACTTTTTTCCTAGGCAAGCTATACCAAAACTTCTTTTTGTTTTACAATCTAGTTACCCATGGGATACTCGATACCGAGTTTGGTTCGATTTGAACAACGCCTTGACCCGACGAAAAAGACGTATTTTCAAATATACTTATTCAAAATTATTCGGAAATAATAGCAAATTTCCGTATGAGATACTAACTTTTTTCCTAGTCAAGCTATACCAAAACTTCTTTTTGTTTTACAATCTAGTTACCCATGGGATACTAGATACCGAGTTTGGTTCGATTTGAACAACTCCTTGACCCGACGAAAAAGACCTATTTTTAAAATTCGTTATTTGCGAAATTCGCAAATTTCCGTATGAAATACTAACTTTTTTCCAAGGCAAGCTATACCAAAACTTCTTTTTGCTTTACAATCTAGTTACCCATGGGATACTCGATACCGAGTTTGGTTCGATTTGAACAACTCCTTGACCCGACGAAAAAGACGTATTTTCAAATATACTTATTCAAAATTATTCGGAAATAATAGCAAATTTCCGTATGAGCTACTAACTTTTTTCCTAGGCAAGCTATACCAAAACTTCTTTTTTGTTTTACAATCTAGTTACCCATGGGATACTAGATACCGAGTTTGGTTCGATTTGAACAACTCCTTGACCCGACGAAAAAGACCTATTTTTAAAATTCGTTATTTGCGAAATTCGCAAATTTCCGTATGAAATACTAACTTTTTTCCTAGGCAAGCTATACCAAAACTTCTTTTTGCTTTACAATCTAGTTACCCATGGGATACTCGATACCGAGTTTGGTTCGATTTGAACAACTCCTTGACCCGACGAAAAAGACGTATTTTCAAATATACTTATTCAAAATTATTCGGAAATAATAGCAAATTTCCGTATGAGCTACTAACTTTTTTCCTAGGCAAGCTATACCAAAACTTCTTTTTGTTTTACAATCTAGTTACCGATGGGATACTCGATACCGAGTTTGGTTAGATTTGGACAACTCCTTGACCCGACGAAAAAGACCTATTTTTAAAATTCGTTATTTGCGAAATTCGCAAATTTCCGTATGAAATACTAACTTTTTTCCTAGGCAAGCTATACCAAAACTTCTTTTTGTTTTACAATCTAGTTACCCATGGGATACTCGATACCGAGTTTGGTTCGATTTGAACAACGCCTTGACCCGACGAAAAAGACGTATTTTCAAATATACTTATTCAAAATTATTCGGAAATAATAGCAAATTTCCGTATGAGATACTAACTTTTTTCCTAGGCAAGCTATACCAAAAGTTCTTTTTGTTTTACAATCTAGTTACCCATGGGATACTCGATACCGAGTTTGATTCGATTTGAACAACGCCTTGACCCGACGAAAAAGACGTATTTTCAAATATACTTATTCAAAATTATTCGGAAATAATAGCAAATTTCCGTAAGAGATACTAACTTTTTTCCTAGGCAAGCTATACCAAAAGTTCTTTTTGTTTTACAATCTAGTTACCCATGGGATACTCGATACCGAGTTTGATTCGATTTGAACAACTCCTTGACCCGACGAAAAAGACCTATTTTTAAAATTCGTTATTTGCGAAATTCGCAAATTTCCGTATGAAATACTAACTTTTTTCCTAGGCAAGCTATACCAAAACTTCTTTTTGTTTTACAATCTAGTTACCCATGGGATACTCGATACCGAGTTTGGTTCGATTTGAACAACTCCTTGACCCGACGAAAAAGACGTATTTTCAAATATACTTATTCAAAATTATTCGGAAATAATAGCAAATTTCCGTATGAGATACTAACTTTTCTCCTAGGCAAGCTATACCAAAACTTCTTTTTGTTTTACAATCTAGTTACCCATGGGATACTCGATACCGAGTTTGGTTAGATTTGGACAACTCCTTGACCCGACGAAAAAGACCTATTTTTAAAATTATAATCGCAAAATTATTCGAAATAATAGCAAATTTCCGTATGAACTACTAACTTTTTTCCTAGGCAAGCTATACCAAAAATTCTTTTTGTTTTACAATCTAGTTACCCATGGGATACTCGATACCGAGTTTGGTTAGATTTGGACAACTCCTTGACCCGACGAAAAAGACGTATTTTCAAATATACTTATTCAAAATTATTCGGAAATAATAGCAAATTTCCGTATGAGATACTAACTTTTTTCCTAGGCAAGCTATACCAAAAGTTCTTTTTGTTTTACAATCTAGTTACCCATGGGATACTCGATACCGAGTTTGGTTCGATTTGAACAACGCCTTGACCCGACGAAAAAGACGTATTTTCAAATATACTTATTCAAAATTATTCGGAAATAATAGCAAATTTCCGTATGAGATACTAACTTTTTTCCTATGCAAGCTATACCAAAAGTTCTTTTTGTTTTACAATCTAGTTACCCATGGGATACTCGATACCGAGTTTGATTCGATTTGAACAACGCCTTGACCCGACGAAAAAGACGTATTTTCAAATATACTTATTCAAAATTATTCGGAAATAATAGCAAATTTCCGTATGAGATACTAACTTTTTTCCTAGGCAAGCTATACCAAAAGTTCTTTTTGTTTTACAATCTAGTTACCCATGGGATACTCGATACCGAGTTTGATTCGATTTGAACAACTCCTTGACCCGACGAAAAAGACCTATTTTTAAAATTCGTTATTTGCGAAATTCGCAAATTTCCGTATGAAATACTAACTTTTTTCCTAGGCAAGCTATACCAAAACTTCTTTTTGTTTTACAATCTAGTTACCCATGGGATACTCGATACCGAGTTTGGTTCGATTTGAACAACACCTTGACCCGACGAAAAAGACGTATTTTCAAATATACTTATTCAAAATTATTCGGAAATAATAGCAAATTTCCGTATGAGATACTAACTTTTTTCCTAGGCAAGCTATACCAAAACTTCTTTTTGTTTTACAATCTAGTTACCCATGGGATACTCGATGCCGAGTTTGGTTAGATTTGGACAACTCCTTGACCCGACGAAAAAGACCTATTTTTAAAATTATAATCGCAAAATTATTCGAAATAATAGCAAATTTCCGTATGAACTACTAACTTTTTTCCTAGGCAAGCTATACCAAAAATTCTTTTTGTTTTACAATCTAGTTACCCATGGGATACTCGATACCGAGTTTGGTTAGATTTGGACAACTCCTTGACCCGACGAAAAAGACCTATTTTTAAAATTATAATCGCAAAATTATTCGAAATAATAGCAAATTTCCGTATGAACTACTAACTTTTTTCCTAGGCAAGCTATACCAAAAATTCTTTTTGTTTTACAATCTAGTTACCCGTGGGATACTCGATACCGAGTTTGGTTAGATTTGGACAACTCCTTGACCCGACGAAAAAGACCTATTTTTAAAATTCGTTATTTGCGAAACTCGCAAATTTCCGTATGAAATACTAACTTTTTTTCTACGAAAGCTATAGTACAAATTCTTATTGTTTTACAATCTATTTACCCATGGGATACTCGATACCAAGTTTGGTTAGATTTGGACAACTCCTTGACCCGACGAAAAAGACCTATTTTTAAAATTATAATCGCAAAATTATTCGAAATAATAGCAAATTTCCGTATGAACTACTAACTTTTTTCCTAGGCAAGCTATACCAAAAATTCTTTTTGTTTTACAATCTAGTTACCCATGGGATACTCGATGCCGAGTTTGGTTAGATTTGGACAACTCCTTGACCCGACGAAAAAGACCTATTTTTAAAATTATAATCGCAAAATTATTCGAAATAATAGCAAATTTCCGTATGAACTACTAACTTTTTTCCTAGGCTAGCTATACCAAAAATTCTTTTTGTTTTACAATCTAGTTACCCATGGAATACTCGACACCGAGTTTGGTTAGATTTGGACAACTCCTTGACCCGACGAAAAAGACCTATTTTTAAAATTCGTTATTTGCGAAATTCGCAAATTTCCGTATGAAATACTAACTTTTTTTCTACGCAAGCTATAGTAAAAATTCTTTATGTTTTACAATCTAGTTACCCATGGGATACTCGATACCTAGTTTGGTTAGATTTGCACAACTCCTTGACCCGCCATAAAAGACCTATTTTTAAAATTCGTTATTTGCGAAATTCGCAAATTTGCGTATGAAATACTAACTTTTTTTCTACGCAAGCTATAGTAAAAATTCTTTTTGTTTTACAATCTAGTTACCCATGGGATACTCGATACCGAGTTTGGTTAGATTTGGACAACTCCTTGACCCGACGAAAAAGGCCTATTTTTAAAATTCGTTATTTGCGAAATTCGCCAATTTCCGTATGAAATACTAACTTTTTTTCTACGCAAGCTATAGTAAAAATTCTTTTTGTTTTACAATCTAGTTACCCATGGGATACTCGATACCGAGTTTGGTTCGATTTGAACAACTCCTTGACCCGACGAAAAAGACCTATTTTTAAAATTAATTATTCGAATTAATCGGAAATTAACTTACGAAAAACTAACTTTTTTCCTAGGCAAGCTATGCCAAAAATTCTTTTTGTTTTACAATCTAGTTACCTATGGAATACTCGATGCCGAGTTTGGTTAGATTTGGACAACTCGTTGACCCGACGAAAAAGACCTATTTTTAAAATTCGTTATTTGCGAAATTCGCAAATTTCCGTATGAAATACTAACTTTTTTTCTACGCAAGCTACAGTAAAAATTCTTTTTGTTTTACAATCTAGTTACCCATGGAATACTTGATACCGAGTTTGGTTAGATTTGGACAAGTCCTTGACCCAATGAAAAAGACCTATTTTTAAAATTAATTTTTCGAATTATTCGCAAATTTCCGTACGAAACACTAACTTTTTTTCTACGCAAGCTATGCCAAAAATTCTTTTTGTTTTACAATCTAGCTACCCATGGGATACTCGGTACCGAGTTTGGTTCCATTTGAACAACTCCTTGACCCGACGAAAAAGACCTATTTTTGAAATTATTTATTCGAAATAATCGCAAATTTCCGTATGAAAAGTTAACTTTTTTCCTAGGCAAGCTATGCCAGAAATTTTTTTTGTTTTAGATTCTATATACACTGGTGATACTCCATACCAAGTTTGGTTTGATTTGGCCAACTCCTTGACCCGATAAAATTAAACTAATTTTTAGAATGAGCGAAAAAAATGAGATTGAAAACACAGCTAATTTTTAGTCGCTTGTTGGTAATCTAGGGTTTCCCCTGCAAGCAACTAAAAAAAAGCCATGTGTTGGATGATTATAAATTTATAAATGCATACATCATAAAGGAGAAAGAGAAAAAAAGCGAAACAAAGTCAATTAATGACTCGAATTGATCAAATTAAGTAAACTAAGCAATTGATGAAATAAACAAACTATACAAAGTTCAAAGCATGAAAATCATCCAACAAATCAAAACATCGGAAAACAATTCAAAACTTCAGAATCATAAAATCATCATTGGCGAATTTCCTGTAATTAGGCAGTAATCTTTGCCCCCAACATGTAAGGTGTGTTCGCCTCTTTGGAGGCTTCTTTATCTTCAATTTCATCGGCGCACAAGCTAATTCCTTGGTTCGCCCGATCTTCACAACCTTCATGTTGCCAAACTTTCCTTCTTCTACGGCTCGAATTGCTTTCTTGCAATGGCCTACACCGAGAAAGTTGACCCAGCCATTGTACACTGGGTTTTTCTTCTGATTGGGTCGAAGTTTGCCAAGTGCAACGCTTTCAACGCCAAAAAACAATTGCTTAACATGCCCCATCACCTCTTCAACTGGGATTCCATTGGCATCGAACCCAACAAACTTGAAGGACAAGGGCAGCAATTCCTCGATCTTCCGTTTTGGTGGCCTGTAAAACGATCGATTGTACTCATCTGCCTCTCGATCTGCTTTGATCTTCAAGCAATGCTCTTTCTTCGCCTTCTTCGCCTCTCCACCTGGGACCGCAATTTCACTAACACAAACGCCTTCGCCAAGAATATCATCATCATCGAAATGCTCCGACATCATAAATCTGAAATATTCGGTCATATAATGACGAAACTAGCTTTAAAACCCGTTATATCGAACAGCGCGGACCCTGCGGTCACTCTGCAGCCATCCCTGCTATTGCTCTGCTCTCTCTGCTGCAGTCACTCTACTGCCAATCTACTCAATAGTCACTCTACGCAGTCACTCTGCACTCGATCTGCAGGCATACGGGCGCTTACAACTCATTCGTGCAACGCATTCTCATTCTACTTTCTCTACTTTCGTTGCCGTCTGTGTGAGCTTTCGGAAAATTCTATTTCATTTCACCTTCATCTTCATACATGCTTACCTCGGGGAAGTAGAAGGCAGTCATTGAGCCTCTCTCTGCTGTCACTTGACGGGACAGCACACCGAATTAGCATGTCACGTGACCCGCTGGACGCGGTGAACGAAAGTTTCACTTTCTCATCTGTGTAAGAAGTTATGAAGATGAAGTAAACAACGGAATAGTAAAAGTAACATATTCGAGAAGCTCTATAGATGGGGGCGATCATTATGGAAGTTAAATTCGAATAAAAGAAAGAAAGTTGATCGGAGGGGGGGATGGAGGTGGAGCTAGGTGGTTCAGCTAGGTGGGACCGAGGTATGCGTCTGAAAAAGGCTTATATCTCGAAAACTACTGAACCAAATTTGAAAAATGAATATGTTTTGTAATCAGCATGAACTGGGGCGTCGATCTAAGGTTTAAAACGTGAAAAAAACTGAATAAATCAAAACTCGATTTTTGCCATCCTGGCTGAAATTGGCTCTTTTTCATTAACATTTCGGAAATCAAAAAATTGAGCCATGTAACTGTATCGAAACTTTTTGATCCTGATATATTCGTAAAGAGTATTATATGAGCAAGAAAATGATATAACATACTTGTAAAATCGATTTGTGACAAAAGACTTATTAAACTAAACAACTTTGAAAAATTTGAAATTTTTGCAAAAATCGACCCTGATTTCGGCCGCTATATTGCTCTCGCATTCTCTTGTTTGGCATTTATTTAAAAAACAAATTATACTGTCATTGGAACCGTAAACTCTAGTTTATACGATACCAAAAACTTGTATGTTTTTTGCTTTTAATTGGGAAAATTTAGTCGAAGTTCGACAAAAATAGCTATTTTTTGCCCCTAAATCAACAGTTTTTTGGATTTTTCGGTTAGAAATAAAACAAATCGGAGAAACGTCCGTATATTTTCAAAAAGTACAATATCACAGCAACAAAATGGGCTATTATAGATTTTCTAACTCTTCTTTGTCAAAAAGTTATAATGAATCGTTTTTAAAGAAATTTGACATTTTCTTCATTTACTCAGAGATATCTTTGAAATTTTGTATAAAAATCGAAAGATTGCTAACTACTACTACACAAACTCAAAAGCTACTCTATCAGGGCAATAAAATAGGCTAATGTAGAGTTTTTAACTCGGCTTCTTCAAAAAGTTATTAACAAACGTTTTTCAAGAAGGTTGACATTTTCTTCATTTACCTCGAGATTTGAAATTTTGTATACAAATCAAATTATTGCTAATTACTACTACACATATTCAAAAGCTACTTTATTGTGGCATTAAAATGGGCCAATGAAGTGTTTTTAACTTGTCTTCTTCAAAAAGATATTAACAAACGTTTTTCAAGAAGTTTGAAATTTTCTTCACCTAATTAGAGAGTTCGTTGAAATTTTGTATACAAATTGAGATATTGCTAACTACTATTTTCAAACGTTCTAAATTGTGGCTGAAGTGGAGCATACCCACCAAAAATGAGCACAATTGAACTAAAATTGACGATTTCGTGTCCAAAACAATATTCGGTGATCGAAAAAGTTAAGCCTCATCGAGCGCGGATACTTTTTTGGAAGTAATTGAAAACTTGTCTAAAATGGTTTGCTCAGTCCATTTTTTTATTTCATCCTCAATTATGTCTAAAATGTAGCCTGCACACCAAAAATGAGCACAATTGGACTGAAATTGATGATTTGGTCACCAAAACAATGTTCGGTGATAGAAAAAACTCAGATACCTTTTTGGAACTAGGTAAAAACTTGTCCAAATTAGTTCGGTCAGTCCGAACTTTTAATTTTATCACCAATTGTGGCTAAAGTGGAGCATACCCACCAAAAATGAGCACAATTGGACTAAAATTGACGATTTCGTGTCCGAAACAATGTTCGGTGATCGAAAAAGTTAAGCCTCATCGAGCGCGGATACTTTTTTGGAAGTAATTGAAAACTTGTCCAAAACGGTTTGCTCAGTCCATTTTATTTATTTCATCCTCAATTACGTCTATATTGTAGCCTGTACACCAAAAATGAGCACAATTGGACTAAAATTGATGATTTGGTCACCAAAACAATGTTCGGTGATAGAAAAAATTCAGATTTTTTTTTTGGAACTAGGTAAAAACTTGTCCAAATTAGTTCGGTCAGTCCGAACTTTTAATTTTATCACCAATTTTGGCTAAAGTGGAGTATACCCACCAAAATGAGCACAATTGGACAAAAATTGACGATTTCGTGTCCAAAACAATGTTCGGTGATCGAAAAAGTTAAGCCTCATCGAGCGCGGATACTTTTTTGGAAGTAATTGAGAACGTGTCCAAAATAGTTTGCTCAGTCCATTTTTTTTATTTCATCCTTAATTATGTCTAAATTGGACCCTGCAAACCAAAAATGAGCACACTTGGACTA
>NC_134481.1:18545408-18901882 GCF_964194025.1 Convolutriloba macropyga
TCACGTGTTCACAACATAGTTTAGACCTCAATAACTCCTGAAAAATAAACGAAACTCAAAAAAAATGTTTTCAATTTCAATTTCTACGCTGGACGAGCTTTTAAATGATACCACTCACATTTCTCTACGATGATTATATCGATCGACCGAAACTGACTGAACAAAATAAACCCATTTGAGCACATAGTTCCTGCCCCACAAGTGGCGTCGGAACAATAAAAAGAGCAGATATAATACATCCATCTGCAGCTATGTTGACGTCGTAAATAATAAGACTCATTTCTCAAGTTGAACTACAGTTGAGTGATTCCCTAAACTGATTCAATTATCAAAAATAACAATCAGCTTAATAACCAAGATATTTGTTTTGACTATAATTCAAATAATGCAACATCTGGAATTTTTTCGAATCCATAGATCTCTTGATCTAATTCATTAAAACGATGAAATTGGTTAAAGGACTGAGAACAACCGATGCAAAATTTTTCGCGAGTTTGTTAAAAAAAACAAGTTGAAATGTCTCATATCGGAAGATAGATATGAAAGATAAAGGGAAAAACTGGATCAAGTTATAAGCCACCAAGTTTAATTAATTTCTTTAAATATAGAAGCATGTCTAACATTAACATTTAGAAACTAATTGAGACAGTTTTCGTCATTGTCGTTCAAGATGCGACGTTTGACTCCAACTGTTCGAGATCTATTGAAATACTAGCACTGCATATCGCACCCCCTTTTTCTGTGAATCTCATGCTCGACCCCCACCCCATGCTCGACAATAAATCAGAGCTGTGAAAATAACTACTATTTCAGCTAAAAACTGCTCTGCTGTTACAGGTACAAGAGAAACCAGTACGTACAATAGTGATACAAAAATACAGCTCAGTGTCATATCAACTTCAATATGTATATAGATTTAGCTTAGATTTAATTTGGTTTGCCTCAAGTATCAATGCACTCACTCACACAGATGTGTGCTTCATTTCAAGTTCACTTTAACACAGAAAAAAGTTTTTTCGTTTTGTAACACGAGATAAATTTTCTTGACCTTAGCCCCATTTTCTGCGCTTTTTAACACGAGATTTCCAGCCATCAATTTTTCGGTCACCATTTTATTGGTCGCGGGCCAAAGTCCCAAACAAAATTGGCTTGTGATCGAAGTCATTCATGCGTATGTGGTATTTTTCTGCTCGAAGTTTGGGTGACCCCGGAAACTGTACAGAGCATAAACAGAAATTGCTTCGAGTGAGGCAATCTACCTTAAGTGCACATTTTTTTAAAAGAAATCGAAATTAGGCAATAAAATTGTAAATACACTACCTCTGGGGCCTCACTGAGGCAGAAGCTGTATTCATATTTATATACAAATACACACACACACACATATATATATATATATATATATATATATATATATATATATATATATATATATATATAATAATGAGTTCAACCAAACATAGTTACAAATAGCTTGGTAGTCTCCAGATTAAGGAATCAAGTTTCATCCAGATTAGGGAATCAAGTTAAAATTTCTCGAAAACTTTCCAGCCTGAAGGGTAACTTCTATTCTTAAATCTTTTCATGCTTCCACTTCCAAAACGTTTTTCACTTCTCTTCGAAACTGACATGGATTTTTGGGTGGAAAATTTTTAGAAAGACAGTTGAGACAAAGAGTTACTGAATCGGGCAACTCTGTCAAAGTAATTATCTTCAGTACGTTTCCGAAAACTTTTTCTGGCCTCAATAAAAACGTTTCACTTGAACTGGTCTCTGCACAACCAAAAGTTATTGACCAGTTGTCTGAGGCAATCATAGAAATTAAGCCCGATAAAATCTTGTTAAGCAAATATATGCAAATTTGAGCAAGTGCAAATAACTTTCTGAATTTTTATATTGCTTCATGATGATTCAATATTCAAATTAAATTCCGATATGAAAATTTAAATTGATTTTGTACTATCAAACTGATTGAACCAAGTTACGAGGTTTGAAATTAAAATATTGAATTGAAATTTCAGTTTTGGAAAATTTCGAACAACTATGTAGGTTATTTGTTTATCATCCCAGCATCATTTTCAATAACATAAAATTTTAAAATTCGTTATGTTTTGAAAAGTAATAAATCAGTGAAAATAAAGATATAAGAATAGAACAGGCCTGACGAAAAGATTAAAAATTCGCTACAAGGTGAGTAACTCGGAGGCATTTAACAGAAATCACTGTTTACCATCGCTTTTGTTTCGGAAAAACTCACTGTTTTTCAAAACTAGAGGTGGAATCTCTACAACAATCAATGGATTTTCTGCACAAAAAAGCGACAGTTTTTTTCAGAAACTCTGTTAAAAACATTGGCATGAATAGAGGCTCGAGACATGATGAAATTTTTAAAAATATCCTTATAAATTGATCATTTAAATTAATTTTGTCATATTTTTCAAAAAAAACATTGAAATTCGTAAAAAAGGGAAAAACAATATCGATTAAATTTGAAAACGTGAAATTTGTATTTAAATCTAAATGGAGACAACAAATGTTATCCGTGTTTCTGGAATTTTTCCCAGAGAGTGAAAAAAATTAACATGTTTAAGAAAAATAAAAGAATATGCAATTAGCAGCTTAACTGCGACGAAAAACGCAACAACTTCATCATGATAAGCATGTGAGACGCAATGGGTGTTTTTAAACTTTTTTCAGAAAAAAATTAGGAATTTTTCACAAAATACTTTTACAGTTTAGTAGTTTCTGCGCAAGTTAATGCAGAAAACGGCTGAGAAATCTATTTTTTCCCCAAAACAAGAGTACATACTGTAAAAATGCAGGGCAAAAAAAACTTATGAATCTATATTTTGAGAGTCTGCCTAGCTGATTGACTGTATTTAACTAGTTCTTTAAGAATTAAAATTCAGTCATTCAATGTATATTTGGATTTATTTATCTCTTTAAGAAACACCTAACAACCTCTCAAAAAAATTGCTCAATATGAAAAATGAAATTTCGAATGAACCAATGAGAGCAAAGGTCTACTGTAGCGATTCTGTAGGAATTTTTCAATAACCATTTGATAACCATTTGTTATAAGATATAGCAAGACAAACATATTTTCAATCTTTTAACCTCAGAAAGGTCCAGAATTGTATTTTTTGAAATTGTCAGAGCATTAGAATACATTATTGTCTCAGTAAAAATTGATGCAATACACGATATTTCTAAGAATATACTCTGCTCACACTCACAATTAGTAGAGTACTTTTTCAGCTATATTGACTGTATTGTCACAGATAATGCAATAAAAAGCATACAGGGTCAATAGCTTATCGACTTTCATCTCGTTTTAAATTTCTTTTTGAAAATCGAGAGCACTGATTTTCAGTTTCATATTTTTCTATTTTTTTCACATTTTTATATTTCTTTTTTTTTCATGTCTCTCATTTGGAAAAACCGAAAAGATGCAACAACATTCTCGTGACAATACAACTCAGTAAGTGCAACAAATTGAAGAAAAATTTCAGGAAAAGTTTGGCTGAAAATAGACCCTTTGCTCAATATGGACAGTCACTAAAACGAAAATTTTGGGCTTTTTCCCTTTGTAGACCTCGCTGTAAAATGTAGTTCTATACCAGCCATTCTCGACACATTTGTGTATAGTTGATGTATACTTTCTGTGACTCTGAAGAAGTTACTGAGGATATCTGGCATTCCCCGAGAACCACCTAGCGGTTAGAGATTGAAGTCAAAAAATGCAAGTAACTTTAGCAGAGTCACGTAAGCTTGCCAGATTCTAGTTCGCCAGACTTTCTTTTATGCAGCGCAAAAATTTAAAACATGGAAGGTATTTTTTTCTAGCAATATTATATATTTGAAGCACACGCTTTCCAAATCTTTGCGCTGTTTAAAAAAATATAAACCTCCAGACTCTGGCAGTTCATATATCCGTTATTTCGAACTCGCAAATAAGTGTTTCAAGTATTTGCTCACATTCTGTACTGTCACCCTTAGTCAGGCATCTAATCAGACTTGAATAGTTAATTTAAAAACGTCACAGAGAGTAGAGGTTAGGAAGCTCCCAAAAAATGTTTACTGTTTGATGTGCTCAATGGCTTTATCCCATTATAGCCCCGATGAAAAATTATAACCCTATTTCCATACCCCCTATCCCCGTACGATATCCCCCATATAACCAGAGTGCATACAATTGCATATTAAATCTTTATGTAAAAATATTTCACGTACACTTAGAGGCCACAAATAATTCACACTCACGAAGCAGGGGAAGGTGCACAAACGAAAAAATGCTTCTAATTTTTTTTGGTAAGTGGTGGGAGGGGTTATAGTCTAAAACACCACTAATTTAGAGGAGCTATATTGGAAAACAACTTACTCCATGTTGCGAATGAAATCATTTTCTTAGTATAATTCTATTTCTAGCGGACTATTCCCCCCGCGTGACTCCAGGAACGAGAGTTTGAGTGTAAGTGTTAATGCCAAGATAGTGGTGAAAGAACTGATGGAGATGTCAGTGAAAGAAGAAACACTTAAAATTCTGGCGTGGATCAGGATGTTCTGGTTCGATCCAAGGTAACAACGCCCTTCAATAAATTTCTGTAAATTTGAAATTATTTTCAATTAATGCAGTTCCAGTGGGGAATATATTTTTCCCGAAATTTGAAGAACGGGAGCACTTTAACATTTTAAAGCAAAAAATTGAAAAAGAAAATTAGCTAGACTAAAGGGATTTTTGATTGTCACGAGTAATTCTTCACAGTTTTAAGCCTAATAATTAGCCATTTAAATTAATTGACCAAAAAATTTAACGAAGAAGATTGGTTATTTTGTTTTCTTTTCTTAATGAACAAAAATTGTTAACAAAAATTCTCGCCTTTCCTGTCTTCCGTTTTTCATGTTTCCTGCTTATTAAAAACTTGAACGTTTGAGCTAAAGTTTTTCCGTATTGAAAAGAGTTTGGAACAATGAAGACTTCAGGGAGCTTAGAGCTCTCAAAACAACAAAAATCAACTTTGAAAATCTAAAAACTTAAGGCAGAAAAATGTTTCCTCATAAATTCTGCAGCCAATTTTGAGGAAAACTGTAGTTATTTCCTGAAAAATAATCAGTGATTTCAAAAACCGTGGAAATAAAAAAGTGCAAATGTCATAAATTGGAAAAAAAATCAACAAAAGCGATAACTTTTATTCCATATGTAAAGATGGAATAAAAGTCTTCTGTTTTCTTCTGTTTTCTTTACATTCTTGAACAAATTGAAAAGATTTACCAAATTTCACTGCTGAAAAGTAACACCAAAAGATTGAGAGTTAAGGAGTTCAGGGATTGCAAGGCTCAAAAATATAATGCAAACCTTCATAATTTGTTTTTGATAATTAGAAGAAAACTTTTTTGACTATTGTTTCTTCTGAAATTGCGTTTCAATCAAATGGTGTCCTCTGTGTAAACATCAATATCAATTGAATAACTAAAAGTTTCATTGGTCACGAAACTTCACAAATAATTCAAAAGCTTTCTCAAAAAGTGAAAAAAACACTAAACTATTATCTATTATCAAAATTTTGTTATTCTATAAAATTTCCAAAGATTGGAAGTGCAAAAATGTAAATGCTTCTAAAAAATCTAATGTTCCGGGGTACAATTAAATAAAGGTTTCTCAGACTAAAAGAAACAGTCCTCTACATATTAGAAACAAATAGTCTACAAAAAATCTGTCAGAGCTCCCTAAAAAAGTTTGAAAATTTTTTTGCTGCAAAATAAAATCACAACAACCATAATCGTGTTTTTAAATCTAGCAAGTAACCAATCTACAGAATTTTAAAAAACTTTTTTTGGCTATTATGCTCAGGAAACATCAAAAAACTCCAAAAGTCTACTTCAAAGTATCAAAATTTCGATCAAATAAACAAGTGCCTCCAAAAGACCACTTCTTTTTCTTAAAAAGCAAAAAAAAGCTCAAATGAACAGTGATGAAACCTTGAGTAAAGAGTAAAGACAATTAGCCAAAAGGGAAATTTTTAAAATTTGTTTTGTGGTGTCAGGGTTTGTAAACTACAATATAGTTGTAATTAATTGATACATAATAAAATTGTTAGCACATCTGAAGCTAAAAAATGACCCCGTACTGAACTCAAAGTGCCAGTCAGAAATTGACAATCGTAAAGGCAAGCCCCATTTACAATATTTTAAATTTCGCCATCAAATGATTCAAATTTTGATTTCCGGACGTGCTCAAATTTTTCTCAGAAAGTAAACCTGACGTAAGTTTTGCCAGTTTAGAAAACTGGTATGCATTTTCCATAGTCTGTTCAGTAATCCTTTTAAACTCTCCCAGTATGCAGAATTGGACATTGAGTTTTTTTTGCGAGAACAAAACCTTTTCTGCCTCTGCAAAATGCAGAAAAATTAGCCTGACGTCATAATTGCTCTTTTTTCGTTGTTATCTTCAATAGTAATAAAAATTTCACCTTATGATTTTTTGCAATTTGTTTGTAAAAAAAACCGGTCAATTTTCAATTCTTAGAATACAGTGGGATCCGGCGGAATATGGTGGAATAAAGGAAGTGAGGCGGATGGCGGTGGACATGTGGGTGCCCGACATGATGATCACCAACAGTTTAGAGAACTTCGAGGTCAACAGACAAGATGCCACATTCCCATGTATTGTGGGACACAATGGTACACTGTTTGAAATACTTTCAGCGATATTGTAACACTGAACAGTGTATACTCAGTATGAAATTGACTGATCAGAGAATATGCAGGGAAGAATGAGACTGAAATCAGTCAGAGTCAATCTGATCAGACTGTATTATGCAGTGGCACTGAGTTTGATAGCTGATCTTTCAAATAAAACAGTTCTCAATCATTGATCCATAATTATTTTCTAACCTCATTTTTTATCAAAATTTTTTGAACGGTTTACCTTTTTCATTGGAATTATTTTTGTCCAATTTCTGCCGTTTCTGTGACTGTCATTCGTGCTATTTTTGAAATTATCTTTTTATAATCTACTTATCCATATAAAATAAATGCTTAATATTTCGGCGAATGATTCTCGACGCATGAAAAGACTTAGCTGGACTAAAACTGTTATGCTATGTCGTGTATATTGCGAGTATTGACTCACTATATATATGGTCAATTGGTCAATGTGTATATGTAAGTATCTGCCCCCCCCCCCCCCACTAGACTTTTGAAGTCTTTTTATGAGTCAGCATCCTACACCTGGATAATTATAGTGGGAACTATAAACCAACATGTTTAATATTTGTCAGGTCTAGTATACTGGAGTGTGCCAATGATACTTCATACAAAATGCCAGGCAGATGTGACTTACTTCCCCTTCGATCAACAGAACTGCAAGATCAAACTCAACTCATGGACATACCACGAAGCACTCATGAGACTAGAGAAATCTGATTTCAACACAGGTGAGCTTAAAACCAATAACTGTATATTAAACAGTTTAATCAAGATTTTTCGGAAGCCATTCATTGTATGAGATCTATTTTGTTCTCCACTCCCACCCGAGATTAATAGGCATACAATTTTTCACCCCTAACTTACCCTTAAGCTACTATACTTTTCCTTAACTATTAGGATGAGTTTACACTAACTCACCTTAACATCTTAGCTTTATTAAGATCCATTTGGTTAGGTTATTAGAAATAGCTGAACATTTTGAGCAAGAGTAAAACGTCGTCAAGCACTTTTATTTTTGAGGCTATGAAATCGTAAATGTCATTTAAAAAAACTTTGTTTTTTTTTCACCATAATCAAACGTAACTTTTGTTATACAGTAAAGCTTTATTTCCTTTTAAGGAATGGAGAGTCGTGTCGGCAACATCGAATGGGTAATCGATGACGTAACAAGCGAGAAAGACTACGAGAGTGATATTTACAACCACCCTTTGTACCCAAAAGAACGAATCCGGTACCCTTACATCGAATACTCCATCCAGCTGAAACGAAAACCCGATTTCTACGTTAACAGTCTCGTTATTCCTTCACTGCTTCTAAGCTGGCTGGGTTCAGTCATTTTCTTGCTTCCCAGCGAATGTGGGGAAAAGTTAGGGTTTTCCATCACCCTTTTCCTATCCTTGTATGTCAATCAAGTTATTGTTGCTGAATTTTTACCTCCGTCGGCTGATAGTTTTCCCTTAATTGCTCGATTTTATACAGTTATAAGTGTTATGCTTGGATGCTCAATTATTCTAACAGCAACTACACTAATGCTCCATTTTAGAATAACGCACGAAATGGTCGACGAAAATTCAATGCTTATTAAATTTTTCCTGTTTTGTGAAAAACTTGGAAAAAGCTCATTCGTCGACCTGATAAGCAACTTTCTCGGATGCATGTCGAAAATTGTTTGTTGTGTCGGATCTTGCTGCAGCTCGGCAAAAAGTGACCAAAAAGTTGTTAAACCGAAAATGTCTCGAAAATGTACAAATAATGCTCAAATTAACATAATTAATCTAAACTGCGGAACTTCGGCCAGCGAAGCATCAGTGCTAGACTTTCAAAATACAATGGCGATTACTGACAGTAAAGGCGGCTTCTATGTCTCCAAAAGTGACGGAAACGGAAACGCTGTAATTTGTGAAGAAAAGAACAAGTTTCAACCTTCAGCCGAAACTTCAAAACCGCCTCAAAATTCGTCTCCAATAGACAAAACAGTAACAAAACGCGTGATTGCTGATTGTTCTCCTATGCTTGAGGATTATTTGAAAGATATTGTTGCGAAATTGGCGATTGTGGCGAAAGATGACGCGGCTGATATTGCATTGAAACGGTGGCGATTGATCGCGGCGGGTTTTGACAAAATTTTCTACCTCTTCTATACGTTTACCCTTTCTACTGTCACTGTTTACTTTGCATTCCTCGCATGGGAGGCTAAGAGCTACCACGCCCAAGGTGCACCTGTAGAATAATCTCAAATTTGTATCAATTATTATAGAAACTTGGTTTTAATTTGGGAAAACGATCAATTAATCGGTTCTGGTTCCAGCCCAGCCTCGGGTCGTTTATACTCCCCCATTAATTATGTTTTATATGCAATTTTAGTAAGCAAAAACCAGCACATACTAATGGGGAGGATGGTCAAAGAGTTATGCTGACTAAGGTGTAGACTGGGGGTGAGGGGAAGTAGAATACCCCGCTCAAACAAACACCCCAGTTTCAGTTGTTTTCTACGAGAAAGAGCGAGATTTGAAACTAATTTTCGCAGAAAATGGAAATTTTGTCTAATCAAATCCCCCCCCCCCTGCCTAATTGTCCAACTTAAGATTATACATTACGGCCATATACTTTTTAAAACCATAAAAATTTCAATGATCTCATGGGTTGATCTGATCTTTAACACGATAGAAAAATATTATCAGCGCAACATTAAACTTCTTCCAGCTATAAGGCAAAAGCAAAAAATCGAGATTACCGCACTCGAAGAAAGGAAACAGAATTCATGTTTCACGTCGAGAAATTTCATTAAAAATCATCCCAAATATGAGCCATTTTAAGCTACCCAAAAGTTATGATTTGCCCGATTTAAATGATATAATTTTGCAGTAAATTTTGTTTGATTCGTTTTATTGAGTCTATTTTTTGTAAACTGCAACATTTGACAATAGTTTATGCGCGCATCAGTTCTTAACAAGGTGGAAGGAAGTTCAAATTGAAACACATTTAATTTAGCTTGTCTTTCAAACAAAGAAATGCGAATTATGTACAATAGACAAGCTTGTCAAGCTTACCTAGGTAACATTCCACGCCCAGCTTCGTTACAGAATGTCATATGATCAGAACATCCAACATCACAATGACCTCGAATCACAATGACTCAGAACAGAATGAACTCTATTCAGGCTGTCGCAAACCATAATGACAACTGATCCGAGTGTCACAGATCAAAATGGTCTCTGATCAGACCGTCCGAGAAAATAAAGAACTCCTAAGTGATATCACAAAAAAGAACTCTGATCACACCATTCCAAAGCAAAATGATCTCCAATTTAAATAAAATCTTACCCGAAATTAATTTGATCAGACCACCCCAGATGAAAAAAGACATCTGGTTGAACCATTCCAGATCAGGAAAGACTTATCAGATCGTTCTTTATTTGAAACTGAATGTTACATTTTCGTCAACGATCAAAGTGCAATCTATAATCTTAGCCAAAGTTGACAGTTCACATCTGCCTAATAGAGTCTACTTTGGAAATACATAGATTCTTTTCTGCCGTCACGAAATTTGGTACGGCTTTAGCTATTTATAACTTCTCGTTTTGGCCTGAGATATTCAGATATCGGCGCTGAGTAAAAAAAATCATGACAATGGTTATTTTTTCTTCAATTGGTTTGTCTTGAAATTAACAGGTTCGCTAGGTTGAATTAATTGACATAGAACTAGACTTTCCAGATTTTATTCTCGCTTTTTTTTTTTAAAAAAAATAATTTTCAATTGCTCTCCAGTGAAGTTTGAAGCAATTATTGTAAACGTGTTGATATTTGAGATCTATTCTGTTCCCCCCCTAGCTTAGTGGGAATACATGTTTTATAACCCCCAGGCGCACGTGCATTATTTTTTAAAAAGTAACGTGCTATCTAACAACGTATAATTTGTAACTGGAGGCGTAAAAAAACACTTGGAGGGGGACAGAATAGATCCAATTTTTACTAGACATTTTTTGCTAGTTTGTTCTAGAACATTGTTTGACTTCTCAAGTGACTTTTTGGGCTCTTGTTTTCCTTTGTTGAGTGATCTCGGTTGCTCTGACTCTGAAGCAAAATTTGTTGATAAATGAAAAGCGATTCTAGCATAGGAAGTAACAAGGGCCGGATAGCCGATTTGTGAATTCTTTTGTTTGGGGCTCCTGATATGGAGAGTTTGGATCCAACCCTGGGTGGATTGTTTTGCACCCATAAAAACCAATTGTTGTACAGGCAATGATCTTTCTTACGCAAAATTTTTGTTTGACCATTTTGGCGCTTTTGTTCAAGAGATTTCTTTGCTTTCAAGTGACATTTTCACGCTTGGATAATGTTTGTTTGCGTAATCTCAGTTGCTCTCATTCAGATATTATGTCTGTTGCTAAAACAAAAGCAAGTGTGAGCAATGAAATGGTACAGCCGCTATAGATTTTATAAAAATTATCTTGAGCTACACTCCCTCTAAATTGAATCCCCGCCTATCGTTCGAGAGCAATTCATCCGACGTTAATCGGTGTATGTTTTACAGTTCTTATTGTATCTCAAAATCTTGAAGATTGAATGATGTCTAACGAGCTGTTGGAGGCCTGAAAAGCAAACACGTTTTCGGGCGCCAGTGTTTTTGTAAACAACTTCTGAAAACATTAAGTGCAATTTAAAAACTACATGATTATGTAGTTCTAAATAATTTTAACTACCTATCTTATTCTGTTAATCAGTAAATAACAGAATCTTAATGCTTATTTGTTAACAATTATTTTCAATGTGGTTCGTTTATTGGACTAATTTTCTGTTATCAAAGGTAACTTTCACAAAACAAAATTATAAACTTTAAGTTTGCCCCTTGTTCTCAAAATCTTTTGCTCTTTTTTTAAGGAATAATTTTTACTGAAAATACTTGCTACTAAACTACAAAAGGCATTTTTCTCAAAAAAACTATGACTATTGTTTAAACTTTGGTGATTTTCTTCTAATGATCTTTTAGCAGCGCCCTTGAGACATACTGCGTGCAGGTATTTGGCGGAACTTCCAGAAGTTGTTTTTATAAGAGTATATAAGTGCTTTAAATGGTCTATTGTAATAGGAAGTATAGGTAAGGTTGTTGAAAGAATGTGCAACAGTAAATGTTGTAACTGTCCGTGGTGGAGCTGAGAAAGAGGGCCCAAGGCGCAGAACCGATTGAGAAAATTTCTAAAAACAGGGGCTAACATTTAAATTTGATTGACCTGTTCATGTGGTTCAATATACGTTTAAATCAAATGTGAAAAAATGTCAAAAAATGGTTTTCGTTGCCTGAGTATCAGTGTTCCGCTGTTGGGTTGGGTTGCTCTCGACCCGGCCCTTCCTTGCATGTAACCAACTCTCTGAGGGGAGGAAAAGTTGCGACCACGAAGAGAGTCATTATGTTCTTAACAATGCCTCCCTCAAAACATTGATTTTAAACTAATGAGTTTATGACCGACCTGTCTGATCTCGGAAAACAATTCTGTTTTCACGCTCCTTCGTTTCTACTGACGTCCTCATTAGGCACGGTCTGTTTTAGGGTCTTTATGTGACTACTGCAAGTGTCTGTTGCACAGGCCTGTTGCAGGGGTCTCTCATACGGGTGATTTCTTTTTTTATGCACTTTTGTGATTTATAATAATTCTGCTTTCTTTCTCAACAATTATTTTGCTGAACTAGTTCAAGAGTTCGGATTGCAGCTCCTTACTTGTCCTTAACACGCACAACTATTATATGATTGTCGTCAGTGTAGTTGAATAATTCATTCGGCTCATCAGTAACGTCTTTGACTTCTATCTAGCAAGCTAATGCAGTCCTGAACATGCAATAAAAACATTATTGGTTTTGAAAAGGCGCTGAAATTCACATATTGTCTCATTAAGTATCAATAGGTTGGCCATAGTTTTAGCACAAAATTTCCCAAGAGGCAGAAAATTAAGCTTCAATAAGCTTCAATCAGGGTGTCTGACAACAGAATGATCTCTAATAGGAACATCTGATCTCAGAACAGATTGACCTCCGATCAGAAAAATCGTAACATAATGACCTCTTATCAGAATGCATGACTTGAGACGGGAATAACCTGATCAGAATGTCTCAGTGATTAAACTCTGATCAGAAAGTCTCAGTACAGAGATTGAGCTCTAGCCCTAAAAAAGAACAGATTGACCGTTGATCAGTGTCTCATCTCCGAAGAGTTAGATTTCTGATCACAGCGTCCAGTCAAGAACAGATTGTCAGAACAGATTGACCTCTGCTCAAAATGCATCACAACAGAATAATCTCAATGTCTGATCTCAAAAAAGTTGATCTGTGATGAGTTTGTCTCATCTCAGAAAAGATTGACCTCTGATCCGAATGTCTCAGAGCTGATTGATCTCAAATAAGAATGCATCACAACAGATTGATCTCTAATTAGTGCTTCATCTCAGGCCCAAATGATTTCTCATGAGACGAGAGGGGTCGGAACAAATATATTTTTCATCGGTCAAATGTTTTGACACCAGCCACTGTGATAAGAGATCATTTTGTTCTGAGATCACTCATTGTGATTTTTAGATATTTCTATTACAAATTTACAAAAATATTCTGGCAGAGAAAATAAAACAAAATGCACAAAGTTGAAATATTTAAAAACATAAACTGAATAACGCTGGACAAATTGCTCTCGAGCAACAGGCGGAGCAATTATTTCCGGGGCTGCAACCCGCGACCTCCAGGTTTCTCGACAGAAGCATTAAGCACTCGTCTATCAGGCCTTTGTGATTTCCAACCCCGAAATTACTTTTATTTTAGCTGGAAGCTTCAGATCAGAGTGAGAGCAATCGAGATCACTGAAAAACGGCAAAGACCAGTGTGAAAAATTCAATTTAGAAGTCAAAGAAAAACTCTATAACAAAAGCGCAAAAACGCTCAAGGGAACATTTTGCATGAAAAGACAGGTCTACAATAATTGCTTCAAATTTCTTTCGAGAGCAATCAAAACCATCCAACCGTTGACCTGCTTTCACGCTCAAACTCGGAAATTGTTAAATGGCGACCTTAAGACACATTTGAAATTAAAATAATCGCCATCTGATAAATGGAATCCAGTTCGAGAAAAACCTCGTAGAAGAACGTAAACTCTTGAATGTTTCAAAATAACTCTCATTAAAGCAAAAATAAATTATCAAAAGATACGACCAATTTTACTGAACACCGCAATGACCATTCAACGAAAACAGAAAAAAGGCTTCAAATTGTTTCAAAATCAGATCATTCATAACTTATAATTCCTTTTCTTGTCGGCAAAGTCAACATATTTTCGATAGAATTGCTGACCGAAACTATAGACAAGAACAGTAACGGAACAATTCAATGACCTACATAATACTTTAAAACACTGAAAGTCGATAAAAGATCTTTTAAAACAGCATCATTTAAATTATGTTATTGCATTCAATCTTATGGTTAGCATTCCAGTGGTGAGGAGCACGCTTGAATGTAAAAAGAAAATTTTTTATTCCGTTGAGTTAGAAAGTAGTCAAACATAACCAACTAACGTCGGACAAATTGCTCTCAAACAACCGGCGAGAAGTTGAGAGCAATCCGTCCGGTAGCATCCAGCTGGGGCTTATGGACGCATTAGGTGGGTGTGAGTAGAGTGAGGGAGGAAGGGGGGGTCAAGTGATGAGGATAGTGGTGTGGGGAAAGCTGGACGAGAGGTGGGTCCAAATCGTCCGGTCGGAGGAGCGTGGACGGGGGTTAAAGACTTGGTTGACAGAGGGTATTCAAAATTTTAAGACTAAGAACAGAGGAAGAAAACTCAAATGGGTCGGTCAAAAAATTTGTTAAATAAAAAAACGCGAAAAAAACCACAGGACTAATATAATTGCTAAACGTCGTTTGAGAAAGTCTCAAAATTATATTACTACAAAATTTGCACCACTAAAAATCTAGTTAATATCCTGATAACCATATTTCTTCAAGCTAAACATACCCATCAACCCATGGGAAGAGCAAGGGGATTGAGTGAGTAGGAGAGAAGGGTTTGACTGAGGGGTCACTTTTAAGATCTGGAACCCCCTTCACGCCGTGAAATTCTAGTCTCAAAACAGTTTGTTGAACCGCATATTTAGAGACTAGTATGACTTAAGGCTCCAGAAGAGCTCAACCACTCAATGACCAGCCGCTTTACTTCTCTATCCCGTGTTTAGGAGAAATCAAACGAGTCTGAGAAAAAATTGGTCAAACGAAAAACCTCTTAAAAAAGACCACAATACTAATATGATTGCTACAAATTTCGTTTGAGATCAATATCGCTTAATTTACGGAATGTCATGGAATTTACTACTTTTGAGTTAAAATGGGAATTAGATTAAAGACAGACCAAAAGAATAGTTTTCTCATTGAAGGCTGAGAAAGTTATATTTTGATTAAGAATCTGTATAAGTTATTGCTGCCTCTATTAGCTGCTCTAAAATAAACTTCATTTAGAGTGACACACATTCAGTTGACCTTATCTCTTTGAATAAAAATAAATGTATGTCGCTTTCAAAGTTAGGAAGTCAATTTTGAGAGCGAGGTAAGTCACGTGTGACCAAAAATTTAAAAACGCGAAGAAACAAAACATAGCAGGACAAGTCCTGACGTATAATTCAAAGAATTATATTTGACTAACCAGAAAACTAGACCTAGAACGGACTGTGAATGAATTGGGAAAACCATTTTAAAAAAAGGGATCAAAAAAATTGAAAAAAAAACAGTAAAAATCAAAGTGAAAAATCAATGTGAACAAAAACCACTAGCGAGAAAGGGAATTTTTGTTCAAACGCCGTTTTCTCACTCTACTTTAAATTTAGAGCGAAAAAACTTCACACCGCAAAACCACTCACTTTTTCGCTCCACTTCCTGTTTCGGCGTGACCAAAATCACTACTCCAGTTTGACTTCAAAAATCATGAAAATGTGTGAACAGATCTTTAAAAAAGACAGCGCCCCAATACAATTCAAATTCTTTGAATTGTAAAAAAAACCAAGAGAAGGCCAATAATAGCCCCAGCTATCGCTGTGCGGCTATTAAACAAAAAAGCGAATTCAAAAACCTGTTAACTAGCTACTATTAATTTTTTTCAATCACAAAATTCTGTTTTCCACTACAAAGGACATTGCAACAATTTACAAAAATTTCACCCTAAATTGTTCGGCGTCCAAAATTGAAGTCCCAAAAGGCAGTTTGAAAATGAAAGCATTTCGCTACAATTTCTCGCAACTTTTGTAGGGATAAGGTATAGAGGAAAAAAATCAGCAATTAAACTTATGCAACAGCTCCTCATATGGTCAAAACTAGTCAGAACTTTAGAATTTGGCCTAGAGTAAACTTGTACCGCCAATAGTAAAACGAAACAAATGCTAATGCAACACGATAAAAAAAGCCGTCAATTATTGAGTGAGGTAAGTCACTTGTGATCAAAATCTAATCACGCTAAAAACTTTTGCTAAAGAGTGAGAAATGATGTCACGCGCGCAAACACCGTTAGTGAGAGGAAGAAGTCATTCAGAAAAATTGACTTTTACTTTGCTGTGTGAACAAATGTAAAGCAAAAAAAAGACGACGAAACAAAAAACATAGCAGGACAAGTCCTGACGTACAATTCAAAAAATTTTCATTGACTAAACAAAAAACTAGACATGGAACGGACTATGAATGGATTGGGAAAACCATTTAGAAAGTCCGATCTAAAAATCGAAAAAGCAGTAAAAATTGAAGTGAACTTGCCGCATGTGAACAAAAAACCACTAGCGAGAAAGCGAATTTTTGTTCAAACCCCGTTTTCTCACTCTACTTTAAATTTAGAGCGAAAAAATTTCACGCCGCAAAACCACTCGCTTTTTCGCTCCACTTCCTGTTCCGGCGTGACCAAAATCACTACTCCAGTTTGACTTCAAAAATCATGAAAATGTGTGAACAGATCTTTAAAAAAAGACAGCGCCCCAATACAAATCAAATTCTTTGAATTGTAAACAATTCGCTCAACTAAGAGCGCAAAACGACGTCACGCACGGACTTCAGTTGAAATTGCATGAGCAAAAAGCAGATTTGAAGTGGTTGTGACGTCATATTGTCTTAACAAAAATCTTGAAATAAAAACATAGCCGGAAGAATTCCGGAAGCGACTCGAAGCGTAAAAACTTGACAAAAACCCTAATTGCAGCTGAAACCATTAACTTTTTTAATAAACCATAAACTCATTACCCCCCCCCCCCCCCCAGGTCTGATCTAAAAATTGGTGAAATTTAAACCACTGTCACCAAGTGAAACAAAATGCCGCAAAAATATTTATTATTGAAAACGTTTGGTAAGGATAAGTGCAAAATAATTAGGATAGTCAAAACACTGATAGTCTCAAAAAGCTGACAGGGCTATCAATTGCCTTCCAATAATTCATGATTCTAATCTCAAAAAGATCGCTAAAGCAAACGGCAGATAATAATAACTTAGAAACTAAATTAAATTTTCCAAAAAATAATGCTCAAAGTTAAGAATCAGAAAACTACTACAGTTAGATTTCTCATCACTGCAATTAAGACAAAAACAACATATACTTTTGTTTCTTGTATATATGCTAGACAACATGATTTCAAATTAATTCAAAAATTAAAATAATCATAGAAAAGCAACAGAGTAATAAATAAAGGCAAAAAAAATGTTTAAGAACAATACCAAGGTCGGAAAAAATACAATAAAAAGTAATAAGTAGAAATTGTGGAAAATGCTTTCTAGTAAAATTTTTATACTGCCTTATGTTGAATGAAATCAATTGCCACCCAAAGAAATGACGAAAATCTAAGAAAAAGCCGAAATCATTCAATTTGTTAATAGCTGAAAAAATCAATATAACCAGTATAATTGTAGGTGCCAGGACAGAGCTAGAATGATACAAGCTGGAATGTGAGCAATTTGGACAGAATGTAAGGAACACCGTAACAAAGACTAATTCTTGATTTTTGAAAGTTCAAATCAAAGTTTGAAGATTTTGAAAGTTTAAAAATCAAATTTAAAAAAACAAGAAAAACTAACACCATTTCATTTTTCAGCATTCGAGACATAGAAACGACAACGATTTATCCGAGACAAAAATCCATTCTGCAGAACAGATCAAAAAAGAAAAGGCAGAAATCAAACATACAAAACATTGAAACATTTTGCAAAGGTCAAAAAATTTTTAGGACAGCATTTAAAAAAAAAAGTTAACTGTTTTTCAAAAACTTAACGCTGAAAAATTATTGACGTTTTTATTGAAACAGAATTAAAGCCCCTCATGTTGCACAAAAAGAATATTTCTAGTAATTAAAAACCAAAATACAGACAAAAAAAACTGAGAAAAATAAGAAAAAAACTACCAAAATCGGATTAGCATATGTACAATTTTATAAAACAAAATTATATAGAGGTAAAAAGAGGCATTGAGTATATGAATTGTCAACGGGAAGTTGTCATATTGATTTTTGACAAAAAGACGGCTAAAAGATCCCAAAATGAAAAAATTAATAGGAAAAAAGCCAAAAATTAATTAAAAAATCAAGAATTTTATGCCAATTTTGAACTTGAAACGCGTTTTCAGGCTCTGCAAAACACTATGCTATTAATTTCCAAGGTTTACATTTCAATATAGCATCGAATAAAAATCATTTCTACAAAAAACCAAATTACAAGCAAAAAATTGGGCCACTTAGACAAAAAAAACGGCTAATAACGGTTATCTATATGTGCCATTCAGTCAAAAACTACTTTGCAAAGTCAAAAAGTCGTTCACTAAACGCAGCGCATGATCAAAAAACTTCTCTCGCTCTGAAAAAATTAGTTCACACGGCAATTTCTCTCACTTTCGCTTTTAGGTCAAAACAGCTTCTGAACGAATAGTACTTCCGGTAAAAAAAAAAACCTTAAGAAAACCAATACTCCTCTTCGAGTGGTAAAAACCAAGAGAAGGCCAATAATAGCCCCAGCTATCGCTGTGCGGCTATTAAACATTAAGTATTCTAGGATTTAATAAGGCACCGCAATAGGTCATTTCCACAATCGGTCTCGTTGTCTTCCAATTTTATCTTTTGTCTGTTCCCATTGGAACTTTTCAAGGTTTATTCGAATTGCGTTCAGATTTTCGCTCAAAATGCTTTATAATCGCAATCATTTTCATGTTCGGTTATCTAAATGGATAACAATTTAAGTAACATAGCTGGCAGATTGCCAGAAAATAGCCGCAATATAGATTCGAAGATCGGCAGTCTAAAAAAACTGTAAAAAAGACAGACCAAAAAAAATTCGTCTTTTCATTGAGGGCTGATCTGTTGTATTTTGATTTAAAATCTGTATAAGTTATTGCTGCCTCTATCAGCTGATCTAAAATAACCTTCATTTAGAGTGACACACACCCATTTGACCTTATCTCTTTGAATTAAAGTAAATAAAAGTCAATTTCAAAGTGAGGAAGTCATTTTTGAGAGTGAGGTAAGTCAAGTGTGACCAAAAATTTAATCACGCGCATGAACAAAAAAACTCGCTCCACTAAGAGCGAAAAATGACGTCACACATGCAATTCAGTTGAAATTGCATGAAAGAAAGAACAAAAAGTGGCTGTGACGTCATATGGTCGTAACAAAAGTCATGACGACGAAATAAAAAAACATAGCAGGACAAGTCCTGAATTACAATTCAAAGAATTGAATGAAAAACTCAGACGTACTCTACGTTACCAGCAGATCAATTGAACAATGCAAGCCAGAACACAAAAATCATCGAAGAATTGAGAAACGAAAAGAATCAAAACTAAACAAAAACAATCATTGCTAAAACTCTCGAAGCTTTTAAACCTAAGGCAAAACTTTTTCCCTTTAAAAACACCTATTACAAAAATATGTTCAAAACCAATTTTTGTTTCTGAGATCGGTCCAGTATTATATCTGCAAGACCTGAAAAATAATCATTGGCCCTTGAAGATCGATTAACTCGAAAATGACCAAAAAACTTTTAAAAAAAGAAATCAATTGCAAATTATAAGGAAATTTAATGAAATGTTGCTGCAGATCGTGATATAAATATCTTCAGAATCAATTCTGTGTCTCTAGATGCTATCCAGTAACCCAATTGCAAGCCTTAAAAAACTCATTGGCTCATAGATCGATAGGCAATAACTTCTAGAAAAAAAACTTCAAATCGCAAAAAATAGAAAATCGTTCTACTAAAAAGTTGAAAGCTATTCAATTGCCCCCTAGCAACTATTAATAGCATACTGTTAAACCCTGGATGCGGTTACCTGGCTACTGAGGCAAGAAAAAAAATGAAAAACAAATAGTTTAAAAAAATTGCAAATTCTATCAAAAAATTCCTAAAAGTCGAAAGGTTAAATTGTTGAAAACAAATCCATTGAAACTAAAAACCATGCAGTAACTTTTCATCAGAACTTGGAATAGGTTTTTTTGCACTTGAGAATGGACGAATATCAAAAACTGACAGAAACTTTAGGAAACATTAAAAAATTGAAGATCTTATCAAAAAAATGCTAAAATTCGAGACATTAAAAAGATAAAAAGCATTCCATTGTTACTAGAAACTATTCAGTGCCTTACTAACAAACCTCAAAGGAGATTGCTTGGTCCCTGAAACTGGAAAAACTGAAAAAAATATGAAAATTTTCAAAAAAACTGAAAAAAATGCAAATTTGTTCAAAAAAATTGATAAAATTTGTGATATTCAAAAGTTGAAACCTATCCCATGGCAAGTAAAAATTTTTCAATAACATATTATCCAACCCCTGATGAGGTTTTCTTTCCCCTGGGACACAAACAACTTGAATGATGACAATAAATATGTCAAAAAACAAGAAAAATTTGCAACTTTTTCAAAAAATGCTAAAATTCATTATGTCAAAAAGTTGAAAACCGTTCCATTACCACTAGAAACTGTGCGGTAAACTATCATCAAACCCTTTATCAAAGCCTAGATGAGTTTTCATGACACCAAGCGCTAAAAAACTCAAAAAATGACAAAAATTTTCAAAAAGCCTGAAAAAAATTGCAAAAATTAGTATTATTTTGTGTGTTTGTGTTTGTAGTACCACGACATATAGCTCATAAAATGGTCATAACAAGCAATTTTGTCTCGCAAAAGGCCTTCATCAGCTTTTAATAACTTCAACCTAAGACTAATCAAACAAAAAATCTCAAAAAAATTACAAAAAACATGAAAATTTGCACCATTTTGAGCCGAAAAACTCCTCTAAAAATGACCTTTTGACCTTAAATTAAGGCCATCCCAGCAGCTGCATCACTATACGCACTTGAAGGACTACTAAAGCCCACTTTGGGCCTCTAATGAAACTTAATGCCCGCTGGGCTTTACCTGTTTATCCCGTTTTGAAAGATCAAAGTCATTGAAAACAATGTGTGAACACATCTTAAAAAAAAAAAAAACACAGCGCACCAATACAATTCAAATTCTTTGAATTGTAAAAAACCAAGAGAAGGCCAATAATAGCCCCAGCTATCGCTGTGCGGCTATTAAAAAGAGTACCAATGATTAGGACAATTTACCCCGGGGCGTCTATTTGTTTACAGGTACTGCCAAATCCAAGCCTATTAGTGCTAATTAATTTCATTGTGCTAGGAACGATCAATTTCGTGACAAACTTGCTGGCAAGAAGCTCAGCGAAGGAAAACTCTCTTGAAGCACTCTTGAGCTATTTTCGCTATGGTACACAATCTAAATCCGACCGAAATTCTCTTCAACGACGAGCATTTAGATTTAAGCATCACGCAATTCAGCACGCAATTCTTTGCAGGCTCATGTAAGGGTTTTTATAAGTTAGCAAACTCTTGGTCCTCAAATTTTCTCTCGCGCAACCAATGAGTTACAATCAGATCAAATAATCATTTGATTGTGTATTTCTTTCATGACATCAAATTTCGAATTCAGAACTTGATCCCCCCGTTGGGCCAGATCGTAACTTGCTATGGCCCTCAAAATGGCCCCATTCATTGGGCGAAGTTCAGTCAACTTGCAACTCCTCTCGTAATGGTCGAGTTTAATTTCGAAAACGTTGAAGCTCATGTGGCCCTAAAAAATAAGACCTTTATCATTAGTTCTACCTGTATTAGCTGAGCCTTTCGGTGCATCTATATTAATGGCTGCGATATATTCACTATCAAAAAGATCACTGCTGAAATACTAAATTTGTTGCTCTATCTAACCAAGGGCAAACTGGTTGAATTTGATATGTATATTATTCACAGAAATTCATCAACAGGATATGAATAATCAGTAGGACAAGATATGCATTATGATATCCACGGATTGAGAAGATCAATATACAGCAAACATTTTAATTTTAAAGAGCATTTGTCACCTCTTGAGGCAATGGTACGCCGGAATTACTTGCTAAAAAGTAAAATATTTTATCAAACTTTGAGTAAGAGCAATTCAAAACTTCTATGCGTTTCAAAAACTTTGAATTTTTGAATCGATTTGTGCATACAATACAGTAAACTCTTGCGTTTAGTCAAATCAATTTTAATCCCTTTTCAAAATCGTAACTTCACAAAAATTTAATTTGTTCCAAACTTATGCAATCTTTCATAAACACCCAAATTAGGGACACCTTTGCCAAGGGTACAAACTCGAGGAGCGAGAGATACTGAACATGGGTCACATTGGTGAAACTGAAAGGGGGAAGGGAAACTCAATTTTCAATTTGACAAAATATAATTTAATCACTAGTTGCAGTCATTCAGTTTAGCTTAGACCGTAAATTACAAAAATATTCGCAATGGCGCGGATTGTCTCTAGACTACAACGGAAAGACAGAACAGAACAGAACAGAACAGAACAGCTTAATATAACTCAATTTCATTGAAACTAATATTGTAATAACTTAACACAAAACACTCTTAAGACCAAGTAGTATAATTATGGAAATAACTCTCAGCTGAGTTTGTCTTCCCATAATTCCACCTTCTGATCAATTAATTCAAAAACTGCAACTTACTCAGAGAGTTATAGTACAAAAAATTAGAGTTGGATACATTGCTCTAAAACTATAGCCGAATTAACACCCGCGTAAATAAAACTTGACAGTAGAAAGCGTACAATCAATCCAATCAGTACCTTATGTGGCCAATTTTAAAACTATTATTTCCGTCTGGTATTTTAGTTATCTTCTTCAAGTTTTGAACTCTCTGAAAATCAGTCAGCAGTGAGTTAATAAATTGAAAACACTTTGAAGAAAAATGTGTGACATCCGCGGAGGCAACAATTTTAACCGACGAAAACTGATTTGAAGAAACTCAAACAAAAAAAGCAAACAGAATGCGTATATGAGGAAAATTAGGGTCAAAAGGTCGGGGATTAATCAGAGAGCTTAATGAAGAGTTAAAGGGATTCTTGATAACATCAACGAAGCTGAAAAGTGAAGATTTCTGCGCCTGAAAAGAAGCACGATATTCTTAATTATTCCATTACAAGTTCATCAGATTCGTATATTTCACAAGTTATTCTATAGTTCAGAGGTGCGTAAGAGGGTCAATCCGACCCGAAGCGCCACTAGTATAAATATCGTTGGACGATTGAGATGCGATCCCACTGGTGGTACTACTAGTTGCAGCCGAGGATGAGTTAGCGAGGCTCTTCTGAACAGTGACGAAGCTGTATACCTTGTGACCCTCTTGGAAACAGACCTCCATCAAGTCATCCTTGCTCAGACTGAACAGCTGCGATCCACTCAAAACTCCCAGACTGTCTACCGTTCTGTAAATGCACATTCTCACACACAATCAAATCTCAGGGCAGAATACGATCCTTTGATTTTGTTTAAATTAAAAGAGTGCTTTTATGAACCTATAACAAATTTCACTTTCTCCAAATTCAATGTGAGATAATTAAACGTGCTGAAATGAAATATAACAGACTAAACGTCGGAAGAATTGCTCTCGCACGACTAGTGCGAGCTCTAATTAATTGCAACCTGCTTCAGTCCGGGGGGAGCCTATATGGGACTAAGAAGTTCAAAAGTGGGCTTCAAATAAACCCATTAGAGGTTAACACACACCACTATTAAGATTTGAAGTGAAAAATGGCACCAGTTTCGGTGCACTTTTCATTTGACTTTTAGTATTAAATTGTCGCCAATTGAGTTCAGCTGCTTCAAATTGCGATTGAGAGAGAATTTTAGATCACGCGAAACGCAAAAAGTCAAGGGCGTAAAAGTCACTCGAAAAGTCAAAACCGTCAAGCAAAAATTTTGGATAAAAAGACATACGTTTACAATAATTGCTATGAACTTCGTTCAAGAGCAATTAATAATTTTGTGGACCATTATATACAGTTGGTGGGTTTTTCCTATTACCCAATATAACCCCTATTCCCACCCCACCCACGAAATTATAGTCCCCTTTGTGGTAAGTTTGTCACGATGGGGGGTGGCTATACGTTTTATGACCACGATTCTGGGGTGGGGACTACAACGGGAGTGTCCCAACTTGAAATTACTTACAGTCTGGAGAACCCTTTGCTCTCCAGCCAATCAGAGACTTCTTTGGACGACGAGGAGTAATTGATCACAGAAGCACTGCTTCCCCCACCCGCATTAACTCCCACATGCTCAGGAACAGGACTCAGCACTCCATTGGAAGAGGTCTGTTGTAAATGGATAGGAGTCGACGAGTTGGAGAAAGAGTCCGAATCCGAGAAGGGAGATTTCAATACCTTCGGGCTCACTTTAGGGTCCTCTTTTTTGTTCACATTTGTTGTCCGCGAAGCTGCGAAAAAGAAAAATCACACTTCAGATGAATATCTGTTAGAAAAGGAACACAAAAAGGATTGACTTCTTCTTACGGCATGGGATCAATATGATAGCCGCATCAGTTTAATGCCGTAAATACTAAGCCGCTAAGACAACTAAAAACCGGGTGATTTAACGAAAAGAGTATTTGACAAAACATACGACAACCACAAACTGAGGCTCACTTTACTGGGTAGATAAAACATCAAAACTTTCTATGACTTATCTTAAGTAGATTAAAGAATAACTTATTGCACAGAATTTTCCAAGCTCTAGTCATTTGAGGAGTAAGTACCAGCCAGACGTATATCAACCTTAAATTAATGACTTCTGGATAAATTAGAACAAAATGCATGAATAATTGCCAATCTAAAAGCCATAAAAAGCCAAGCATAACAATTAGAAATGAAATTGCAAATTCAGTAACAAAAGATTTAATCTTCAAATGACAGTGCTCTTTAATATTTTGTGCAAAAAAAGGGCAAATAAATAGAAATAATTGGGATTAGTATTTGGCTTCTCATGCAGGGGATTAAATGGACAAGACTAATTAATGAGAAATGAAAGTAAGTGGTGGGTATCAGACGAGATGGTTGGTCATAATACATTTGAATGGGTTCCCGCTACGGATTCTCTGCATTAACTCGTCCTGAAGTGAATCTTGCAGCGATGGTTGAGGTGGAGGCGCTGCACAAACAAACAGAACGCAACCAATAAATGTCAATGTAAGCGCGCATTTTATTTGAGAAAACAAGCCACACTATATAAAATGCCCAACTCATAGAGACCGGTTTTTTTATTTGAATGTCATTATCAAGCTATTTTTTTCAAAAAAGACAGCAAAAATCTTTACTAATGCCAACCAATTGCCGTGAACAAAATGAAGTTCCAAAACAAAAATTTTTGGGGTGCAAACAGTTTGGTTATATAGGAGTGGTGGGGTGAGTCATCATTTCTTTATACGTTAGAAAACCAATATTTGATGGTGGGTAATTCTGTTCCAGTAATTCTAGTGGGTACAAATAGCGAACAGGGTCGTATTAGCTCATGTCGGATTATCAAGTTCCATAGTACATCAAATATGTCTGTTAAAACTGAAAAACAACAAGAGGAAGGGAAAGTCCGTATCAAAACTTTGCCCCTTCGACAATGGCAGAGAAGGAAAATTCACGATTCATTTTCACTTTGAAAAACATTCGATGACCATTTAATTGACCTGTGTTTTGTTACTCAAAATAAGGTTCTTAATACTTTTGAAAACCTCTAATTCATACGATGTTTTGCGAGCTACCACTGATCTCATTTTCTAGCAAACACATTATAAGACTGGCTAGATGTTAATTCTCATTAAAAATTCTAGGAAAATTTGAGTGATAGTTCTAGGAAAAATTCGTCTTGAATACAACTCATTCCCAGTAATTACGATGTTGAGGGAGTTTATGGCGTTGATTTACCTTGAAAAGATAACATAGCCCGCAAATTTCCAGATAACAACCACCGTTGACCTCAATGCCCGACGTTGGGATCAAAAAGTGTTCTCATTTGTCCCACAGTTTAATTAGTTTAATTAACTTTCGATAAAAAGTTGGACTATAAGCGTAACACTAGAACCAATTAAAAGAATACTCGAAGGAACTCTGATAACTCAAACCACTGTTTACAAACATAACGTCTTAGTGCACAGGCTTTATTGGTTTATGCCGTTTCTAGTGGTTAGGTCTTTCCACCTTAAACATAATTGCTTGAACTGAAATGCGTCGTATGAATTCGAAATTCCATTAAGTTGAAACAGCGTGAGATAAATTATAAGCCAAACGTGAAAGAGGTGACTAATGTAAAACAAAAAAATGTACGGACTTGAAAAAACATAGCAAGTCCTGATACACAACTCAAAGAAATTTCATGAAAACTGAAAAGTACTGTAGCTGACCAGAAAAAATCAGCATCGCTAAAAAATATTGTAACTAATATCCTGAAAGCCAAATTTTCTCCGTTCAAATATACACATTAACCGAAGGAAAATCTTTGAAAATGGTTTATTGGCCCTAGAGATAGAAAAACTCGATAAAATGACATTTTAAAAAAAAATTAAAATAGCAAATTCGAATAAAAGTAGCTGAAGTTTGTAAAATTAATAACTTCAAAACTGTTAATTTCTCTGTAGAATCTATCCAATATTCCAACTTCAAGCCCTAAAACAGATTCCCTTGACCCAAAATTGACCAACAACTAAGAAAAATGAAAATTTTATTGCCAATCCAAAAATTTGTGATAATAATAACCTCAAAGCATTTCTTTCAAAAATCTGTACAATAAACCACCGTCAAGCTCAGAAAAGTTTCATTGACACCTAAAGCATTAAAACGACACAATTTCAAAGCCATGAAAAATTTCAAAAATTATTACCAATTTAGGTGTTTAAGTTTGCATTGCCGTAACATATAGCACAAAGGCATATAAAGAAAATATGGCTTGAGGCCTCTATAATATTTTAAAAACGTTATTTTAATACACAATTAACAAAAAACTGAGTCAGAAAACGAAGGCAAAACAACCACTTTATCTTATAAACTACAAAAATGACCTTTTCACAGTGAAAAAGCACTTAAAAGAATAATAAAGCCAGCTTAGCGCTTTTAGTGATACTAAATACTCACTGGGCGTTACGATTTGTTCCGAGAACTTTTTAAAATGCTCATAAAAAACAAATGTAGCCCCCAAACTGCCGCCCGACTTTGCGAACGATACAGTTAGAAAAACAAAGTGAAGAATTGACGAAAAACTAACTTTTAAACGTCAAAAAGGACTCTTTCAGCGGGTTCGTTGGATTCGATAAATATTGTGAAATCAGAGTCGAAAGTGAAGGACAATCAACTCAATACTCAATTTGTAACGAAGACGAAAAAGGAAAACGTGATCAAAAGAAAACAAATTTAAATAAGGAAAGCGCCTAAAGACAGCCATTGAAACGCTGGCAGCAGCTATTAACAAAAGAGTAAACATAACCGACTAGCATCGGGCGAATTGCTCTCAAACGGCCGGCGAGCGGTTGACTTCGTCAGTAGCTAGCCAAGGTTTAGCGAGGCTAGCTTTAGCTTGATTCGACTCTGCAACTTTTAGTTTCCTAGCCTTGTAAATAAATGAAATAAAAACCTGATATTCTAAAAATTTGCAAAATATTGAAAAAATTTAAAAGAAAAGCTTCCAGATTTCGCAGTGAAAATGTTCAAAACTATTTTTTGTCTCTGGAGCTATGTCAGGTAACCCATCTGCAATACTTGAAAAGCTTCGTTGGCCAGTAATGATCGTTAAGCTCAGAAAAGGACAAAAAATTCAAAACATTTGAAAACAATCGCAAATTTTAACAAAATCTTGCTAGAATTGAAGATATTAAAATCTTCAAAACACTTTCATTGTCTAAAGAGACTATCCATTATCCCTATTTCAAGCTTTAAATAGTTTCACTGGCTCATAAAGATCCATAAACTTGGAACATGATACTAATTTTCCGAAAATTTGAAAAAAATTAAATTTTATCAAAAAAATTCTAAAGATGGAGTCATTAAAATATTGATAATCAATTCATTAACTTTAAAAAATATGCAACAACTTATCATCAACCTTGGAGGAGGTTCCTAGGACCCTGGTGCCGGAAAAAATGATTAAAAAAATCAAAAAGATTTAAAAAACTTGAAACTGCAAATATTTTTAAACACTTCTGATAATCAAATCATGAAAAACAATCAATTACAACTATAAGCTATGCAGTAACCTACAATCAAACCCTAGAGGAGGTTATCTGACTCTTAACGCTGGAGAATCCTAAAAATGGCAAAAAATTTCAAAAAAACATTGCAATTTGCATAAAAAACTGCTAAAATTTGTGATAATTAAAGTTGAAAACCAATCCATGGCCCAAAACATTTTCCAGTAACTTATTATCAAACGCTAGCGGAGATTTTCTGAGCCTGAAAAACCTGAATAATGACAACACAAGTAAAAAAAATTGACAAAAAAATTGCAAGTTTTGGAAAAAAAATGCAAAAATTCGTGGTGTTTAAATCTTGAAAAACATTCCTTTACATTTACAAAATATACAGAAACCTTTTTTCAAAACCTAGAGGAGGTTTCTCGGCTCTTGAGAATGGAGAAACCTAAAAACCGACAAAAATTTTCAAAAAACTTGAAACAAAGCAAGTTTTATGAAAAAATTCGCTATAATTAGTCATATTAAAAAATTGAAAGCTATTCAATGGCAAATAATTTTTTTTCAGTAACTTATTATCTAACCATTAAGGACGTTTTCGAGCCCCTGCGTATAGAAAGACGTGAATACTGAAAAATAAATGTCGAAGAAATTGGAAAAATTTGAACGTTTTGTCAAAAAAAGCTAAAATTCGTTGAAACCATTCCACTACCACTAGAAACAATGCAGTAACCTATTATAAACATCTAGAGGAGGTTCCTTGACACCTAGGGCTTGAAAAAAATGAAAATTAGTATAAAATTGCGTATTTTTAGCGATCGGTTGTTCGAACATAGCCACGGGGGGCTGATGATGGGGAGCGAGGGGGGGCAACAGCGAGGTGGGGGTGTGGGTGATAAGGGGTTTCTCTTCAACCTCTCACTAAGAACCACCCTTCACACCATACGTATGTCTCCAAAACAGTTTGAGCTGAAACGGAGCTGAAAGGCTCTAAGAGCACTTAATGACCGCTGGGCGCCACCTGTTTATCCCGTGTTTGAGGACGAAAAGTCAAAAGCGTCAGACGAAAAATCACTGAAGCAAAAAATCGCATAAAAAGACCGACAGGACTAATATAATTGCTACAAACTTCGTTTGAGAGCAATGAAAAATGACTTTTAAATTTTATTTGCATTCAAAGATTTTCAAAGATCTCAATTCCTCGCGAATGAAAATAAATAAAATCCTATTTCCCAACAAACTAGGGAAAATGAGGTTCAAACGGCCAGCACTGCTGATTTCCCGACTTTCTACTTTGTTAGAGAACTCTAATCAGTAAAAAAATTATACAGGTATCGAGAAACTTCTGGCTGTTGAAATTTCCAAACAACAGAAAAAACCTTCAGTAATTTTGGTGTTGACACTAGCTCTGCTGAAAACTAAAGAACCTCATTTTTTGCCATTGAGATAAATTGGTTCATCCTGTTTCTTGTCATAGCCAAATAAATTAGAAGAAAGATGGTTACGATATATCGCAATTTAAAAAGACAAAAGTGCTACAATAAATGCTAAAAACTTTTTGGAGAGCAATTAAAAACTCCATTTACGCTAACAAATTATGTCCACTCAAAGTAGGATCAACTTCGCAAAAATCTTACAAAACAAATACAACAACGTTAGTGGTGACAATTGAGATTAGAAGTCACTGTTAATTATAATTCAAAGCTTAGATAACACTCTTAACGTTTTTCTAGAAAATCGTTCGAGCAGACTGCTCTTACAAAAAATGATTTAACAACTAATTTTATTCAAAAATGAGCTTTAAAAAGTAAATTATACAGTTTTAGTCGTAGAACCCCCAAAAAACAAGGAACCAATTGCGGGAAAAAAGATATCAAAATATCTATAAAGAATTCTGACTGTTGCTTCATATTGAAGACGCTTTTGTTGTCTTTACGAAATGCAGACAGTAACAGCCGGTTCTTTATGATTTACTTATTACTATAGCCATTATCTTCTGAAGATCTGCGCAGAGCATCAAGAAGTTTCTGTAACGAGAACAAGGTTGCTGACCAGAGAATCCCCGTCTAATCTATCAAATAATTCGCCCATTAATATACCTCTTAATGATTCTGCTCCGATAATCTTCTAAAGATAGCAAGTGAATACACATGAAAATGATTAGAACACAGTGCATAGGCTAGCATTAAACAAACATATTGTGGCAGAATAAGTTGCCCATAAATAAAGAGCTGAGCTTAAAAATTTCGACATTTTACAGCTATCGATGACGTATTTTGTTAGTAGAACAAAATAGAATGCAGGTGTGTGTGTGTAAATGTGGACAAAATGATAATATTTGACCCTCTATAACGTTACAGTCTCTTTACTATGAGAGAAGGATCTACCATTTTAAGTCGACACTGAGTCATATCCCACGCCGAAGTTGTAACCAAGTCCATTTTTTAACTAAGAATAAAGAGCTAGCTAATTACCTTCGTTGACTATATTCATTCGAAAGCAACTAAACTTCAAGTAAACAATCGCGATAGGATATTTGGTTCACGACTCAACAGTTTTCAAGAAACAGTTTTTCAAGAAACTGGCATAACCTTTCAAAATCGACTGCACACGATGTTACCATCAAAATGCTTCTATGAATATTTATCGGAGAAAATTTTGTTCCATATTATGTAAAATCCAGATGAACATATGGCATATGATTTATAATCTCTTATTTCCCTCGTTCACTATTGATTTGTTCCATGCAATATATAACATAACCGACTAACGTCGGGCGAATTGCTCTCAAACGACCGGCGAGCGGTTGGCTTCGTCAGTAGCTAGCCACGGGGGGGATGCACCGGGGAATGATTGGGGGGGGGGGGGGCAACAGCGCGGTGGGGGTGGAGGCAATAGTGGGGGTGGGGGGTCAACAGGGGGGGGGGGGGGGGGGGAGAGGTGTCTCAACCTCTAAGAACCGCTCTTCACACCATAAGTATAATTATAAGTCTCCAAAACAGTTTGAGCTGAAAGGCTCTTAGAGTACTTAATGCCCGCTGGGCGCTACCTGTTTATCCCGTTTTTGAGGACGAAAAGTCAAAAGCGTCAGACGAAAAATCGGTCAAGCGAAAAATCGCATAAAAAAGACCGACAGGACTAATATAATTGCTACAAACTTCGTTTGAGAGCAATTAATTACACGACGGCTTTCATTTTGATCCTTTAATAGGGCTTTCTTTCTCCTCTCTATTAAAAAAACTGGGTTAAAGTTCCACACCTGGTTTAGCTTTGGGCTTATTGACCGGTTTGAGGATGATAGGCTGCTGTACAGGTTGAGGGGGCGGTGGGGGTGGTGGCGCTGGAATCATGAAGGCAGGGGGTGCCGGTGGCGGAGGTGCAGCTGGAGCAACTATTTGCTGATGAATTTGGGGTTGATTGGAGACGGCACCCTGTAAAAGGAACTTTATGGATAAGTCCAAACTAACATAGGTTTTAAGACAGGCCAATATTGCATATCAGCAGCCGGCAAAGTTAATCATTCTGGTGGCTTGAATTCTTCTAACATAATTCTGCCTATATTATTTTACGTCAGCATTTGTCAAAGTTTTCAACTTTTTTTAAAACCAATCTCTCAAAATCAAGCAACAGAAGAGATTAATTCTTTGAAAAAAAAATAATTTTGTTAGTTCAACTTACAAGCTAGTTAAGTCAACGTCAACATATTTTGCAATCTAACCATCCAATTGTATCAGCAAAACGTCATCAGTGATATTCCAAACTGACCTGTCTAATATTACTCGTGCTACTCAGCACCTGCTGCTCCATAAGTTTGTTAGATGAATCGACTACATTGTGCATGTGGTGGTGGAAAGTTGTGGTTGCTCCCACGTTCTGACTGTTAGGATCAGTGACCGATGCCAGAATTGTGTTGGGCACATATCCAGTCTGTCCAGAGGTGTTCTTCACAGCCCACCAGTTGCGTGTACAGTCCATGATCTGTAATGACACAAATTATAAGAACAGTTTCCCACACTCAAAGCCCCCACTCCCAAAAATAAGAGTTAGAGCTAGCCATTGCAGTCGGTAACTATAGATCAATTACAGATTTACGTTAACATGACAGCGGTTTTTAGGGGTATAGCTGGTGGGGGGGGGGACTTCAGACTTTAACTACCCTTAACTACTTGGTAACTAATACTAAAGAAGAAAACTATGCTCATCTTTCTGGCCAAAATACAAATCTTTGGCTCCACTGCTTTTAGACATAAAGAGGCAACGCATTGATTTATTAATGTATCTATTACTTAATAAGGGAACTTTTCATACTCATGGTTTACTAGTTCCTAAGCTTGTTACTAACCTCAAGCATTTCGCCTTTTCTCACAGTTAGCTCTTTGTAATTGCCAGCAACGAAGTCGGTTGTCACCACCATTGTCGAGGGAGGTGAGCTCTTCAGGGCGGGGGAAGGGGATGGGGCCACAGCTGCGGGAGGGGGAACCACAGCAATAGAGTGGCGGTTGGGCACAGGCTGAAATAAAGTAAAGGTTAATTTCTGGTTAAAAGCAAATATTCCACTGAAGGACACAAAAAGGGTCAAATGCTAATGAGGTTTCGCAATTAAATGTGCCCCGAAAATTAATTCAAGCAAAATAGAATTTAACCGAAGGATAATCTTAGAAAAAAATGGGTGGAGTAAAAGAACATTAGAAATGAGCTATTTTACGGGATAAAAATTGTTATACATGATTATTTTCCTAATCTCATAAGAGTTCCAAACTTTCTTTGGAACAGTTGGGCGAAGTCTAACAAAAATCGGGATTAAATTAAAGAAACTAAATAAAATAGGGTAAATTTGGGTAGTTACAACCATTTCATGCACGACACATACGAAGACATTAAATTTACATTCAACTCTGTGTTTAAGCCGGGCACTGGTGCCGATTCCTCCGGCGGTGGCGGAATATCAGCTGGAGAAGGAATGTTTTGAGTATCATTATTTTTCAACACTCCATTTTCCTGGTAGCTCTCAAGGAGAATATCCAAAGAGGGTCTTCGGTTATGTCTCTCAGAGGTATCAAAGACTTGAGCCGACTCACTCGTGGATAAACACCCTGTTGTCAGCTGCAATTCGGAGAACAATTACAATATCACAACCAATAGATAAATTATTTTTAAAAAGCATAAATTGAGTAGCTGCCTAAAACTTGACATTATGGAACGTTGCGGTCCGATATTCTTACGTTAGGCCACAAATTTTTTTATTTCTCTAATTGAGAATAATTCGGCCACTATTATGAAAGCTGAAACTATGTAGCGTCATCGACTTTCGGACTTGTTCGTTAGATAGTTTCGTTGTGATATTGCAGTGTATTAACTTAAGATAACAGGATCTTTCCTATTCAACAAATGTGTCCAGAAAATCTCTTTTTTCCGATAAGACCTAAAAAGCTCACCGTGTTACTCTGTGAGACCACCGCCACAAAAGATGTTGGCCGACTGTTTCCAGGGGTAAGACCTCCTCCATTAACAGACTGGACGGGCGATTTCTGATGTTGCTCTTTCGCTGCATTCCTTGGAAGGGGAGGTGGCTTCCAGCCACTCAAAAACGCTGGCACATAACCAGGCACATAATGCTCAGCAGGCCACTTTTCTCTGAAAAACACAGCAGATATCAGAAAATTTTAAACAAAATTAGATTTCATAGCGTTATATAAAAACACGTGCAAAAAACTACGTTCGTCAGTCATCTTAACTGAATTCCAATATACAGACCTATAGAAAACCAAGATTTACGGTACCCTGTTAGATTTTCAGAAGTTTGTTCAATTGGAAAAAAAACCAAAACCTTTCAAAAATGTTCGTGATATACCAACATGGCGCTTTCTTCGAATAAGTACTATACAAGTTTTTATTATGCTCACTAAAAAATGGCCAGCAAATTGCTGGAAAATAGCAACCACTGACCTTCTTGAGGCATATTAAATGGAAACAGAAAAAAAAACGAAATGACACAAGTTTCTAAGTGCCAAAAAGTATTCTAATTTATTTCGCACTTTATCTGTTTATCCCTTTTCTATTGATTTTGCTAAATTCATCTTATCCGTGTTTACAACATTGTGTATCTCAATGACTGGAAAAACTTAAAATCCACACAAATGAAGAAGTGAGTGAGGTAAATCAGGAGTCGAACATGAACGTCGTGACTTGTGTGCAATAAAAACGCGATCAAAAAGTAAAGCGGGTTAAAAGAAAGGAGAGCACCAAAAACATAGCCGACTAACGTCGGGCGAATTGCTCTCAAACAACCCACGAGCAGTCGGCTTCGGTAGCAGCCGACTGGGGCTTAAGGATGCTAGCAAAAGGGGACGTGTGAGTTGAGTGCGGTTTCCTGTGTATGGGGGAGGGGGATCGAGTGTTGGCGGTAGAGTTGAGACGAATGGCTGAGAGGGGGATCCAAATCGTCAGGTGGAGTAGGGTGGACAGGTGAGTGTTGGGTGGGGTGATTGAGGGGGTCAAACTTTTAAGACTAAGAACCGCCCTTCAGACCATGAAATTTTCTCCTCAAAACAGTTTTAGTGAATCGCATACTTATCGAGACTAGCAAGACGTCAGGCTCTAAAAAAGCTGCTCGGCAACATAACGCCCTGTTCAGCACTGCCTGTTTATCCCGTTTTTGAGGACGAAAAGTCAAATGGGTGAGACGAAAAATCCGATAGGAAGACCACAGGACTAATATAATGGCTATAAATTTCGTTTGAGAGCAACTAATAATAGCCGTTGAGAGGCTGGCGGTGCCTACTAAAGATAATAACATAATTTAAGTTAGACTTCAAAATTGTTGTTGATACGAAATATACGCTGTGAAAAACCGTCAAAATTTAGCCTAAATTTACAAACGTTCAAAACTTGATAGCTTCGAAAAAATGGATATTCAAAGAATCTTCCAATTAACATATTCTACACTCCATGTTGATTTCTGGACAACTGATTTCAGAACAACTCATTACAATAATTTTGAGTCAACAAGATCAGCTAAAATTGATGAAAACAACAAACTAAAGCCGGGCAAAACACTCTCAAACAACCGGCGTGCGGCTGGCTTTGGTAGTAGCCAGCTGGTCGGGGCTTAGGGGTGCTAATCATAAGGGGGTGCGCGGATTAAGAGAGCTGCTCAGTCACTCACTACCCTCCGAGCTGTAGCTGTTTATCCCGTTTTTGAGGACAAAAAATCGTTCAAACAAAAAATTGTATTAAAAACGCAGGACTAAAATAATTGCTACAAACTTTGTTTCAGAGCAATTACAAACCCACCAAGCTCCCCCATTTAACGTGGGGTCGGAACAAAAACAATTTTTTTGGGTGTTCACAGCTCAAAATCGACTGGTTTTCAAATCTTAATCTCATTGGTTCGCGCAAACCTTGGAATATTCCAGGCATTTCCCAGTGAGTTCCAAAGTTTCTTCTCATCAGTACTGAGACAGTCTTTGAGCAGCTGGACTGCCCCCTGGCTGAGGAGAGGGGAGTAGACGTTCTGGGCAATCTCCCTTGCAGCAGTCCCACTGTCCAGAATGCGAGAGAGGGGTGGGAAGAGATGATGCACTAACTCGGGGGCACTCGGGTTTGAGATGAGCTTTTTGAGAGGCGACTGATCAAAACAAAAAAATATTAAAAAGTTGTAGACCTAGGTCGAAGGCATTATAATAGCTCCAAATGATAACTTCCAGAAAAAACAAAAAAGAGCCGTATACTTCGACAATTAAAATGATAATTGCTGTATGTTGATCAAAATTCCATACAACATTTAGCGTAGTTATCTCCAACATGGTTCCAAAAAATCAGCTGAAATTACAATTTTCAACAATTGGCATTGTCGACCTGAGTAAACCTAGCAATTATATCATCTTTATCGATTAACCAAGATCACTCAAAAGTCAGTTACAATAGTCGATCGTGGTACAGCACTGACTGAGGTTATCAGGAAAAGAGTGACTTACGAGAAGATTGAATGCTAGCTTGAATTTCTGGAAAGCGTCAATGAAGTCTGTCTGAGGTGGCATCTTAGCCCGGTACTCCAACATGTTATCTAAACGGCATACTTAATACCTCACCTCACTCCAGCTCACAAGAAATATGAATTGCTCACTTAACAGATTAGTGGTGATCACTCAAACTTTTGTTATATTTCATCAAGATTTTCAATTCGCTAAAAATTCAGCAAACTTCGCCATTCACTAATGACAACTCATTGCCCTTTTCTGCTTTCAGTCAGCTCAAACGATTCCGAAAGTCCCCATTCGAATCAATTGATATAAATAATACGACAGTATAAGACGGCACCAACCTTGTTTCTGTTTGCTCTTCTTTTTTAATTTGCGAGCTTCTAATTCTTTCTGAGCATCATGTACGTGTTTGAGCTTCTGAGCGAATGCCTCAATGTCATCAAAGCAATGATTCAGAATATCCACCTGAAACAAAATTGCACAACTCATAACGTGCGCTTCTATATACTGCAAATATAGGACAAAATTCATCTTTAATCAAAAACCTCGAAAATTCGAAAAAGACATCAAGCACTAGACGCGGTATATTCTTTATACGGAAAATCACGAGATTGAGCCCGAGAAAATTGCGTAAGTTACTCGATTTATTGACTACTGTGCCTTTTCTCGTGTTTTGCTTGTTCCCCAAAAAAATCGAGATACACGATTGATTATTTGGTTAATTTAAACCACTTTTTTAGAGTGTATGACATAACCCAGATGCCAACCTGTCTGTTCATCCTGGCATTCATCTCCTTCTTTCTGTCACTCCTGTTCTGACTGCTTGTTCCTACCACACTGCTGCCAGTGCTCCCCACAAGAGTATCCTCTAAATTGTCCACCACATCTTCCGCCTCTTCCTCCTTGTATAGATCTCCCTCTAATGAGGTTCCACCCGCATTGCCATTCGCGTGATCTAAACAAATGATGAAATAAATGTCTCTGAAATTTAGTTACGGAGAAATTATAGCACAGTTATTTATTCCGATCTAAAAAATTAATAAACTTACTCTATGTTTACACATTAATAACTCGATGGAAGATGCAAATGGAGGATTGCAAATGGAAGAAACCAAAATAGGAGGATGCTCAACTAGTTTTTAGCTGTTAAATTATTTAATGTGCAAGTCAAAATATTGGACCTGTTCGTCAACGTTGCCTTAAATTATACACCAACACTAGAATCAACATTTTTTTATTCTGTTATGACAGGGTCTGTTATGGGGTCTAGGCAGACGCAACTACTGTGAAAATGGACCAGTACTGGAACCGAACCAGCATCTCTTACTTGCAAGCCTAAATTGATAACCATTATATCCAATGTTCTTAAGCTCTTCAACTACGGCATCTCTTATAACCCGTTCGCACGTTCTTTCTTGTTCCTCAAGGCTTCAATTCTCTAGCCAAGTATACTTTGAACAAGTAGAACTTCTTGTCTGGCTTATCCAATGGACCATTCGCATTAGGTTGTTATCTCTCAACCTTCTAACAGAATCTGTAAAAAGTAGAAGCTCAACTGACATGAGTGAGTGATATGTTGATGATTTTGATGATGACTCGCGTAAGCTGGTGTCGATTCCATTCCATTGGGCATACTCCTAAACAGAACAACTCTCCATTTTAAGGAAACTTCAAAGATGGATCAAAGCCGAGAAAAATCTCAAAGGTAGTTCCAATTTACACAATCGATTGTCAAATTCGGGAACATAATTGCTAAACAGCTGTGACAAAAATATCATAAGCGAATGATTGAAGGTGTCTTGACATAACAAATTCATGGAGAACTAAACTAATTAAATGCCGGTAATATTCATAATTGATAAAAATGTTTTTTTAAATCTTGATATAATTATGTCTGACCTCCGAACATTTGAGTTAAACATTTGAGAGAAAAATGGTGAATAAAGTATAATTTCGTGACAACTTTTTTTTCTTCTGAGACTTGGAATAAGTTCATCAACTTAACATTGGGATTTCTGGTGAACGTCGTGTTTTATCTGAATTTCATACACTCCTTGACAAAAGTAAACACACAAAATGAAATTTTACATGTTAACTGCTCGTTTAAGAGGCCAATGTTAGTCAACATTACTCGGGCCGTTTTTTTTTTTGTTTTTTAAACCAATCAACTCATAATCATCAAAAATTTAATAGACCCATTTTTTGATGAACTGACAAGCTAACTTACAGAAGAAATCCAGATAGAATTTGGGTAGTTTTCCATAAGCAGCTCCATTTTGAGTCCCACGTGAAATCTGTTGAATACTATCTGTAATCTGCCAAATTCTATCTGGATTTCATCTGTAAGTAAGCTTGTCAGTTTATCACAAAATGGGTATATTAAACTTCTGATGATTACGCGTTGATTGATGTAAAAAACAAAAGAAACGGCCAAAGTAACGCTGACTAAAATTAGCCTATAAAACAGCAATTTATCATCTAAAATTGCATTTTGTGCGTTTGCATTTGTCAATGAGTGTAGGTAGGCGAGAGGACAAGTGTAGGGGATCAATGGCATACAATTTGAGATAGAATTTTTGATCTCCGAAATTTGATCGCAAGATGTAGTAATATTGCGGCAAAAAAATGAATTTTTATTTCGTAAAACTAGGGGGTACTAACTTATTTTTGACGTTCAGTGTAAATAGCAAGTGAATGAAGGTATCTTTACCCGTTGTCGTGGATGAAAGCTGCATTGTGTTGAGGTGCTGCATGGCTGAAGCTGTTGCTGAACGAGTGCCTCATATCATATTCGTCCAGAAACTCCGGCTCTAAACATTCGCTACCAACATTCAGAGATATCTGATTACCTACGATTAATATAAAAATTAATAGATATGTGGCACATAGTAACGGTTGCCAGTTGTTTCACTAAGACTACTACAAAGCGAAAATAAAGCAGTTTACACATAGTTGCTGTTGTGAACGTCAAGCAACATAAATTACGCTATTACGTCTAATCTTTCTCTCGAAACAGATTGCTCCTTAATAGCAATTGCTTTAATAAACCACCCGATAATATAACGCGATTACGAATATGGGATCAGATCGACGTGATTGAAAAGCAAGCAGCGATTTTGAAAAGTCAGATTTTCAAATGTTCATTTTTTCAAAGCCGCCCTTACATGCTTTTACTTTCTTCATGCTTATTGAGCAATGGGATTTTGCTACAATCTATATGTGAACGTGACATTAACAGATAACAAACCTGACTTTGACTTAAACATCTTTACGAAAAGCCCTGAAAAGAAAGTAAGTAATTCGTACGCTCACTAGTCGCAACTTAGAACACACAGCCGACAGATTGCCGGAAAACTATAATTCATATGGCGTAGATTTATTTACGCCATATTATGAATTAACCAATTATTAATTAACTATTTCTAATCTAAACACTATTCAGTTCGAACATTGAGTTATGTCAGAAGTCAAGCGTGAAAATCGTGAATTACTGTCAAATAAAGAACGTGAACGAAAGCAAAAAAAATAACTTATAGTATTCTGCATTGGACGTCCTGAATTAAAACCCAGAGAAAGGAGCTAAGAACCTAAATATCAACTTATTATAGGATCATACTTTGAGAGTCAACAAAGTAAACTAATTACTAAATACACTAAAACTTAAAAATAAGAGCGAAAAGATTTAAAAACTCCCAATTTTATAGAACGGGTCGAAGTTATCAAAACCAGCAGCTATACGTCACACAACCACTCACACTTAACATCATCAGACATCATACACCATTTTAGTTAAACAAAGGGGGGAATACAAGCATGGCCGCCGTAGACGCGCATCGGGATTGAAACAGAAGAGATAAAAATTGACAGAATTTTTCCCGAAGTTTAACAAGTGTTCTAAATTGGTGTGCAGTTTCAGTTACACTCTAAAACTTCTCTTAATTCGGCTTCTAAACTGAAAGCTGTTAAGCTTAATACCAAAGCCAGCTAGCAACCACTTTAATGGACTTTGATAGCCTAACGCACTATGAATTAATGACCGGGATTTATCGGTTTATCCCGTTTCTTTTGATTCCTCTATTTTGACATTTACGGTATGCAGTATCCACTGCATTGCGTAATTCAATGCGTGAAAGAAATTAAAATCCATTCAGTTGAAACAGTGAGTGAGGTAAGTCGAACAAGTCAAACATGAAAACCGTTACTTACGTAAATCAAAAATTGCGATCAAAGGCCAAAGCGAAAAAAAAGGAGAGCGCCTAAATAATAGCCGTTGAGAGGCCGATGGGGCTAATAAATATAACCAACTAACGTCGTGCGAATTGCTCTCAAACGACCGGCGAGCGGTTGGCTTCGGTTGTACCCTGCTGGGGCTCGCGAAATAAGCGGAAGCAAATCGTATCATAGTCATTATAACCAACACGTAGTACCTGTCACTGATGCGACAAAGTTAGAAAGTACTAAAACTAACATAAAAACTAACATTTAAAAACTCCGTGGTAATTTTTGTGACAAATAGTTACAGTCATTGAAACCATTGACTGCACAGAAACGTTATGACAGAACAATATTGGCACTATTAGAAACCTTATTGAAAGTTACGAAAACATTATTGCTAGAAATAGCTGCATAGCTATGTGCACCGTGGTCTAAAATTAGTGAAAAAATGAGACCAAAAACTGCTAATAAACAATTCTTTTTGCGCTTCCTTCCATTGATTTAGACTAATGTACAGTATCTCCACTTGACTTTTTCCACCTATTTCACAAGTGACAAAAATCACATTTGACCAAAACTATTTCAATGAATGAACAAAAATATCGGTCCAGTACGCTTGAAAAAAAAAGATGTCATACACATCTCAGTTGACAAAATTCACGAATTCATGACAAAAGCGCATTTGAAGTAAGCGTGGCGTTACAGGTCAAAAAACTGAACCAAAAACTAAAATATTTTGTCCTCTAACCACTCAAAATCGGGGATTTTTAACTTTAAAACTTTGCAGCTGAGAAAAACCGCTGTAAGAGATAAACTTCAAAAATAACCCAGCAACATCAGATGATTTGATCTCGAACCCCTAGCTGTGTCCTGATTTTTAATGAAGGCTGCTTCGGATGGGGAGGGCTGCGCTGGGAATTTTGCAAGGAAAAGAAAGGGCAAGGAGAAGGAAGCTCACCAGCTGTCTTCAAATGACGGCACCAGAAGTTATTATTGAACACTTAATTGAAAAAAAAATGAAACCAGTTTCGACGCACTTAAGACAAACGACTACAAAATGGCTTCAAAGTTGATTCAAGAGCAATTATTAAAAATTCAACCACCGAATTATCGGCATTTTTATGTTGGGCAGGACCATTTTTATGTTACAGGTATTTGGGCACATCAATTGTTCTACCGAAAACAATTTGAAAAAAAATGCTCTAAGCTTTTGAAAACAATAAGAGCTGGCAGATTGCCCCGATTGACCCTCTTCATCGTAGTTGCAAAAGGCAATGAAAAGACGAAAGATAGAAAAAGAGAATCTTTTATTTCGAGGTTTTCCGAGTTATTAGATGAATAAAATACGATTCAAATATTCTTTTCAGGGAAACCAAAAAACTTGACTTTGACCTACCTGGGAATTGCATTTGAAAATCATTTGCTTTTTCATGGATTTTAATCAAGTACATTCCGAAAGACAAACCAAGTGGCAAAAAATTAACGTGCTTTCCCATAATATGCTTATACATAAATTAAATAAATTCGGGATTAACATAACCGACGAACGTCGGAGGATTTGCTCTCGAACGACCGGCAAGCGGTTGGCTTAGTCAGTAGCTAGGCACGGTTTAGTGAGGCTAGCTTTAGATTAATTGAAGGGGCGTAAGTGAGCACCGGGGGGGGTAAACCTGGGGGCTGATGGGGTGGCAACAGTGGGTTAATCTCTAAGAACCGCCCTTCCAAAACAGATTCTATGAATCGCATACTTGAAGACTAGTGAGCTGAAAGGCTCCAATAGCACTTAATGCCCGCTGGGCGCTACCTGTTTATCCCGTTTTTGAGGACGAAAAGTCAAATGCGTCAGACGAAAAATTGGTCAGGCGAAAAATTGCATTAAAAAGTCCGACAGGACTAATATAATGGCTACAAACTTCGTTTGAGAGCAATTAATAATGATACCTCTTAGATCATTTGAATTCGTCATTTCGGTTGTCGCATTTACAGGTGGGTGCGCATAAGTGGGGAGGCGACTATCCAAAACCTATAAATTTGCACCGTAAAAATACGCCTACACTTCAGAGATTGTGGGAGGTTGTTGGAGAGACAATCTCCCAAGAATTGCTCTTCACTCCGTGGATTTATGTCTCCTCAGCATGTCTCCTTTAGAGACCCGAAGGGACCGTTGAGAACTGCTGAACAACTTAATGCCTCCTCGAGCTTACACAGTTTATGCCGCTTCAAGACAAAACAAAAACTCGGTACAACAAAAATCGCGCATAAAGAACCAGCAGCACTAAAATCGTTGCAACCGAATTTGTTTCAGAGCAATTAAAAACAAACCCGGCAGATTGCCGAAAAATAGCCGTCATTGATTCCAATAAGCATGGTTGGGATTGAAAGAATAGAAGATATCGAGAAATAGATTTTTGTACAAAAACATTTTTTAAGTCCAATTTATTTTGCTGGCAATTCGTAGTTGAACATACTTCTGTTTCTTAGAGAGAGGCTACAGGGGCTACTATCAAAACTAATAAGCATAAGAGATGGTAACTAAGCCTTATAAGAACGACGTTCAAATAGCGGGCATCTAAAATTGGGCTTTATGGGTTTATCCCGTTTCTATTTCTGACTTCAATTTTTTATTCTGACTCTGTTCATTTTGAATCGCTTTGCTGAGCAACTGATGTTCAGATTCACTTTTAGCAGAATGAGAGAAGAGAGAAACTAGCCTAGAGAAGTCAAAAAGATTTCACGCAAAATGTTGAAAAAGCGGCAAAATGGTAAAGCGAAAAAAAGTTCAACGAAGTAAAAAAAAATAGGAGCGCTATAATAGCCGGCTGACAAGATGAGGGCGGCTATTAAGAAACAGAAAATCAAAATGAAATTGCTGCACGTGAACAGAAACCAGTAGCGAGAAACCGAATTTTTGTTCATACACCGTTTTCACACCGCAAAACCACTCGCTTTTTCGCTCCACTTCCTGTTTCGGCGGGACCAAAATCACTACTCCAATTTGACTTCAAAAATCATGAAAATGTGTGAACAGATCTTAAAAAAAGACAGCACCCCAATACAATTCAAATTCTTTGAATTGCAAAAAATTAGGAGCGCTATAATAGCCGGCTGAGAAGATGAGGGCGGCTATTAATAATGAAAAATTGATTTTTGTACAAAATCATTTCGATGTCAATAGTGCAAACTATTTCGATGTCATTTCGTAGTTGAATATACTCCTCTTTCGTAGTGAGAGGATACAAGGCCTAGTATCAATACCAATAAGCATTAGAGGTAGTAACTCAGATTTATCAGAACAAAGTTCAAGTAACGGGCATCTAAAATTGGACATCCGTTTCTATATCTGATTTGGTTTTTTTAATCCTGATTCTGTTCATTTGGAATTGCTTTGCTGAGCAACTGATGTTCAAAATCACTTTTAGCAGATTGAGAGAAGAGAGAAACTAGCCTAGAGAAGTCAAAAAGCTTTCACGCAAAATGTTGAAAAAGCAAAAAATGAGGAACATTTTTTTGTTCGACGAAGTAAAAAAAAACATGGCAATTCAAAGAATTTTCATTGACTAAACAGAAAACTAAACCTAGAACGGACTATTAATGGATTGGGAAAAACATTTGAAAAAATCCGATCCAAAAAATGGAAAAAACAGTAAAAATCAAAGTGAAATTGCCGCATGTGAACAAAAAACCACTAGCGAGAAAGCGAATTTTTGTTCAAGCACCGTTTTCTCACTCTACTTTAAATTTAGAGCGAAAAAAACTCACGCCGCAAAACCACTCGCTTTTTCGCTCGACTTCCTGTTTCGGCGTGACCAAAATCACTACCCCAATTTGACTTCAAAAATCATGAGAATGTCTGAACAGATCTTAAAAGACAGCGCCCCAACACAATTCAAATTCTTTGAATTGTAAAAAAGGACAGCGCCTAAATAAAAAATTAATATCAGAAAAAAAGTCCGAACAAGTCACAAAAAATACACTTCACCAGAACAATCCAAGTTTTAGAAACTCAGGTATGAGAATGAGGACAAAACATCGAAGTATGAGAATGAGGATAAAATTCTTCAACATAGCTGGCAGATTGCCAGAAAATAGCCGCAATAGATTTGTAAATCAGCAGTCTAAAAAAAAGTAAAAAAGACAGACCAAAAAAAATTGTCTTTTCATTGAAGGCTGATCTGTTATATTTTGATTAAAAATCTGTATAAGTTATTGCTGCCTCTATTAGCTGATCTCAAATAACCTTCATTTAGAATGACACACACCCATTTGACCTTAACTCTTTGAATTAAAGTAAATAAAAGTCAATTTCAAATTGAGGAAGTCATTTTTGAGAGTGAGGTAAGTCAAGTGTGACCAAAAATTCAATCACGCGCATGAACAAAAAAACTCGCTCCACTAAGAGCGAAAAATGACGTCACATATGCAATTCAGTTAAAATTGCATAAACGAATGAACAAAAAGTGGCTGTGACGTCATATGGTCGTACCAAAAATCATGACGAAGTAAAAAACATAGCAGGACAAGTCCTGACTTACAATTCAAAGAATTTTCATTGACTAAACAAAAAACTAGACATGGAACGGACTATGAATGGATTGGGAAAACCATTTAGAAAGTCCGATCCAAAAATCGAAAAAACAGTAAAAATTAAAGTGAACTTGCCGCATGTGAACAAAAAACCACTAGCGGGAAAGCGAATTTTTGTTCAAACCCCGTTTTCTCACTCAACTTTAAATTTAGAGCGAAAAAAAATTCACGCCGAAAAACCACTGGCTTTTTTGCTCCACTTCCTGTTTCGGCGTGACCAAAATCACTACTCCAATTTGACTTCAAAAATCATGAAAATGTGTGAACATATCTTCAACAGATTGCCAGAAAATAGCCGCAATAGCTTCGTAGATCGGCAGTTTAAAAAAACAGTAAAAAAGACAGACCAAAAAAATTCGTCTTTTCATTGAATGCTGATCTGTTATTTTGATTAAAAATCTGTATAAGTTATTGCTGCCTCTATTAGCTGATCTCAAATAACCTTCATTTAGAGTGACACACACCCATTTAACCTTATCTCTTTGAAGTAAAGTAAATAAAAAACAATTTCAAATTTAGGAAGTCCTTTTTGAGAGTGAGGTAAGTCAAGTGTGACCAAAAATTTAATCACGCGCATGAACAAAAAACTCGCTCCATTTAGAGCGAAAAATAACGTCACACATGCAATTCAGTTGAAATTGCATGAACGAATGAACAAAAAGTGGCTGTGACGTCATATGGTCGTAACAAAAATCATGCCGACGAAATAAAAAAAACATAGCAGGACAAGTCCTGACGTACAATTCAATGAATTTTCATTGAATGAACAGAAAAACTAGACCTAAAATGGACTATGAGTTAATTGAGAAAACCATTTTAAAGAAAAAACAGAACAAAAAAATAAGAAATAAACAGAAAATCAAAGTCAAAATGCCGCATGTGAACAAAAAAACCACTAGCGAGAAATGAAAAATTAATTCAAACAAAAAGCTAGGCCTAGAATGAGCTGTGAATGGATTGGGAAAGCCATTTAGAAAAAAATCCGATCCAAAAAATCGAAAAAACAGTAAAAATCAGAGTGAAATTGCCGCATGTGAACAAAAAACCACTACCGAGAGACCGAATTTTTGTTCAAACAGCGTTTTCTCACTCTACTTTAAAATTAGAGCGAAAAAATTCATGCCGCAAAACCACTCGCTTTTTCGCTCCATTTCCTGTTTCGGCGTGACCAAAATCACTACTCCAATTTGACTTCAAAAATCATGAAAATGTGTGAACAGATCTTAAAAAAAAAGACAGCGCCCCAATACAATTCAAATTCTTTGAATTGTAAAAAAAAGACAGCGCCCCAAAACAATTCAAATTCTTTGAATTGTAAAAAACCAAGAGAAGGCCAATAATAGCCCCAGCTATCGCTGTGCGGCTATTAAAAAAAGACAGCGCCCCAATACAATTCAAATTCTTTGAATTGTAAAAAAAACCAAGAGAAGGCCAATAATAGCCCCAGCTATCGCTGTGCGGCTTTTAAACAAAAAAGCGAATTCAAAAACCTGTTATCTAGCTACTATTAATTTTTTTTCAATCACAAAATTCTGTTTTCCACTACAAAGGACATTGCAACAATTTACAAAAATTTCACCCTAAATTGTTCGGCGTCCAAAATTGAAGTCCTAAAAGGCAGTTTGAAAATGAAAGCATCTCGCTACAATTTCTCGCAACTTTTGTAGGGATAAGGTATAGAGGAAAAAAATCAGCAATTAAACTTATGCAACAGCTCCTCATATGGTCAAAATGCTTTTCAAAACTAGTCAGAACTTTAGAATTTGGCCTAGAGTAAATTTGTACCGCCAAGAGTAAAAAGAAACAAATGCTAATGCAACACGATAAAAAAGCCGTCAATTGTTGGAAGTCCTTCACATAACGAAGCATGTATTTGCTGCATACCTGAGAGTCGCCCATTAGACCGTTTAGCTTGTGAATTGGCAGGGGATGCACTGTTATGTGTGCTAACACTCCTCATAGATGACCTGTGGTGACCTTGAGCAGGGGCATTGGGGTGGGTAGCCGGGTTGTAGAAGGCGATAGCAGGAGGCATGGCTGTAAGGTCACTAGTCGACCTGCTGTTCACACTTCCAATCATAGGAGAGGAGGGGTGCGTGCCACCACTTGAGGTCAGGAGCTGTTGACTGCTGTTCAAACTGCTCGGGCCTCGCATTTTACTGTGAACAAAGTCAGTAAGATTATCAATTAGGATCAGTGGCCACGGTTAGAAGATCCTACCCCGAGCGTACAACTGAAAAGTGCTGTATTACGTTTCTCAGGCTCCATGGAGGACTCTCGGCTAAGCTTATTAAACTGTAATTCGATCGATCTTAAAAACTCAATGAAGTCAGTTAATGAAGCAAGCACGGAGGAAACAGTTACTCAATTTTTTCACTATTTCGGCTTTCACCCAATTTCAAACTAAGGTATTACAGTCGCTTTTATTGCAGTATAGGGAGCGTATGTGTTATAGTCGTGGATACAAACTTTCTAATATGCGGAGGTGGAATTCTGAAAAACATTGATTAGAACCATTCATTATACAACTTCGAAGTCGTGCCATTCAAGCGAATGCCATAATTCGATGAATATTGCGCTCCTTAAATAACAGCTGGTGTAAATATGTTCCATAGTCTTTAACAGCATTTAAACAACTTATATATAGTATGAGTGCTATAAGAGTAAAAGTATACAAAACATCAAAAGTAAGTTAACAACCCCTACATTACATAGCCGGCAAATTGCCGGAAAATAGCCACCGTTGAAGCGCTCGATGCACATCGGGATTGAAACAGAAAAGCTTAAAAAGCGCCTAAATAATATCAGTTGAGAGATTGACGGCGGTTATTAATAAAAACATAAACCGACTAACGTCGGATGAATTGCTCTCGAACGACAGGAGGAGGCAAAATAATTTAGGGATGTAGCTTAGAATTTTTTGGGTCCAAAAATTGGACCTGATAGGGGTTCAAACCCGCCACCTCCCGGATAGCAGTCAGACATCTTACCCACTTTGTTCGAGAGAAATTAGAAACTGACAATTTATCGCAATATGACTCCAAATTGTTGAAACAAATCATTGTTGTTCCGACCCCTCATGAAGGGGGAGGGGGGGCTATATACTATAATGGTTTACTTTTTGTTCGCATGGAGTTGTGAATGGTATCATTGAAAAGCCCGTCCAGCGTAGAATATGAAATTAAAAGATTTTTTGAATTTCGTTTTCTAGAGCAACTTTTGGGAAAACTAGACCGATTTGCGTTATTTTTATTCACATTTTCGGGAAGTTTTGCTTAAACGTTCGTCGATTTTGCTATAATATGTAAAAACTGTTAACAATAGTACTGTTGATTTTAATGTTAAAAACAAAAAAGCATTGTTGACTTTTATGAACAGCAGTAGCAAGGCTCGTTTTGGTCCAATCATGGACTGTTACAATCCAAAAATAATTCGGATTGTAACCAGTCGGTCTTTTTTAAAAATCGATCTTTTTTATTAACAGAACAATTCAGATCGAAGCTCAAGGTTGATAGGTCCAAATGACTTCCTAGGCAGTTCCAAATTAATGTATCTAGTTTCTTTACTCCAACGATTATGGTCGTTATGACATTTAAAAATGATTGACTTTTATTCAACAAGGGCTTATTGAACTTTGCCACTATTATTCTCTTAATTTGGTCAACTTGTAGCTTAGTGTCAGCAAAGAAAGAATGCTTCTTCTTCCTCTTCATTCTACCTTAACGTTTTAAGCATTAAGTTATGGTTTTCTGGCTTCGATACCACTAGATTTCACAATTTATTGTATTTTTAGGCATTAGCCCATTTTTCACGTTTTTTCTCGTTTTGTCGTATTATCACATTATTGATAGTTTAATATTACTTTATTGGAGCTCAAAATAAGGCACAATTGAACAAATAAAAGTCTTAAGGGCATAGACTAGGGTTTTAAAGGCTTCGACACCCTTTCTCGATGAACTTAGTTGATTTTTTCACTTTTGTCTTTAACTGTCGTTTTTAATTTGTCTTTTTAGTCGTATGAGATTTCGTGGATAATGACAGGTCTCACTGGCCTTTTGTGGAGGAGCAATTGAGTCTATATTCTGTTTTGAGTAGATAGCTGACGGCTTCCATGACTTTGAAATCAATTGTTTTCAAAAACAAAAAAACTTTTTTTCGCACTTGTTCTTTATTTGGATATTTGTTGCATAGTCTCGATAATTACAGGTCGCAAATAACATTATTATCGCCAAGGAAAGGATGCAGGTGTACAAAATCTAATGTTTCGAAAAAATTCGTTCATAATTCACTGGCTTCGACAAGGTTTTTTTCGCAAAAAAGTAAACTAATTTTTGATTTTTGTCTATTTGACGCATAAACGAAGCTATTTAAATTTTTCATTTTGTAGCCAATGGATTTCGTGACTTTGAAAATATTTGTTTTCGACAAATACAAAACTAATACTTCAACTTGCCCTTTTCTCCCCTTTTTTGTCTACTTGTTACCTATTCTCATTAATGAGAGTTCGCATATCACATTATTGTCGTTCGAGGAAGGCTCAACTGAACATATATCGAGGGGCAAAATATGGCTTTACCGGTTCGACAGCGATTTCTCGCAAGTTTTAATTGAATCTTTGTTTGTTGTCTAATTGTTGTTCTTTGTGTAACCGGATAAAAAAATAAATAACGACAGGTCTTAATGAGGATTATGTCGTCCTAATCATGTTGGATGTTTCAGATTGCTATCTAATGGTTTTCATTACTTTCAAATTAAATTTTTTTTCTAAAAAGCAAAATCGTTTAACTTTGCAGTTTTTTGTTCCTTTTTGTCTAATTGTTACAGGGCCTATTATGGCGTGATCCCATATCATTTCTAGTGAAGAACGAGTTAAATTGCTTAGTTGCAGTTTTATCTGACGCTATTTTGACCTTGTTAATAAGTTTTTTTTAAAAAAAATGGACAAAGTTTTGGATGTAATGAAAGTTTGTTATTGTTGTTTGATTTTGTTGTTCGTCTTGACTTGCTTTCTTAATAATGGCATTTTTACTCCATTTAGTGATTTGCATTGGAGGCAATCTTTCTGTTCCTGCACACCTTTCTTAAAATACTTGAATTTTTGGGGTTTTCTCTGTTCCTCATTTGGTAGACATTTCTGCCAAAAACGCGGATAAGCTGGGTCTGAAGTTTATGTGCGAAAGCACATTACCGAGCTTCCTTATTCAAGATTACATTTTACAAGAAAACTTGGATTCATCATTTTTCCCTTGAGGTATCTGGGCTATACCGTTGTTACCGTTACGTATCTCAACTTCATTGGCAAGAAAGGCTAATGGTTTAGAGGGTTGACAGTGCAAAAATTGTATCCAAAAAATAATCAAAGTTGGAGTTATATTGTATTATTCTTTGCAAAACTATGGGGTGCTAACTTACTTTTGACTATCACTATATACAAATTTAACGTCAAATTGATTAGTTTAGGTTCGAGTTAAATTACTTGTCAAGCAGACTTTTACAACGCCGTTGTCTTCGGAAGGTCAGAGGAGTGGTTTGTAAACGCAATGGTGTTCAAATGTTTTCTTCTGACGTTAAAAAAGAATTCATTGCTTGAGAAGTCACTGCATTGGCTTAATTGGATAGGTGGTCTCAATAACATTACTACTCTTAATGCGTCACTGATTAATTTCGCGCATAATTTCAACTTAGCGTCGCCTCGTCTCAACTCTGCCCGGCATAATAAGCAAATCGTGCATTCTAAACCAGTTCTTTAATTGCTCTTTAAAACTTCAGTAGCCAGCATTGCTAAGTGTAATGGCCTTTTATAGACAGTGAACTCGATCCATAACAATTGTAGAGGAGCCCCGAGACTCATAGATAAACAAAACTATCTAAACTAACACATTATTTAGGATTTACGCTCGTGAATATTTCCCAACTTGCACTTTATGGCACTTGAGAGAATTTTAAGATTTTAAAAACCTTTAATTTCTTTAAAAAATTGAGCATTCCAAGTTGTCTCATCATTCGTGTACCGAATCGAAGAACACATACCTCAGATTAATATACCTCCGATGGAAGATTCATAAGAACGGTTGGAACCTTTAACATTTTTACAATAGACCGCATAAATATTCCAATTGATGACGCATGACAGCAGATTGAAAAGAGAAAATGATATTGGCAAATGATTTAAAATTGCAGTTACTGATTTTCAGTAACTTGCATGTTTCAGTCCATTTTCATTCGCTGATAAAATTTGGTTTCAATACGTTTCCGTTGAACCTCCGTTCTAACCTTATGAACATACAGATCTCAATTCTGTAGACATTCTGCCCCTTGAAACATGTCAACATGATATTGGAAATCGATTAAAAAACTTTGTTCACTAAAAATGAAACTACAAAACGAAGGAGTAATAAATTGTTTTTCAAGTCATCACAGCTAAATTGACAGATTAACTTTAATTATGGCCATATATAATTGACCAAACGTTCGGTACTATCAAATTCTTTGCATATTTATCAAGTCTAAAAGGTTTGAACAGCACACAGTAAAATTCTAGCTGCACTTTCAGAAACTATCTTTACGATTATCTAACCATATATAAGCACCAAATCGATCAAGCGAGAAATTAATAAGTAATTTGGTGAAAAAACTTGAAATGACTATTACAACAGATACACGTTATTTTCGCAGACTGTCGTACAGAATCGAAGAGGCAAATCTGGAGTAAATGACTCAAGATAACCTCACCTTTTTTGTGCAGCTTTAGCGTATTTTTTGGGGTTAGTCTTCTGGTAGATATCCATAGCCTGCTTGATTTCGTCAGCAATATCATCTGCCTAAACAAACGAAGCCAATAATGAAGCCACTATCACAGCTACGCACCATTTGGCAATCAAGCCACAATATGTAACACCCATACTTGACAGCTCGAAATTTGAATTATTTTTGCATAAATTATCTTTGAAGAAGTTCTTAATAGGACACAACTCCTCAAAAATACATTATTTAAATAAATGCAGGTTTCACAGTAAGCATCCTTCAATATACCAAGTTAACAATCTACCAAAAACAACCGACTTAAGTAGGAGGAATTGTTCTAAAGCGGGACAGGAGGGGGTAATGTATTTTGCTCAAACTTCCGGATTTGAGCCGTGGCAAATAAAGGTATTTTAGTTTGTTATGGCATTTAAATCATTTATATGGAGCACTGTGAGTAAACTTGACAAAATTTTCGTTTGACATTTTGTAGAAAACTGCCACAATATAGATCTAGACAGATATAGATCCACCAAAGTCTTTCAAACGTCATAACCTTATAATTATTTAACTTAGGCAACCTTTTTTGAATTTCAATTAAGTTTACACTCTCAATTCAGATCTAATAAGTGAGAACAGAAGTCGTTTTATTGAGGCAAGTCATGTATGCAAATAGATACAATTTTTCCACAATTGACCTAAGAATTAATTCAAAATGCAGCCAGGAACACGCAAACAAATTCACCCGCTGAGCGATAGAAGTCAAACATTTTTTGAGAAAACTTGATAAAAGTACAAATTAACTCAACAATCAAACTTTTATTAACAAAAACAGTCGACAATCAAATCAGCAGATCACTAAAACTAACTGCTATCCAAAAAAGTCCCGCCGACATTAAGAAACAGAAACCACAAAGAGCCTATAAGAAAAATGCAAAATAACTTACAATTACTCCGAAATTAATTCACCTTGAAGTCTATTTAACGCTTCAAAGGGTTAAATTGCTCCCATACGCACAATTTAATAATAAAGTGTGAAAAACACTTTTTGATTAAAAAGGTGAATAAAGAAAAACCAAAGTATAATCGAATACCCTTGAGCGCATTGTTCTCGAACCACTAGCTAAGGGATGGCTTTCGTAGTAGCTAGCTTTAACTTAGTGAGTCTGTCTTAATAGGTGAGAATGCGCATGATCGAAAGTCCTGAGAATTGCTCTTCCGATGATGAACTTATGTTTTCTCTTGAACAGAAAAACTCTTAGAGAAGTGCTCATAAAATAAAATCCGTCGTCCCTAAAAAAAACCAGTCACGGGCGAAATTAGTATTACGAAACATACCCGGCAGATTTTCGGATAATAGCCAGAGTTGATGCCCATAACCATGATTGGGATTGAAAAAGAAAAACATACCCGGCAGATTGCCGCAAAATAGCCACCGTTGATTCCAATAAGCATGATTGGGATTGAAAGAATAGAAGATATTGATAAAAAAGATTTTTGTACGATTTAAGTCCGATTTATTTTGAAGGCATTCCGTAGTTGAACATACTTCTGTTTCTTAGAGAGAGGATACAGGGGCTACTATCAATACCAATAAGCATTAGAGATGATAACTAAGACTTATAGGAACGTACGTCGTTCAAATAGCGGGCATCTAAACTTGGGCTTTATGGGTTTGTCCCGTTTCTATTTCTGACTTTGAGTTTTTTTATACTGACTCTCTTCATTTTGAACTGCTTTGCTGAGCAACTGATGTTCAAAATCACTTTTAGCAGAATGAGAGAAGAGAGAAACTAGCCTAGAGAAGTCAAAAAGATTTCACGCAAAATGTTGAAAAAGCGGAAAAATGAGGAAAAAGCGAAACATTTTTTTGTTCGACGAAGTAAAAAAAAATTAGGAGCGCTATAATAGCCGGCTGAGAAGACGAAGGCGGCTATTAATAATGAAAAATTGATTTTTGTACAAAAACATTTTTAAAGTGCAAACTATTTCGATATCATTTTGTTTCGTAGTTGAATATACTCCTCTTTTTTAGTGAAGGGATACAAGGCCTAGTATCAATACCAATAAGCATTAGAGATGGTAACTTAGATTTATTAAAACAAAGTTCAAGTAACGGGCATCTAAAACTGGGCATCCGTTTCTATATCTGATTTGGTTCTTTTAATCCTGATTCTGTTCATTAGGAATTGATGTGTTGAGCAATTTCTGTTTAACAGCACTGAGCAGAATGAGAGATGAGTAAAATTAGCCTAAAGTCAGAAAGATTTCCCGCAAAATGTCGCAAAAGCGGCAAAATGAGGTAAAGCAAAACAAATTTTTGTTCGACATTAAACAAAAATAAGAGCCCTATAATAGCCGGCTGAGAAGATTAGAGCGGCTATTAAAATGACATAAATACAAACAGCACTAGTATAACTACAAACTTAAATGAAGAGCAATTAAAAACTCTGAAATTTCCGCACGTGTACACGTTTTTTCTTGATCGTACAAAAATGCAATATGAAGAGAACAACACTCTTCTCTTTGCTCTTCAAATTAGTCAGTAGTTCAACTTACTAATTTTGCACATTTGGTACGTCCATCCTGGCTCAAATACACTCCAGAAGATGATCGATAAAAATACGCTCCACCAATTCTCCTCATGGAGTCGTAAAAGCATCCGGCGAACTGCTCTCAAACAACTGGCGAGTGGTTTGCTTAGTCACGTAAACTTTTAATGCCATCCCATCTTCACCTGTTTAGCAACTTTTTGAGGACGAGAATTCAAAGAGTCGGACAGAATAGTTTACAGCTATGAAGATGATTTAAATGAAATAGGCTTGTATAAAATTCTCCCGGTGGCAAGAGGACCAATTCTAGAAAACGAGAAAAAGTTTTTGGGTTCATTGAAGCACATGAATAAGTAATTCTTAGCATATTCGACTAATTTTTTTCTCTGCTTTTGACTTTTGTTCCGCACATTGACCTGAAAAACTTACTTAGGGCCGCCAAACTAAGATTAAGAACCACCCTTTACACCATGAAATTGTCTTCTCCTCGAAACAGTTTTGGCGAATCACATACTTAGAGACTAGTAAGGCGTAAGGCTCTAAGAGAGCTGCTCCGCCACTGAATGTCCTCCAGGCTTTACCTGTTTATCCCATTATTGAGGGGGCTCAAACTAAGAACCGCCCTTCACACCATGAGCACACGTCGCCAAAACAGTTTGTGAACTGCATTCTTGGAGACTATTGAGCTTAGAACTCTAAGAGAACTCAATGCCCTCTAGACGCTTCGTGTTTACCCCGTTTTTGGGGACGAAAAGTCAAATGAGATATGCGAAAAATCGGATAAAAAGACCACAGGGCTAATATAATTGCTACAAATTTTATAAGAGCAATTAAAATGTCAAATGCAGTGTTTTAATTTTCAGTGGTTTTACGTTTAGTTGAACAGAACGTACTTCTGTTTCTTAGAGAGAGGCTACAGGGGCTACTATCAATACAAATAAGCATAAGAGGTGGTAACTAAGCCTTATAGGAACGACGTTCAAATAGCGGGCATCTAAAAATGGGCTTTATGGGTTTATCCCGTTTCCATTTCTGACTTTGATTTTTTTATACTGACTCTCGTCATTTTGAATTGCATTGCTGAGCAGCTGCTGTTTAAAAGGACTTTGAGCAGAATGAGAGATGAGTAAAATTAGCCTAAAGTCAAAAAGATTTCACGCAAAATGTCGAAAAAGGGGCAAAATGAGGTAAAAGAAAAAATTTTTTGTTCAACGACATTAAACAAAAATAAGAGCGCAATAAGCCGGCTAAGAAGATGAGAGCAGCTATTAATATGACATAAACACAAACAGCACTAGTATAACTACAAACTTAAATTAAGAGCAATTAAAAACTCTTGAAATTTCCGCACGTGTACACGTTTTTCCTTGATCGTACAAAAATGAAATATTAAGAGAACAATACTCTTCTCTCTGCTCTTCAAATTATTAGTTCAACCTACTTATTTTACACATTTGGTATGTCCATCCTGGCTCAAATACACTCCAAAAGATGATCGATGAAAAGACGCTCCACCAATTCTCATGGAGTCGTAAAAGCATCGGGCGAAGTGCTCTCAAATAACTGGCGAGTGGTTGGCTTAGTCACTTAAACTTTGAATGCCATCCCATCTTCACCTGTTTAGCAACTTTTTGAGGACGAGAATTCAAATAGTCAGACAGAATAGTTTACAGCTATGAAAATGATTTAAATGAAATAGGCTTGTATAAAATTCTCCCGGTGGCAAGAGGACCAATTGTGAAAAACGAGAAAAAGTTTTTGGGTTCAGTGAAGCACATGAATAAAAATTTTTTTAGCATATTCGACTGATTTTTTTCTCTGCTTTTGACTTTTGTTCCGCACATTGACCTGAAAAACTTACTTAGGGCCGCCAAACTAAGATTAAGAACCACCCTTTACACCATGAAATTGTCTTCTCCTCGAAACAGTTTTGGCGAATCACATACTTAGAGACTAGTAAGGCGTAGGGCTCTAAGAGAGCTGCTTAGCCACCGAATGTCCTCCGAGCGTTACCTGTTTATCCAATTTTTGAGGGGGTCAAACTAAGAGACGCCCTTCACGCCATGAGTACACGTCGCCAAAACAGTTTGTGAATTGCATACTTGAAGACTAGTGAGCTGAGAACTCTAAGAGAACTCAATGCCCTCTAGGCGCTTCGTGTTTATCCCGTTTTTGGGGACGAGAAGTCAAATGGGTCAGACGAAAAATCGGTCAAGCGAAAAATCGCATAAAAAGACCACAGGGCTAATATAATTGCTACAAATTTTGTAAGAGCAATTAAAAATGGCAAATGAAGTGTTTTAATTTTCAAATTACTCACGTGTGTCTGATCGCAGTGGAAGAGAAATATGACAGGCTTTCGTCCACTCATGTCAGTGTAGATTACGGCCAACACACTTCTTAAATGGTAATCTCGAATGACAACAGACTCCACATGTGCAATTCCACTGTAGGGAAAGTGATCTATGCTTTCCTGATAACACATAGAAACAGAGCATTAAACTCCGAGATAACAGAAAGCGACGTTTATAAGACGTCAAGTTACATGTACACCATCGCTGATTAATTAATTCAGGGTAAGAATAATACCACAAAGACATATCAAAATTGTTTTGAAAAATGGAGATATCTAATTATAGGCATCATCTCGCCTTTATTGGTTGTATTATGGCCTAGTACATATATTTAGCTCAATGATAAGTGCAAAAGAAAAATGCATGAGGCGAAATTCCGAAGGTCAAGACAGTGCACCATTATTTTAGTTGAACTGACTTGCGAAAAAAACTCGTGTATGACTTAGTGGTCTCGTCTATGGTTTGACGGTTTAGCGGCTCTGGGGGTCTTTGTGTCCCTGCCTGGGCTCTAAAAGACGGCGCTGTAGAGCTCCCGGAACTGCAATTCTTTAAATGAATCTTTTAGACAAAAAAGACGATTAGAAATGCCGAATCATTTGGTTTGGTCGATTAGATATCGCGCTACAAACGTTTTTTTATTAATCTGAGTCGCTTTGTCCACCCAGAAAATAGGTTAAATTTTTAGTGACTAAAATACCACACAGTAGCATGAGTAGTCTTGTTTGCTCTGATAAAACAAATGCTCTTTTTAGCTCACCCCAGTGTTAATGTCGTGAAGACGGATCTCATTCCTGCTTATGAACATTCTCATCTCTTGTGACCAAATTTTATTCTTCACATCTTGCAGCTTGAGCTTCCTGATAGCGTCATCAACGGTCCAGAGGGCGTCGTCGCGTGACATATCAAATGAGGTTAAGTGTTCCACAACAAAGCCCATAGAGCTCGCACTGGTCATACTTGCAACGTGGGAGGAGTTCGAGACTGAGCCAACTCCCAATGACTGTCCATCTGAAAACAAAGAAAATTCAAAGTGCAACCATAGTTTGATTGGATTCTAAGGAAAGCAATATGATGACCTTTCTAAATGATTACGATGTATATTCCCGACACTAAAGAAGGTATCATTTCAGTTATTGATTGAACACGCGTATTTCATATAAAACCATCAGTTTGCTTATTCCTATCATTTATTTATTTATTTAATGCCCACTATTTAGAATCCACTGAAAATCAAATTTGAAAAAGTAGTTGACAAAAGACGCTCTTAACCGACAGTATTTGTGAAAATGAAAACAAAGACGAATATATAACTTGCCCTTTATTCGATCTATCTAAAGCTTTAAGTTCAACAAATCAAGATGATAGCAAAAGGGTAATTATCTGGGTTTCTGCACCTCTTAGGAAAAAAAGTTCCATTTTCACAGAGGCCGAGTATAAAGAGTAAATAAAAGTGATTAAAAATCTGATTTGGACTGATTTACATTATGGAGTTCCACAAAGTACAGTACTTCGTCAACTTGAGTTCAATTTTTATGTATATCAAAAAGGTATTAAAACGGCAAAATGATTCACTATAATAATTACACCGTAACTTTGTATCAATTCAGGTACTGCTCAGCTATTTTACATCAAATTTGCTTAAGTTGAATGCCGATAAAATAAAAAAACACTGTTTTTGACAACAAAACCTCGTCAAAATTAACAGTCGGTTTTCCCAAGAATTTTTTTCCTCTCTTGAATAACTCCCTGGCAAACAACAATTTACAATAATCAGCCGTTCTTCTGATGACGATAGAAGAAAAAAGCTAGCTGGGCTGTTAAATCAAGCTATTATTGCTCCAAAATCCACACATTGGCCTATAACTGAAAGAAAAAAATTACTAGTTCGTTTGCTTCACGACTACAGAATAGCTTAGCGTTTTTAGCTCTAAATACCCAAAAAATATTCTATTAGAAAAACCAATAGCTGATGTTTGCCAAACAGTCAGATTTATACAATATAATGAACTGCAAGATAGTTTCATAAGGTCATCAGTAAAAACAACTCTGATAAAAAAAAACATTATCAGAACATAGCCGGCAGATTGCCGGAAAATAGCCGCGATAGACACTGCTTGTGGCCTTCCATGGAATTGAAACAACTAAAGAAATAAGATAGACAGATTGACAACCAGTCCTTTAATAGACAACTAGACTTTTTTGAAGATTCGGACTCTCTCATTTTTATGACACATACGCTCTATAAGGAAAAAACCCCAAAAGAGCTTTTTCAAAATTAATATTCAAAATCAAAAACTCAAGACTCCAATACTCAAGAATTAAGGCATATACGTTTGGCACTACTTAGATGCACAGATCTTCAACAAGTAAACGTTCATAAAATTTAAAGTTCACTAAGTGAAATCAGAAGTCATTTTTTTAGTGAGGTAAGTCACGCAATTGACCTCAAAGCAGAACAAATGACGTCACGCACACAAATTTAACTGCAAAGCAGTAGAAGTAACTGAAATTGAAAAAGTCAATGGCCGCAAGAATAATCGAAGGAGACGACGAATTAAAAAACATACCCGGCAGATTGCCGGAAAATTGCCACCGTTGATTCCATTAAGCATGATTGGGATTGAAAGAATAGATATTGAAAAAAAAAATTTTTGTACAAAAACATTTTTTAAGTCAGATTTATTTTGATGGCATTTCGTAGTTGAACATACTTCTGTTTCTTAGAGACAGGCTACAGGGGCTACTATCAATACCAATAAGCATTAGAGAGAGGTAACTAATACTTATAGGAACGAAGTTCAAATAGCGGGCATCTAAAATTGGGCTTTATGAGTTTATCCCGTTTCATTCCTGACTTCAATTTTTATACTCTGTTCATTTTGAATTGCTTTGCTGAGCAAATGATGTTCAAAATCACTCTTAGCAGAACGAGAGAAGAGAGAAACTAGCCTAGAGAAGTCAAAAAGATTTCACGCAAAATGTTGAAAAAGCGGCAAAATTAGGTAAAGCGAAACATTTTTTTGTTCGACAAAGTAAAAAAACATAGCAGTCCTGACGTTCAATTCAAAGAATTGTCATTGACTATACAGAAAACTAGACCTAGAACGGACTATGAATGATTGGGAAAACCATTTAGAAAATCCGATCCAAAAATTGAAAAAACAGTAAAAATGAAAGTGAAATTGCCGCATGTGAACAAAAAACCACTAGCGAGAAAGCGAATTTTTGTTCAAACACCGTTTTCTCACTCTACTTTAAATTTAGAGCGAAAAAAAATTCACGCCGCAAAACCACTGGCTTTTTCGCTCCACTTCCTGTTTCGGCATGACCAAAATCACACTCCAATTTCACTTCAAAAATCATGAAAATGTGTGAACATATCTTAAAAAAAAGACAGCGCCCCAATACAATTCAAATTCTTTGAAGTGTAATAGTAGCGCTATAATAGCCGGCTGAGAAGATGAGGGCGGCTATTAAAAAACACGATAACCCATAGCCGCTATTACTTCGCGGCTATTAAAAAGGACTCCTTGTATGAAAAAGTCTGCAAATCAATTTTGACTTTAGCTAATCGTCTCATATAAATTATTTCCATAATACGTTCATAGAAAACTATGATTCCAATTATGGAAATCATTCGTGGCGTGACTCCAAGTTTTGGAAACCTTATGTATAATTAACTTCATCTACGGAGTTAAAAACTTTGTACGAAATTTGTGATGATATTTATTGTTGACTTTGAGCTACGTCATTGTTAAGTTCTTACACTGCCTCTTACTGTTTGTTTCGACTAACAATTCAGGGTCTTCAATGTTTGCTACTGTTAGCTTTTGGTTTGTTTCCATTAGACTTGTTAATGGTTTTAGGAAAAGCAATTTTATTACACATTTTCCCCCTGCTTAAGTTTCTGCTAAGTTTAAGTCTAGGTTATTTCACAGTGCTACATATAACCAACTGAAAAACGTAGCTGCATTAGTACCCAATGAATATTTGTAATTTAACAATATGCGAAATTTTTCCTTATCCATATTTATCAACCAATCAAAATCTGGAAGGCAGATGTGGAGGCGGGTGGAAGGGGACTAGCTACGGGATACGAAACTATTTCACTTACCGTTGTAAATAAGCGTAAAGTTATTGTCCATATCCTCATCGGTTGACCTTCCGCCAGTCCTTGAAGCAGAGGCTGACCTCTTGTTGTTGTTGCCCCCCTTTGGTGCCCCATTAGCTCTGACTCTGATCTCGTACTCATCTCCCGAGGAGTTAGGGGGAGGGGGCATAGAAAGATTAGGGTGATGCCCGCTGTTGTTGAGAGCGAGGTTGCTGTTTGTGTTGTGAGCACTGCTGCTCATTCTGATTCCAGAATCACCACCAGAAGAACTGAAAACCAAAAATTTACTTGATCGGCGAAAGAATTCTCGACTTTACAGGTAACGCAAAACGAAATATTTTGAATATTTTGTTTGCTATAATTTGAACATATTTAACGGAAGTATATCAAGTCATCGTAGTCATTAATTTATTTTGGCAAATTGAAAAAAGCTCGGTCAGATCTCGTTATTTGTCCACGTTGCTTGTTTTTATCTATAAATAAACAGCAACGAAATTAATTCCTCTTTCTCCAATTGGAATTGACCAGTGGTCATGGTTATTTGATATTGACTAAAGACCACTCATACAATAATCTTGGTAAATAAATGGTACTACATGAGTTAATCAGACATTACAGCTTTTGTCGAAAATCCTCTTATCTCAATTCTTAAACACTAGCTGAAGTCACCATTGAAGCGACAATCATAGATGATAACTAAAATGATTGATTAAAATTCGTTGCGTCAGGCCATAAATTAGACGAGATCATTTTCGGTTAGTTAATAGATTCAAGTTGGGAGAAATCTTTAAATGACATCAAACAAATGAGAAATTTTCTGATAAAGGACGGATGCTTCAATGAAATTCCACGAAAATAATCAGACGTCTGCATCATAAAAGACAAAGAGTTACGCATACAGTTTGTATAGTAAAGGTCAATGTCGACCAATGGGTTGCTTCAGCTGAATAGCAAAACCATATTCCTCAGGCCTAAAATTAGAAGCCAATCGCTCGAAAGAATATTTACGGTGGCACATTAAAATTCCTCATCAACGATTTGTTGATTTTAAAAGAATAGCCGTACTAGTAAAACTCAAATAGAATAGCGATTTAAGGCCCTCGGGCTTTAATAAATTATCTGAGGACGAAAAGAAAACCGATAAGCGAAAAACCACTTAAACAGAATAGAACCCAAATACTTGCTATAAGCTTCGCTTGCGAGTATTTCACAAATAACTTTCGCAAACACGTGGTCTCTATCTATTAAAGAATCTTTAACTGGATAAAAAAATCAATTGGGTCTTATAATTGCTTAACAAGAACGAGAGCAATATACAACCTTGTACAATATAATAGATCACCAATACGAAGGCCAGTATTTTGTAAAATTTTGATCTCCATCTCAAAAATGTCAAGTTTGTGTTTTCAATCTTAGAGAACTATTGAAAGTGTATAATACTGCGACCCTTGACAACTCTGCAGATCATAAAACGCCATAAAAATGGCATAGCACTCATGCAAAGATTTCTTGCGTAAACACAGTACGAGAATGTACAATCAGTTGGCATATCGTCACCGAAGTTTTTCTGCAACATGTTATTTGACTAATTTTTACGTAACCGACGAGTGCCAGATGACTCGGTTTCAAATGACTGGCATGAGACTCGCTGCGGTTGTACCAAGCTTAAGGCTAGTCTCAATTGATAGGTTAAGTGAAGATCTGATTGTTTTTCATAGTTCTTATTATATAGTATTTACAGTTCTTGCCCATAAATAGAGCCAATGTCTCACGCACCCGAAACACCGATGATAACTAAGAGAAGAGATTAAATCTGATAGCACGAGGCACTAGAGTAGACGAGGTACGTAAGTTTGTTTGTCGGTTGATTGTTCACGTTGAGCAGTCAAATTTTTCGAGCAATTAAGCCCAACCGACTGCACCTACCAAAATATTCACAGATGGTTGATTTCCACTCCAATCAGCTTCACGAAAAAAATAAAACGCCAAAATCTTGCTAAACGCAAACGCTACGTTTAAAATTTGTAAGATGTTTAGAAAAAACTATTTTTCAGACACGAACCTGCACTTAACATAACCGGCAGATTGCCAAAATGGCTGCGAAAGACATGAGTGCCGTAGAATACAGAAAGAAACAAAAACAGAATTAAGTACCAAGGTTAATAAAAACTAACCTTAAAAACATTGTAGACTACTTAAATCGATAAATTAATAAAGCTTAATAAAATTCGATTCACAGAAGCCTTTTTAGGGACCTTAACAACCTTTTCTTTGACATTAAACGAGTTCAAATTAAATTTCTTTTAGTGTTAAATTTTATTCGTTGAATGAGGTCAAGTCACGTATGATCAAAATCTAATCACAAAAATGATCTTATATAGCTTCTGCCACAGAACGCGAGAAATGAATTCACCAGCTCATGTTGTCAGTGACTTAACAAATTTTCAATGACTAAAAAAACTAGACCTAGAAATTACTGGAAAACACTTAGAAGTCAAATTGCCGCACACGAACAAACAATCATTATTGAAAATTTAAATTTCTGTTCAGACGCCTTTTTCACACTCCACGTCAAAATTAACATTTAAAAAAGTTCTGCTGTTTTCTTAGAGTTCCTCGTTCGGCGTGACAAAATCACTGCTCCAATTTGATTTCAAAAATAAAAACGTGTGAACAGATCGTAAAAAAAGACAGCACCCCAATACAATTCTTTACAAAAAACAAGAACACCGCAATATAGCTAAGCTCTGCTTACAGCTTCGCAGCTATAAAAAAGATATCAAAAGAGCCTTGAAATTTATCGCAAACTTAAAGGCAATCATTCTGGTTCGAAGATGGCGCGCGCATTCTTGGAGAATGACTACTAATTTCACCAGAAGCTACCTTGATTTTTTACCGCCCAACGAGAAGGGGGCGGCACCCAACATTAATATTAGCTCGCCCAAAAAGTGGGGAGATATATAGAAGACGAAAAAATTGAGTGATAATATCGCAGAATGATTGCTTCAATTTTGAAGCTGAACTATTATGTCACCCAATGGGAGGGGACTTATATTAATTGATTCTTCTCGACTCACCCAATGAGAGGGGAGTTGAACAAATTGCCTGAGTAAACGAAAAAAAGAAAGCAATTGATGAAATTAAAGAATAGGAGGGGAACGGTAAACTCATTTAGTAGATTGTTGATTTAAATTAGAACCATGTCAGCAATAAACTAAGTAACATATATTCTTCTATTTTTTACCATTCCTAGGTCGACAGTCCCAAATTAACAGTCCGAAATTCTTTATAGATTTCTTGAGCAATAAAGTCATTTCTAAGATGCTGTTTTGTAGTTTGGACTTCAAACCGTCAAGGACTCACCTTGAGTACGAATATTCTTTGATATGATATCCTGCAGCAGGTGTGTAGTTTGTTTGTGCAGAGTAGAGTGGGGTGTCGCCATTTGCCAAATGTGTCCGTGGGGAGCGGGAAGAGCCTTCGAACTCAGCTAGCGAGGCTAAAATAAACAGCTCAACATAAAATTGTATAAAAGACAGATCATTAACCTAAACAGTACATTTGAAATTTGACCTATTTTCGCTCAAATTGCAGTACTTTTAAGTGTTACCAAAGTAGCAAAAAAGCCCATGTTACTTTCTTAGACTGATAAATAACAAAGTACATTGCATAACTCGCATCATCAAATAAACACGGGCATCCGTTTGGTTTCTCATAAAAATATGTTTAGGAAAATGTCAAAAGCTAAACTGCGAACAAAGGCTAATATCGTTACATAATAAGGAAATGAGGTTTTCACGCAATAGGTGGAGCTTCAAATTTCCTGGAGAATTAGATATCTTTTAGCTTCTCTTCAATTCTGTTCGAAGCAACTAATTTCACAGCATGAAAATAGGAAAGTAGGACAAAATTCAGCTCAAAAAGCGTCGATAGTAACCAACGTAATAGCAGCTTATCGCGTTTAACAAAAGAGGCTTTCAAAATGAGGGGAAATATAGTTTCAAAACACTTCATAATCCAAAATAGTTTATATACTCCTCTGTCGCATTCTCTCACGTTAAAATATCAGCGCGTATTGTTTAACGTATTCCTAAGAAATGGTAAAAAATGCATTCAGTACAATGACATTAAACAATATAATGATATGTAAAACAGTTAGGCGTTCATCTAGTATTAGTCAACTTTTGTTCTCAACTATACCGCCACACATGCAGCCTTCATAGCAATTTGAAGTTCTCCATTTCTTCACATACAGACAGTACATGAACAATTTTGCCCTCGAAGACAAAATTTATCTTATATGACAAGAATTTCTCTAAGACAACTGTTTCAAATTAAACGTCGCTGAAAACAAGCTCGTAAGCCGAACACATAACGTGCCAATTGAAATGTAGGATCATGTTCAAAAATCGTAGCAGCCTCCATCAGTCATGGGCATTATAAACATAAACCTTACGTTAGACCAATTTCGCTCATACAATGCGACTTTGAAGAAGTTAAAGTTCAAGTAGAGAAAAACAAATAAGCTCTAGCTTAAAATGTCTTCGATCTGTATAAATTCGTCCTTTACAAATACAAGCTGTGCTGATCTTTCCGTTATTTACCCCCCTCCCCCAATTATATGGCTGCTCTAAAAATAATTTCCGTTATGGTTGCTTTCAATTAACGGAGGTTCCCTCCCGAGTTATGTTAATCTTGTACACTGTTTCAATGACCTCAAAGTAACAACATTTACAGTCTTTATCTTTCAAGAACTTCTTGTTATGCTGCTTCCTCTTCATGTAGAGCGCCTTTCCTGTCAAGTTGCCTCTAGACAGTCGACCGTTCTTGTTTCCCTCGTACCCACTACTTTCTGATGCACCACTGATGACCGATATATGGCTAATTCCGCTTTGTAAAGATATTGAATCGCCTTCATTCGCTGCGCCTGGGCGTGGTCTATTCAGACTATTAGTCATAAATAAAGCATGCGGTTACCTTTTTTAATCGGTAGCTCTCAATTAATGAATTTCAATATGAAAATGACTTTAATCGCAACGAAAAAAAATCTCTCTGTACGTAAAACGGGGTTCAAATACCCATTCCACTAGGTCTGTGATAAATATCTTTCTCTGATATATAGTTTCTGAACTTAGTGCTTCCCAACATTGGCGACAAAAAATGCAATTCTGTCAAATGTTAAAAATGTTTTTTAAAAAGTTTCTACCAATTATATCGCACTGTTTGAGTCCTTAGATCATGAAACGAAGGGAAGTCATTTGAAGAAATAAACACGCCCAAAACTATGAGAAAACTCCACAGCTCCCAGAGGATATAAAATTTTGAGGAAGGGCAAAATCGAATAAATACGACCTATAAATCATATTTTGTAAAGGCACCTAACGTGCTTCAAAAAATTTTTTTCACAGAATGAAAGGTAACCACATCCCTATTATAATTAAAGCGCATAGATTCACTCATTTGTAGACCATTAATTGGCTTTGCTTTTAAGGGTCCACGCACACTTGAAAACATGACAGCAGGATTTTCGCTTTTGGTTGATTCCTGTCGCGCTGGTGAGGCTGAGCGTCGCGATGAACGAAAGCTGTCACGGATAGCCCGAATCGGATTTCGAATACTTGAGCTCTTTGACGGATAAAACCGAGACAGTGAGTTGTTTTTTTTTATTTAAAAAAAACAATAAGAAGCGACACAATAATAATAAAAGTTGATGTTAAGTTGAATCTGAAGCAAACTTGTTTTGCGCAACATATACAGTTTTACAATTCAGTGTTATATGCATATATGTGTTGTATTCAGGACAGTTAAAACAGATTGCTAGCCTTAAAAAGGTCTGATATCAATTCAGTGCTTAAAACTTTGACCCGCATAAAATGGATGTTCTCTGTTGTAACAACTTCAACCAGCTAGTCCTAGAAAATTCAATGTCAAACCAACGTCAGAAAGTGTTCGCTAAAGGATTTCAAAATTTATAGCTTTCGCTGTTTTCTCAGAAAAATTCACACCACGTGAAAGGGTTTTTTTTAGGTTAGGCTAAAAAGCAACGCAAAAATATCGAGAAAACGTTGAGCACAGCTTTTAGCTGCTCATCGTTAGTTCAGACCATTTTCATTCCATATCAGCGTCTCATTGGCTCAATTTAACTTTGTCCTGCACTTCATGAAACAGTTCAGATAAAGGCGAAATGAAACAACTTCCTTTTTAATCGTAAACCGAAATCGCGCGACCGATCGAATGAACAAATACGATTTTGCACTGATAATGGTTTGTGAAGCCTGACAAGAGGTGAGATTGACTAATATAATTGGTTCTTATCACAAAAAAGTTCTAAACATGTCAATTAACGATAGTTCTATACGGGTGGACCAGCTGTGGACTTGTATTCGATTGGAGCCAGCAGCTTACTTGACAACCTAGCCTGCTAACCTAACCATTACACCAGCTGGTCATAAGCTCCGGAACTTGGATATCTATAATAACCCTCTCTCTTTCTTTCTAGCTCTTAAGGGTTCATCTCTCTAGATAAGAGTTTTACTCGTCACAAGTAGAGCTTCTTGTCAATCTGTCAAGCTTTTTTTATGTACAATTTACATTATGTTGTTCTCTCTCAATCTTCTACCATTTATAGTTACTGACTCGGTTGCTACTAGTCGGCTCCCCGCTTTTCGCAGGCATCATAGGTTTCGAAGGTTGTGAGAAGGAGCCGAATTGGGTGGCAACTGTCGGATTCATACGAAACATACGTTCGAATTGATCTACTGAAGTGACACTGCCTACAGGTCGGCCTCTAATTTGAGGCACGTGTTGACTATTACTGTTGTTTCGAATAAGGAGAAAAATAATCAACCAACTCTTATCAAAGTATTTTCTAATTTTAATACAATTAATTAAGACACGTCTCCAAACATTCACATAAGCCTTCAAATTGTTTAAAAACCACCTGGGGCAGTGGAAAGCCTAAAGTGTTCCATGAAACGGATCCAATGCATAAGATACAAGCAACAACAAGGAAGCTTGCGCACCAGAGGTTTCACACAGCCAGTTGGACTCAAAACAAAAATGCAAGACATGACTTTTTCTAACTCGCTAATTTATGGTTGAAGGGCTTAAAAATGAAACAGCTCTCCCAGAGAACTAAAAAAACCCTACCTATGGGCTCTCAGAAGCCGGAACAACAACAGTGCAACTGGTCGCAGTTTCAAGACTTTTTTCAAAATTTTCCGCAAAGCTTATGCCAGTCAGAATTGCATTAAGTACTGATCGCAGCAAAGTCTGCCTGTTGTGCGCAAAACAGCAATCTATGGTCGGATAATAAAAACTCGGGCAACAATTTGATGACGTAGTGCAACAAAAAACATCTCTTTTCATTATCAGATTAAGCTGCCTAAAAAAGAACAATCTAAACAGAAAATATTAAATTATGTCACGCAATTTCTTGATATCAGCTGCTATGAAAAGTCTGAAACCCTGAAAACCATTTTCGGCCACGTCTCCATTTAGATCCATTTTCTTTTTTATGTCCAAATTTTAAATCAGCAAGTGTTATTGACCCTCTATCAGCGTTTTATCGCTATATTCACTTAATCTAATGAGAGAAATTTATTTTAAAATGAAAACTAACGAATCTAGATATTCAGATTTTTGCGAGCAGCTCGTTTCAAAATTACGCTAATTATAAAGTCGTATTCGATGTACACAACGCTAAAAGATAAAATTAAAGTAAACGTTCCGACACAATTTAGTGGGGGAGGAACTATATACTCAAATGGGTCTTTCTTTCAGTCAATTTTGGCCGATCGATATATTCAACATAAACGGTTGAAACGACATTATCAGAATCCGGTCCACCGTATATTACAAAACAAAATGATTTTTTGAATTTTGTCCTTCCCACGGAGATATTGAGGATTAAAGTTTAGTAAACATTGGACTGATCTTCGTTGTTTTTGATCACGTTTTCGATATTTTTACGCAACTTTTTGCTTTAAAATTTAAAAAGATTTCAGTGAGAAATAAGACTACTACTTTTTGAAAAAAAGGCACAATTTAATACAACAGTTTTTTCATTAAAAAAAATAGAAATTTTAACGGTTTCGACAAGTCTTCTAACAGAATTAAAAGAATTTTTTTCTCATTGTCGTTCTTTTTGTTGTCGTATGAAAACTTCTGGGTACAAACAAGTCTTACCGGCTTTCTATGGATGCACGAAGGAAAAGGAACATATTCACAGTTTTCAGTTGATAGCTAAGTTTTTCATGACTGAAATCAAAAAAATGAAAAAAACAGACGTACCTTTTAACTTTGCTCTTTGTAATCTATTTCTCAGCTAGTCCCATTAATTACAGGTCGCCAATCAAATCACTGCTACTGAAGAAAAGCACAATTGAACATATCTAAATTTTAGTGCATTGCTTATTGTTTTCACGACTTCGACACCGGTTTTTCTCAAAGAATATTTATTTTAATTTTTAATTTTTTTCTCTGTATCCTTCGTTTTCTGTAGACGTATTCCATGACATACCTCCATTTCTTTCTTTGGAGAAATATATGAACCTATTTAAAGATTTCAATTGATAGCTTGTGTTTATGACTTCGGAATTAATTTTTTTCGAAAAGAAAAAATGTTTCAACTTAGCCATTTTTGTTCTTTTTTGTCTTCTTGTTACCTAATCTCATTATTCAGAAGTCATATATTAAATTATCGATGATCAGAGAAAGCGCAATTGATATCTTAATTTTTACGGAGCAGATTAAGGTTTTCAACGGCTTCGACACCGTTTTCTCGTAAAATTGAAATGAAATAGTGTTTTCGTCTATTTGTCGTTTGTTTTTGCATGCCTACGCCATATTCTGGGCAATGACACATCTATGAATGATACATAAACCTATTTAAAGATTTAACGGTTTCATTATTTGAAATTATTTGTTTTCAAAAAATATTTACGTGTTTTTTTTTGTCATTAAGTATTTTTTATTTTTCAATTGAGTTTTGGATGTAAATAATGTCTGCTGTTGTTAATTGATTTTGTTGTTAGGCTTGTCTTATAGTTTTAATAATGGCAGGTCTCATCGGCCCTTTAATGGGGCTAATGTGGCATTATTTACTTAAGTGATTTGAGTTGGAAGCATTTTCTTTCATATATCAATCAATGAATGCTTAATTAACGTCAGGCAAAATTGAAAAACCTGACACCTTTGTACAAAATTTTTAATGACTGACATCTGTCGAAGAGGCTACACCTTCTCCAGGCATGAAATTCCTTAATCAAAGATTTTATTGATGATAGCTCTCAACCAGTTTGGTGAAACTTTTTTAATTGCTTACTCAACCAGCACTGTTATTTCATGTAAAGCAACCGAAAACGACTCAGAGTTTTTTTTACCAATTCTTCCGAACTGCTTACAATTTTAATAATAGATGTAATTCTATTTCGTACTTATTTTTCTGAATTGTTCCCTGTAACTTTAGAAAACACTCAAGCTTCTCAAAACAAAATTCAAAAACCCTTTTGCTATAATAGTTTAACTCTTCAAGGGCTCTCAGACTATTCTGATTTCTCCGTTGAGACTTCGGAGGGTCATAAAAGAAAAAAAAATCAGAGTAGCGTAGATTTCTTTTCTTTTATATACATTAAATTGGAACAAAATTGGAAAATTTTAATGTTTTCCTCGTTTGCAAAAAATCATTTGGAGGCAGCCCAAGATTGAGATATTTTCACATAGATTTCCCCACAAATTGAGTCTGCCCAGTTTTTTTACTCTATTTCGTTGACAGCATCACGTTTGAATATTCAACAGAAAATGTAACGGTATCTTTACCTAACAAAAAAAAACAACAAGAAACAAACTGCAACAGAATGGGAGCTTCATTTGAGGCATCCATATGCAGAGAAAACAAAACGCTGTTTTGCATTAAAATGGGGCAAATTAGAGTGCTTTCAACCAAATGGCATTCATTATAAGCATTCAATAGCATTCACGAAAACAGCTATAGGAAAATGATAGGATAGAATACTCGATATTATTTTAAAACTTCCTGATATCATATAATTAGAATGTCAGCTATCGATAAAGGCTCGTACATCTCAGAAAATAAGCTTACCTCAATTTTCCAAAATCGTTGTCAACTGATCAAACAGAATTTTTAGATCGACAGAAAACTTGTATTTACAGAAATCGACAAAATCTGCGTTATCAGACAACAGTAAAAACTAACATACGAATAAATTTATTCTGAGCTTTGCATGTACATTCAAGAGTTGCAGATAGAGATGTGCGAGACCAAATATCACTCAATTTAGACGCTTGAAATGATCAAAGCGTTCAAAACTCTTTTTGAGAGCGTGGAATACGCTACGATTATTATTAGCTACTCAATCCTCTAACAGGCCTAAATTGTTCCGCTTTAAGTACCACTTCGATAAAACTTAACGCGCCAAGAAAATAAATGAATAAAAAGCTTCAAAAAACTTTCTGGAACTGAACAAAAAACAATTTAAATAACCAAGATAAAAACGAACTTCAGTTAAGAAACACGGGATAAAAAACCAAGGCCAGCTGATTATCTATCTCCCTATTCATAAAGCTATGTCTGGTGTCCAACGCTGGAACCGGTTGGTTCATATGTACGGGGTAACGTTGCTCATAACCCAAATCTTCATCTTCATTTTCGAGTTTGACCGACGCTCTTGGTAACGAATAATACTCCACAGTGTTAAAGCTCATTGTAGCTAATCGGTCGTGGTGGTAAACAAATAAACTTGAAGATATATGCAAATTAATTTAAAAGCTTATCGATTAAATCTCGAACTTCAATCTTCATAGGAACAATCAATCCAAAAAACAGAAGTCGAAAAAGTGTTCACGAAGTTGGCCAAAATAACCATAAAACAATGATCGGAGGTCAAAACACGACAATCTACTGCAGATGGTAAAAACGCATGCAGCAATTACAAAAAAAAACGCGTTATAAGCAATCGCAAGTTGAGTAATTTTTGGCATTTATTAAAGCCAGACCATTGAGTGTATTCAAGCTATGCTCATATTAGCCAGAGCCAGCTTAAATCGCATTAAGAGCAGTTAGATAAGTTCATTGTTGTTCAATTTACTCTGCGTCAGTCAAACATTGGTTGCTTTAAATCCAATTTTAGATACTTTTTGTATTATTTATACAATCACAAAGCGAAACTGAAGTTAAAATGTGAGTTGAAAAGATATCTGACTAGAATGGTGTTTGCCTTTTTGATATCTCTCGAGCACCTCAACAAATAAATAACTCAACAATTTCTCCGTTCAAAACGTGCATTTAAAAAACCAATTTGTAACTCAAAACTTACAAATTAGAAACTAATGTCAAACAAAAGATAATGAAAATACCATTTCTGCAAATCTAAATTCTAAAGCCGCGAGTCATGTTTTAACTGATCATTCAAATCTAAGTTGCTGTAATTTCGAGCATTGAGAAGAATTTTAGTGAATTGTGTATCAATTAAACAATTAAGATGTCAAAAACTGTATAACAATTGATACAATCGGTTTCCTTATAACCGTTTCAAAACTCCAAACTTAACTTTTTAGTCAATTTAGGCCATCGTTTACATTTTGCAGAAACAAACAAGATCGCTATAATTGGAACACCCTTGCAAATACAAATCAACTGTTGGAGAGACTTTTCAAGGTGGTCGTCGAACAAGCCGATAGGAAAGCAAGCCGAATAATGAGAGAGGTTACGTAGGCCAATTTTTAGGATCCGGTATTATGAACTGTCCCTGGCGGGCCGCTGGGATCATCTCCGATTAAATCCCACAACGGATTACGGTAATGTCATGACTAGCGGTTCGCTGCGGCTCGCAACCACTAAATATGACGTATTTTATGTCCTGGTGCATTGCAGTTGGTGAATGGACGTTGTCACTTGAGCCTTCTTAAAAGATCGTCGATATTTCTGCACTTATAACATTAACAGCAGAGCTGCCAAGTGCACTCATTCAATTCATGAACCTATTGACGACGTACTTCCACATTAGCTTCAATATTCGATTTTTGAGGCCTTCGGTCTTCAATAAGTTTACTTAGCTATCAATTCGGTCTATCTAATCTGCATTTCAAGATGAATTCTCCGCTCGTTTTATTGAGTCTGGTGTTCTGCAGGTTGAAGAGCTGTATGTCGTCCGTCCTCGTATTTCGTTTATTTTCGACAAGTGTCCTTTAATCTCGCCTACTATCTTGAAGAGAATCAGGAGATTATTAATTTGGAGGAACATTGTTAGAGGCAGGACATTCAAAAGCCTACGTTGGCTTTTGCAGGAGTCCTGTAACCTTGACATCCACTTGACAGCCTTCCACTAACTTCTCAAGGTTCATAAGAATTGTTTTCGAAGCGCTGGGGCAGTTCATTCCGCATAGCAATAGCGGGAGAACAAAGAATTTAGACAATCCCAGTTTGATGAACGTTTTGACGTTGTAGGCCACATTCTGTCTGATGCTATATAGAACTTTGTTTGCCTTCTTTAGTCGATTACTTATGTGTGCTGCCCAGCTTAAGTTTTTACTGGTAATAATCCTAAGATCTTTCATTTCAGTGGCGGACTGCAGATTATGGTCAAACGGCGTGAGAGCTGATTCTTGTCCTCGAACTTTCAAGGTTGCGCATTTGTCCTCTGCTAGTTCCATCTTGTTTCTATAGAAACAATCCTGAATCGAATTGATATCCTCCTAGACCTTGCTTTCGGTCTTAACTTTCACCAGCATCATCAGGTCGCACGCAAATAGCAAGGGCTCACTGAATCGGAGAACGTCCGGCAGATCGTTTATGAAAAAAACAGAGGAGAAGGGGACAAAGTAAAGCTTCTTCAGTTACCCCGCTGGTGAATTCTAGTTCTCTCGAGCTTGTATTTTCTGCTCTTACATGAAGCTTCCTATCTTTTAGATGGTCGTACAGGATATCAAGAAGAGTCATCAACTCATAGTTGGCTGACTTTGTAGAAGCGTTTCGTCAGGGACTTTGTCAGATGCTTTGGAGAAATTTGAGTAGATGATTATGTCGTTTGTGCTTTGATCAATGGCCTCGTATATCTTCTTCAAAAATGACATCAGGTTGATGTTTCTTCAGGAATTTCAGAAAGTGCGCAAAAGTACTTTATATTAACATAGCCGGCAGATTGCCGGAAAATAGCCGCGATAGACGCTTGTGGCCTTCCATTAAACGAAAAAACTACAAAAATGAGTACACAGATTGACCAACAGCCCCTTTATAGACCACTAGAATTTTTGGTTAGATTTGGACTCATTTCTATGAGACACATACGCTCTATAAGGAAAAACCCAAATAAAGCATTTTCAAAATGAAAATCCGAAATCAAAACTCAAGACTCAAGTACTACGGCTTATACATTAGGCACTCCTTAGATGCACACCATTGACCTTTAACTAGTAAATGTTTATAAAATTTAAGTTCCATAAGTGAGTTCAGAAGTCATTTTTTAGAGTGAGCTGAACGCAATTGACGTAAAAGCAGAAAAAATGATGTCACGCACACAAATTTTAACTGCAAAGCAGTAGAAGTCAATGAATTGATTGAAAAATTGAATTCCAAGAATCAGATTCATTTGTCAGATCGTAAGAATCATCGATGGAGACGACGAATAAAAAAAAAACATAGCAGGACACGTCCTGACCTAAAATTCAAAGAATCTTCATTGACTAAACAAAAAAATAGACCTAGAATGGACCATGAGTTAATTGGGAAAACCATTTCAAAAAAATCAGAAAAAGAATTTTTAAAAAATCTGTCAAAATGCGGCATGTGAACAAAAAACAGCTAGAGAGGAAAGGAAAATTGGTTCAAACAGTTAACTAATTCTAGACTGAACTCGCTTTTTCTGCTCCACTTCCTGTTTCGGCGTGACCAAAATCACTACTCCAGTTTGACATCAAAAATCATGAAAATTTGTGAATAGATCTTAAAAAAAGACAGCGCCCCAATACAATTCAAATTCTTGGAATTGCTAAAATTCTTTGAATTGTAAAAAACCACGATGTCCCCTAATAGCCGCTATCGCTTCGCGAATATTAAGGATTTATCGAAAACTTTGCTGCCAATATTAAGCAGAGATACTGGCCGGAAGATTTCGACCAGACTTTTGTCACCCTTTTTGAAGATTGGTGTGATAACCGCAACACAATATTTTGATCCACTGTTAACAATCAGCAATGCTTTGATGTTTTCATCCGCTGTCTTGACTGCAACGAACATTAATGTATCATTTTTGAGAGCTTTTCTGTGGGCTTTCTCTCACGTTGGCAGACTTCGCACTCAATTTAATTTATTCTTTTCGATTTCACAAAAATGCACCTTTAAATCATTGAAATTCAAAGCTGAAAATAAAAACATAATTACGTTAAACACCTCGTTATAGGGAACAAGACATTCCCATCAAAACTTGTCGCAAAAAAATTGAAAGTTTGAGGCAAATTAAAAAATCGCGAACTGTTTTCGAACTTCAAAACTCTTAAATGTGTTCAGAATTGGGCCACAACAAAGTTCAGCAAAAAAACAAAACACTACTTTATTTTTACGAATTTTTATTTTCTGTTACCTTGCCTCAGTGCACGAAATGACACTCATTTCAGCTAGGCGTGTTGCATGTTTTACCTCATCTATATCAGTAAAACACAATCAAACAATGGTACACTTGGACCTGTAATCGTCTACTAATGGAAACTGAACAGGAATCGAATTTCGAGTTTCCCTACTCTTTCCCAGTGATAAATCATCAATTCAATTTTTAAAAAACCACGAAAAACGTAACCTTAGAATCCATCCAAACGATTGTTACCGAATGTTTAATTTTGTGATTCAGCTTTTTCCACGCACAGAATTCTGCGTTGTAACTGTAAAAATATTCTTTAAAAACATGAAAATATAAACTCACTCATTATTGGGATCATAGGCAGAAAAAACAGTTAATTGATTTTTCGTTCTGACAATTAACTGGTCATCTTTTTTAAAGAATCTTTGCAAAAATTGTAGAGAAAATACAACTCAGTATAATATATTAACTCATTCAAAAATCACTTGCAAAAATCAACTGATTCAAAAATCATTCAAATTTCACTTGCAATTCTTAGAATTTTCGATAATTTTTGGTTAACTAGTCATGCTTCAGTTCCGATCGGTCTGAATCAACTGATAATAATTTAAATGTTCAAAATGTGTTTCATTAAGTCCACTTACAGCTTCCGCTGAGTTCAACCGCTAGAATGAAAAAGGCATTTACTAATAAATGATTTTTGCACTATTTGTTTTCATTTGATTTCTTTTCAGATCAGATACAATTTACGATTACTGGAACGTTTAAGTTAGGAGTCAATAAAAAAACAGTTGGCGTACAACGTTACTCAAACGGGGAACAATTTCTCATTATGGGAGAATCTAATCAAATTATGGATATGAACTCTAAAACAAGAGCCCTTAACTGAGTTCCGACGACTCAAAAATCTGAACCCTGAATAACTTTCGTAATACGGAAAACCATCAGTCAAGATCAAACAAAGAACTCAAAAACTTAATCAACCAAAACAATTGAGATTAAGAGAATCAACCAAAACATTTTTTGATTAACTAGTCATGCTCCGACCATTCTTAATCAAATGACAATAATTTAAATGTTCAGAATGTGCTTCATTAAGTCCACTTAAAGCTTCCGCTGAAATCAAAAAAGCATTTACTCATAAAAGATTTTTGCACTATTTGTTTTCATTTGATTTCTATTCAGATCAGATACAAGTAACGATTACAGGAACGTCTAATTTAGTGAGTCAATCAACAAAAAAAAACAGATGGCGTACAAAGTTTCTCAAACGAGGAACAATCTCTCATTACGGGAGTATCGAATCAAATAATGGATCTGAACTCTTAAACAAGAGCCATTAATTGAGTTCAACCGACTCAAAAAATTAAAGCTTGAATAACTTCCGTAGTATGCAAACTCGTCAGTCAAGATCGAGGCAAGTGGAAAACCCTGCTTTACCTTAATTCACTAACCAATGTCGAGGGTAACGAGGGGGAGGATTCAAACCACCTGAAAGTGACCTTTATAACATGACTCTACGCCGACTTAGCAGAATTGGCTGCGGGATTGTAGCGGTAGATTCGGGTGAGCGGGGTGAGGGAAGGGCATGGAGTTTGAAACATCCCACAAACAGCCCTTCAGGCTATGAATTTGTCTCAGGGTGAGAGCAACTTGGATCACTCGAAAAGTCACTCAGGAAGTCAAAGAAAGTTCAAGAACAAAAGCGCCATAAACGATCAAGCGCAAACTTTGCGTAAAAAAGACACGTATGTTTACAATATTGCTTCCTTCCAGATCAATTAAGCGACGTATCCATCAAGTTGGCAGCAATCATATACAAGGAAGAGACAATTCCTTATTCATGATTCATTTCAGAATAATGCAATGATTTTCACCCCCCCCCCCCCTACGGAAAGAATTCAGACGACCTAAAACGTACTACAAGTTGAAAAAAATCACAAGCCATATTCAACCACTAAAAATCACATTAAAAATGAGGTCATTTCGGCCGATAACTATATCAGCTGCCCTTGAACCTTTTGATACCGAAAGCGACAACTATAAGCTATGACAAAATTAACAAACAATGATGAAAATTTACAAGACGCCTGACCTTTACTTTCTTTTTAATCCAACTTTGTAGAAGAACATTCACTGGTACACATGTTGTTGGGGTTTCGCAGTTGCCTGCAGGGATAAATAGGTCACAGTCCTCTTTATCTAAAAACTTATGCTCGTCTTTCTGCAAAACTGACAGTCGCAGAACATTTGACACGTGCAGATATTTTGTTCATCAAATCTTTCATTGACAAATTTCCAAATAAAAGTTAGTATCGGTTTTTTAGACCCGCTTGTTAACCTGACCTAACTCGATATTCAATTGACTAATCGTGTCGTTCGGTAAAAAAAAAATCCGTTCGTGCTTTTTCTGTTCCTTTCGAAACTTTGAAGATGTCGTTCCAACGTCCCTCGAGTGCATGTTCACTTAAGAGCTATTCCTGTTGATCCATTTGATTTATAACGTAGAGCAAATTATTTAGCAGCAGGAGCGAGCATTGGAAGAAATAGGATGTTAAACAATCGTAGTTGACTAACATAAGGTGCCGCTTTGTTACCCGTTATCCATCCAACAATCTTTTTTGAAAGCCTTCAAGCATTCGCATGTCTGATCATGTTGTTGCCACACATTTAAAACTGTACAGAACAATTAAAATTAATCAAAGGTCCTTTAGTCTTTCACTTTCTTGGAGCAGCGTTCCCATCAAGGTGAAATTGTGAATTTCTCTGAAAATTAGTTTTGCAGATTTTTCCATCGCTAGTTCCATCTTGTTCCTTTGAAACAAAGTTTCAATGGCATCTAAGTCATTCTGTGTAAAAACTTTCATTGATCGAGAGAGTTTTTAGATCTGCAAATATGAAAGTTTTAGCAAAGACAAGAGAGAAAGCAAATCATTCATTAACGAAGATGCAGAACAGGAGTGGTCCAAACAGTGAACCTTGGGACTTTACTCGTGACGTTCAATGTTTTGAAATTAACTTTTGGAATGGGGGTCATCGTCGAGCGCTTCATGTATTTTTGAGAAATAATAAGTTGTTTTGGACAGATCTGTTCTTTACAAGTTGTGCTGATACTGAGTAATATAATTGATGAAAAGTTCGTAGAGAACTTCGTAAATACATTTCTCCAGCACTTTTATGTCGATATCTAGCAGAGACACTATCGCAATATTCTTTCTTGTATATTGGTCATACTGCAACAATTTTTCATCTATCAGGTATTTTACGCAGTCGCTTTATGTTCTTTTTTCAAAGAAGTTTTTTAAAAGAAACGAATATATCTAGAATTATTTCGATAGAAAGCTGGAGGCAGACTACTTGGTCCACGAGATTTCGTAGCGTCCAGTGTGGATATTACTTCACATTCTTTGTTTCGAGACGCCGAAATTTGTAAATTTTCCATTTTCAATCTGGATATTGTTAATACTTAAATCTTCCTATCAAACTAATTGCTTAGTTAGACAATATTGCTGATAACAACAATCAGTTACTAAGTTAAGATAGAAAACTTTACAAAATGTAAACTACAACATCCGCTTATATACAAACGTAATGACCAGAAATATAAAATAATTACGCTTAAGTGTTTGTCCAGTGCAAAGAAAGAATAGAGTTAAAAACATAACCATCAAAAATGGGGGTCAAAGTCAAAACTTGAGCGTAGGCTTTAAAAAAAGAGAAAGCATTCAGCCGTCCCTCACCAGCAATGGCAGAAGAAATTTCCGTTGTTCATTTTTTCGCAACGACCGGCATCCCCTGAGGGAGAGGAAGCAGCCTCGAAGAAGAAACTATATTTATTTATTTTGGTGATATACCTTACCTTATGCATTCTAAAAGAAATACCAAAGGACCAGAAAAGGACCTCCTGTAGGCATTAGTCCCCCAGAAGCTAGAAGCCCCACAATGGATACAGATAAGACTAGTATAGAAGAAAGAAAGAAAATCTGAACTCATACTAGAACAAGTTATCGAATAAATTCTTTTTTTATTAACAAAACCTTGAGATGATCTACCGAACGTTTTAATGATTTTTCGTCTCCGCAAACAGGATCAACAATGGAACCATTACCAAACAGGTACTTCAATAAAACGCAACCTCTCCAGGCCAAGGTATTCTTACCTGAGGCATTGTTCAGGCGTGATTTCTTGAAGAGGCCAGATGAGGCGCTCCTCGTAGTAAGGCAATCTTTCACGTCACGCTGATAAAGACTGTTCAGATACAGAGTAGGCAATTTAGCTTTGACCGATTTATAAAAAAATTTGAATAATTCCAGAATGTATAAATCGTATACACTAAAGAAGAAGAGCTAAACTGATCTTTGTTCGAATAACGGAAATAATAATAATAATAAATTGTTTTCGGAACAGACAAACAAAAAAATGTATAATTTTTACACTTTTTGTATACACACTTACTGAACCGAGAGAACACCAAATGACCCCAGTCCAGATAAAAAAAAACCATTATAGCAAAAACTAATCCAATATTCCGATAATAGCTTAAACTTGCAAAAACAATTTGACAACGCGCACAAAAAAATTACCTTTCGTCAGTTGTATCTGTCGCCCTTGCAATGCAATTAGTATAAACTCCGGGGCCTCTAACTAAACCATCTGCACGGTGGAAGGATGACAATTAAATCCGTGTACTTACGAACATTCAGGCAAACTAATCGTATTTACTGCTATCCATTCATTTAACGCGAAAGTCTTTTCAAAGAGTATCAAGAGAAACTTACCTAAGCTACTGTTGTCGAAGTAGTAATCAGCTCTGGCCGCTGATTTTCCATTGTTCCTCGGCATCCCATCTTAAATTACATCAAACGTGATAGTTTGGTTTTTTTTTTCATCTGTCACATGAAGGAAAGACCCTCCCCTAAAAAAGGTAGTCGGTCATCTCGTGGGCAGCTATAAATTTAACAACTAAATTGAGATATGCCCCTCACAAAAACTGGGGGAACAATTATTGGTTACGGGCCCTCCAAGTAATACGTCTTCATAAATCATTTCCTATTTTTCAATGACATGAAAATATTATACAAACATCAGCTGAGAAAATTATAAACCCGTAAATTAAGGAAAAGTCCCTCCCCCTTTGGGGTAGTCGATCAACACGGGGGCGGCAAGTCAACTCCTACTATAAACATATATAAATTCTGGCAGTAGTCAAACGTCAAGGCATCGTAGATAAAGAACGATAGCTTCTTTATGAATCAGAGAAGGTACAAATTAATTAAATAATTCATAAGATGATTTAAGATAACCGCCCATCTTCTAATATGTGTCCAATTGTGTTTCGACAACAAGATAAGGGTGCATTGATCCCGCGCAGCGGAGGCAGTGTAGGGAGCTACGCAAGAGCGCGGAGCTTTTTGTCCTGATGTAATCACGTCTGAATTTGAATCCAACCTCTATAGCTTTCGACGATGACGGGATAGCTCCCCAAGCGCAGGAAAATATCAATGGACAGAAGTTGGTGTTATCGACTTCAATTACTCTTTGTTCATACTTGAATGTTTTTTTACATGAATCAGGTACGCTTCAATGCCAACTCTTATTCAGGCCAATAAACAAATTAAACATTTCTACGTCAACAATAACTTTAATGAAACGCGATTCAAACATCCAATTTGCTTTGACATTGTTGTTGGGGATTTTCTTTACAGAGGGGATTTCTCCCGATCAAAACAGTTATAGAAAATTAGTCCATGTCTCTCCGCAGTGTTGACAGTCACAACAGATCTGCCACGTGCAGACGTTTTCTGGTTTGTACCGCATCATGATATCATTCCACATTTGCTTTACAATTCTGTGTTTTAGGCCGTGTTGATTTCCGAAGTCAATGCTGTGAAGTCTGTTGGCTATCCTTTGGGTGCGAAAGAAGAATTCGCCGCGAGATTTTTCGAGTCGTTTTTTCGTTAAGTCAAAGTAATCGTCTCTTGTCATTGATCTGTTTCCAGGCAGCACCGGCTGTTTTGGATTTGTCGGTTGAATTTGTTGAAGACTTGATAGTAGTAGAAGATCATTGAGCTGATGGTACATTGGCAAGGGTAGTAGATTTAACAACCGTAGTTGTTCGATATAACTCAGTGTCTCGCTATTTGTTATCCAAGACACAAGCTTTCGTTGAACCGTTCCAAGTTTCGCATATCTCCTCGGTTTAAGTTACAGCACGAGGATCCGTACATTAGAACTGGCAGAATCATGGATTTGTAAAGTCCCAGTTTGATGCCCATATTAACTTTAAAGGCTACATTTCTCAGGGAACAGAAGACTCGATTAGCTTGCTTCATTCTTTTTTCATAGTGGATTTTCCAAGTCAAATCGGATTGTATCCCAATCCTTTACACCAGCTGAGGCTTGGAGGAGACTTCCACACAGGTAGAAGTAGCTTTCTGGTCCTTTGAACAAAATTTTGGCGAATTTTTCAATAGCTAGACCCATTTTGTTTCTGGTCACCCGGTCTTCCAGTGCTTTGAGGTTACTCTGTACTTGGTCTGCTGGTGTTCCAATGTGGAGTATTTTTAGTTCATCCGCGAACATAAAGGGTTCGCCAAATCTGAGGGCATCTGACAGGTCGTTGATGTATATGCAAAATGAGATCGGCCCGAACAGTGATCCCTGTGGGACCCCAGTTGTCACTGGTAAAGGTTTCGATTTGATGTTGTCTACTCGGACAATTTGTTCTCGTCCGTTGTAATAGTCATATAAGACTTCAAGGAGACAACCTCCAATGCTAATTTGCCCTGCTTTCAATAGAAGTTCGTAGTGAAGTACACGATCGAATGCCTTCGCAAAATCAGTATAGAATACGACAACCTCACTCTGCACGTTTTTGTCCAGCGCTTTGTGTATTTTCTTCAAGAAAAGCAGCATGTTCGTGTACACTGATCTTTGTGGTACAAACCCGTGTTGTTTCGAGGAAAGAAACTTAGTGACGTGCATGGACAGTTCTTTGTAGATGCATTTCTCAAATATCTTGCTTTCAATGTTAAGAAACGACACTGGCCTGTTGTTTTCGACAAGTTTCTTTTCACCCTTCTTGTAGATGGGCGAAACAGCTGCTATTTTTCAGCTAATCTTTGTTTTAAAAAAGGAAAAATTTGAGATGTTGCGGATTGACATCTTTAAAACACAAATATTTTTGAAGAGAGAAGATTGAGTTGAAAAATTGGTTTAGCATGTTTGCTTTTTCGATGTCGTTTGATATCTCATAGAACGAGGTCATCAGTGGTGGAACTTCTAGTTACGAACGTTTCTCTTTCCTGCGTCTGAAACTAGAGCTCAAATCAGAAATCATCAAATACTTCATCGAGCACATTGGAAGCTGAAACATGTAGAACGCTGTGCGTGGTTGGGGTGTAGCTAAATTTCGGAACAATTAAGGCATGACCAACGAATTATTTCTCACACACAAGAATTATACAGATTCCCAGCTGTATGAAAGAGAAGTCATCTCAAAATTTTTCCTTGATTAGATCAAAATTGTATCGCTTCAATTAGAGCACATTCAACCAGCACAATGCTATTCTTTACTCTATGAGCGCTCGAGAAATAAACCCTAGTGTCAAAAATGATATCGCACTTCTGAAAAATATTCTCACCAGCCTGTAGCTGCTTCTAATTTTTGACTTTCTCAATGATCCGTCCTTGCATGACAACTGGACTTGTACTATTAGACTCATACAAGGATTCAGAGTTGCGAAGAGAATATTGATATTCGTTTGCCCTGTCATCAGATAAAAAGAAATTTAAGGATTTTCTCCCACTGTAAGAGAAAAAAATTTCAATATTTATCGTTGAAGAAAAGAGGTTTGACCTCTTATGGGTCAAATTTTTTTTTAACTATAACTTCTGCATCTTGAAGTAGCTTTGCGAAATGATGCGTCATTCGAAAAGGCAGCTGGGTCTAGATCAGATTTCATTTTTGTTGCTGTTGTTGTTGGGGATTTTCAGGTTGTGCCTGATGGGATTTCTCTCTGTTTTGGATCAGAATCCTGTCCACTGATCTCGAAACAAGTGGCAATCACATGCCAGCTGCCAAGAACACAACTTTCGCTCTGAGTTGTTTTGATAATTGTTCATAAGCTTTACTATTCGGGTTTTTAGACCAATCACATTTAAGAAATTGACTTCATTTGCAATGATATTGACAATACGGCTCATTCGGTAAAAGAACTCGCGTGTGGCTCTTTAGGTTCTGACTTTTCCGAGGTTAAAGAATAGATTTTTTTCTCCTTTCTGCGTCACGCGGAATTGGAATGGGGCACAGATAGAACTTCTGTTCCAGTAAACTTGAAAAAAGTAGGCTTTTCAATTGCAGATACATAGAGAGAGAGGCAGTTCGGCCATTCGTAACATTTTATGTAAGACTTAATGGAAGTTCCGCGGAGACACCTAACAGTATTGCTAAATAGTGGTAAAACTCGATATAAAATTGATAAATTACTCGAACGTTTTCGCAATAACTTGCATCGTCAGGAATTTAATACTTTTTTAGTAAATATTTACAGATATGCAAATATACAGCAACGTGTTTTTATTATGTATTTACATTTTCAAATATTTCTAAAATTTTTTTTACAGTTTTCAATCTTGAAGTTTGTTAAAATGTAAAAAGAAATTTTTCTGTATGAGTTCCAAATAAATTTTCGTTTTGATCCACAGTATAACGTTGCTCGAATGGCAATTCGAAAAGTTTTAGGCAGAACATGTATTCGGCACCTAATATTTCAGTGTTAGTTCCTTACTTTTGAAGCCGCTTATTCATTTATGGCTTGCGTCTACTAATATGTAGAGCTTCTATGGTCATAAATTTTTCGCTATCCTAGCAATGATCACTTATCTTATAATTAAAGTCCGTTAGAGCCCCACCACTGCATTCCACTACATGGCTTTTGATAATCAAAAAATCTCGTGGCCAAATGTCGACAAGTTTGTCCGAAATTGAATCCACAACAACTGAGTTCGTAGACCACATGAGATTTCAGATTGCTATCAAAACAAGATTCAGGGATGGTAGTCAAGTAAATATTTTTCGCGTTGTAAATACGGTTGTTAAATCGCACGTTTTTGCCAGTTTTTGCTTCAATTGCTGGCTGATGTTACCTCGATACTGCTGGAAAAATAGTGGTTTAACATCTTTTGCTGGCTTTTTTTGTTCCCTCAGTTTTACTTTCTCGCCTCCACTTTTTAATTGATGTTAAATTATGGTTTTCTGCAAAGCATCGCAAATTGTCCTAAAAGTCCAACTTTCAGGGTATTAATTTTTTAGCCAAACACTTTCATTTTCCTGAAGAGCTTTGTCAAAATTTTGCCATTTCCTGGTGTTTCCAAAAACCCGGTGATCAGTCCCTTCTACAAATTTCTTTTTTTCGGATTGGTGCAGAGCGACGGCAAATCAAGAAAACTTCCGTATCGGTTGTTTTCTTGTACCACTCGCAATCAGTTTTTTTACAGCTATTTACCTTGATGTTCATGTCTAAAAATGCTGAATTTCCATTTTCGTCAAGTTTTTCCCTTGTGAATTCAAATTTCCTATGAAGAGTGTTTAATTTTCTGAGCAAGTTGTCCGGTTCATCCTTTACCGTGCTAATTATATCGCATACATCTACTACATCTTAAGAATAATTTTCTGGTTCACTATCTAATTTGCAGATCTTCTGTCAATTAGAGCAGTACCTCACCATGTTCTTCATTTTCTCGCAAAATTGTTCATCAGTTTTTTGGAATTTTGCATGGAATCATTTCTCACATTTCGCGCATTCGACTCTTTTTTCTCTAGAGATGACTCTACGGTTGCAATCAGGGCAGGCCTCAAGATCAGTTTTAGGAATCTTATTGATGATTTTTTTTGTTGACTTGATCTGACAATCAAATGATTTCATCCAAACGTTAGCCAGAGTTACTGCAAGTGATTCTCCCATTAAAAAAACCATCCGCCTGACAAAACCATCTATCATTGCATTTAAGACGGAACAAAAATTTATTACTGCTAGCTTCAAGAGTTTTTTCAAAGTCAATCTTGACATCTCCTCAAAGCTATTTTAATTGCTTCATTAACAGGGACATTTGGTCTCTGTGCATTGAACGTTGACGTCTCAATGTTAGCACCAGGTACTTTATCAAAAAGTTGCGTGAGGGTTTTATTCAAATTGGAACAATTACTTCGCGGTGTAGACAACACTTGTCGTAAAAGAGTTTCAATCTTGTGCACTTTTGCTAAGCCATATAGTCTCGCGGGTGCCGATCCTGTTGAATGCAATTTCTTATAAAAATTTTCGCTTTATTTACTTCTATAAATTTGAATGTCCAAAACAATCATATGATTTGTACTACAAAAAAATGTCATAATACAATATCCATAACAGTCATATGATATGTAATACAACAACATCTCACCTTGGAATATCCATAACGGTCATTTAATATGTACAACAATAGATTCTCACTTTAGATTATCCATAACAGGGATATGATATGTACTATAATAAATTCTCACCTTACCATATCCATAACAGTCATATAATATTACTACAATATATTCTTACCTTAGAATATTCATAACAGTCATATGATATGTAATACAATAAATTCTCACCTTAGAACACCTGTAACAGTCATATAACATGTACTGCAATAAATTCTCATCTTACAATGTCCATAACAGTCATTTGATATGTACTACAAAAAATTCTCACCTTAGATTATCCATAACAATCATATGATGATTAATACAAGAAATTCTCACCTTCGATTATCCATAACAGCGATATATGAATTACAAAAAATCTAACCTTAGAATACCATAACAGTCATATGATATGTTACACAACAAATTCTCACCATAGAATATCCATAACATTCATATATGTACTGCAATAAATTTTCACCTCAGAATTTCCATAACAGTCATTTGATATGTAATACAATAAATTCTCACCTTAGAATTTCCATAAAAGCCAAATGATATGAACTACAAAAACTTCTCACCTTAGTTATCCATAACAGTCATATGATATGCAATACAAAAAATTCTCGCCTTAGGGATATTATTTATGATTTTTTTCGTTGACTTGATCTGATAATGAAATGATTTTATCCAAATGTTATCAGAGTTAGTGCAAGTGATGCTCCCATTAAAAAAACCATCCGACTGACAAAACCATCTGTCATTGCATTCAAAACAGACATTTGTTACTGCTAGCTTCAAGAGTTTTTTCAAATCGATCTTGACATCTCAGGGCGTGGTCAGTAGGATACAGGCTCCTCAAGTCTATTTCAATTGCTTCATTAACAGGGACATTTGTATATAGGCTCTTCACATCCAAAAAACACGATGCTCTCATCAGATACCAAATTTATGGATTCTAGTTTTCTCCGTGCATCGAACGTTGACGTCTAAATGTTAGCACCAGGTACTTTATCAAAAAGTTCCGTGAGTATTTTATTCAAATTGAAATAATTATTTCCCGGTATAGACAACACTGCCCGTAAAAGAGTTCCCCTCTTGTGAAATTTTGCTATCCCATAAAGTCTCGTGGGTTGCGCTCCTGTTGAACGCAAATGTTAATAAAGTTTTTCGCTGTATTTCCTACTATCAATTCGAATATCCATAACAATCATATGATTTGTACTACAATAGATTCTCATATTGGAATATCCATACTGTCCTATGATATGTAATTCAACAAATTCTCACCCTAGAATATCCGTAACAGTCATTTGATGTGTACTAAAAAAGATTCTCAAATCAGATTATCCATAACAGCCATACGATATGTACTACAATAAATTCTCACCTGAGAATACCCATAGCAGTCATATAATATGTACTACAATAAATTCTCACCTTAGAATATCCATAATAGTCATTTGACATGTACTAAAATAGATTCTCAATTTAGATTGTCCATAACAGCCATACGATATGTACTATAATAAATTCTCACCTTAGAATATCCATAACAGTCATATGATATTACTACAATATTTTCTCACCTTAGAATATCCATAACAGTCATATGATATTACTACAATATTTTCTCACTTTAGAATATTCATAACATATGATAAGTAGCACAATATATTCTCAACTTAGAATATCCAGAGCAGTCATATAATATACACTACAATAAATTCTCATCTTAGAATGTCCATAGCAGATATACGATATGTACTACATTAAATTCTCACCTTCATAATTTTCAGATGATATCTAGTACAACAAATTTTTGCCTCAGAATATCCATAAGGCCATATGATGTGGACTACAAAAAATTCTCGCCTTAGGATATCCATAACAGCCATATGATATCTGATACAATAAAATCTCACCTTAGAATATCCATAACATTCATATATGTACTACAAAAAAACTTTCACCTTAGAATATACATGACAGTCATTTGATATGTAATAGATTAAATTCTCACCTTAGAATCTCCATAACAGCCATATAATATGAATTACACTAAATGCTCACATTAGATTATCCATAACAGTGATTTCATATTTACTACAATAAATTCTCACTTTAGATTTTCCGTGACAGTTATATGATATGTATTACAAAAAATTCTCACCCTAGAATATCCATGACATTCATATCATATGTAATACAATAAATTCTCACCCTAGATTATCCATATCAGTCATTTGATATATAATACAATAAATTCTCACCTTCGATAATCCATAACAGCGATATGATATGTTCTACAAAAAATTCTAACCTCAGTATATCCTTAACTGTCATAAGATATGTAACCCAATAAATTCTCACCATATATCAATTATAACATTCATATATGTACTACAATATATTTTCAACTCAGAATATTCATAACACTCATTTGATATTACTACCATAGATTCTCATTTTAGGTTATCCATAACAGTCATACGATTTGTACTACAATAAATTCTCAGCTTAGATTATCCAAAACAGCCATATGATATTACTACAATATTTTCTCACCTTAGAATATTCATTCCAGTCACATGATATGTAGTACAATATATTCTAACTCAAAATATTCATAGCAGTCATATAATATGTACTACAACAAATTCTCATCCTGAAATGTCCATAACAGTCATACGATATGTACTACAATAATTTCTCACGTTCATAACCGTCAGATGATATCTAGTACAACAAAGTTTTGCCTCAGAATATCCATAACGGCTATATGATGTGGACTACAAAAAATTCTCACTTTAAAATATCCATAACAGTCATATGATATCTAATACAATAAATTTTTAACTTAGAATATCCATAACATTCATATATGTACTACAAAAAACTTTTCACTTTAGAATATCCATGACAGTCATTTGATATGTAATAGAATAAATTCTCACCTTAGAATCTCCATAACAGTCGAATGATATGAACTACACTAAATGATCACTTTAGATTATCGATAACAGTCATTTCATATGAACTACAACAAATTCTCACTTTAGATTATCCGTAACAGTTATATGATATGTAATACAAAAAATTCTCGCCCTAGAATATCCATGACTCTCAAATCATATGTAATACAATAATTTCTCACCTTAGATTATCCATAACAGTCATATGATATATAATACATTAAGTTCTCACCTTCGATTATCCATAACAGTCATATGATATATAATACAATAAGTTCTCGCCTTCGATTATCCATAACAGCGATATGATATGTACTACAAAAAATTCCAACCTTACAATATCCATAACTGTCATAAGATTTGTAACACAATAAATTCTCACCATAGAATAACAATAACATTCACGTATGTACTACAATTTATTTTCACCTAAGAATATCCATAACAGTCGTTTGATATGTAATAGAATAAATTCTCACCTTAGAATCTCCATAACAGCCATATGATATGAACTACGCTAAATGCTCTCTTTGGATTATCCATTACAGTAATTTCATTTGTACTACAATTAATTCTCACTTTAGACTATCCGTAACAGCTATAGGATATATACTTCAAAAAATTCCTTTCCTAGAGTATCCATGACACTCATATCATATGTAATACAATAAATTCTCACCTTAGATTATCCATTACAGTCAGATGATATATATTACAATAAATTCTCACTTTCGATTATCCATAACAATGATATGATATGTACTTCAAAAAATGTTAACCTTAGAATATCAATAACTGTCATAAGACATGTAACACAATAAATTCTCACCATAGAATAACCATAATATTCACATATGTACTACAAAATATTTTCACCTTAGAATATCCATAACAGTCATTTGATATGCAATGCAATAAATTCTCGCCTTAGGGATCTGATTTTTAGTTTTTTTCGTTGACTTGATCTGAAAATCAAATGGTTTTATCCAAATGTTATCAGAGTTACTGCAAGTGATGCTACCATTAAAAAAAACCATCCGCCTGACAAAACCACCTGTCATTGCCTTTATAAAAACATTTGTTACTGCTAGCTTCAAGAGTTTTTTCAAATCGATCTTGACATATAGAATATCCATAACAGTCCTATGATATGTATTCAACAAAATCTCACCTTAAAATATCCATAACAGTCATTTGACATGTACTACAATAGATTCTCACTTTAGATTATCCATAACAGTCATACGATATGTACTACAATAAATTCTCATCTTAGAATATCCATAGCAGTCATATGTTATTACTACAATATATTCTCACCTTAGAATATTCATAACTGTCATATGATATGTAGCACAATATATTCTCAACTTAGAATATCCATAGCAGTCATATAATATGTACTACAATAAATTCTCATCTTAGAACCTCCAGGACAGTCATACGATATGTACTACAATAGATTCTCACCTTCATAACCGTCAGATGATATCTAGTACAACAAATTTTTGCCCCAGAATATCCATAACATTCATATATGTACTACAAAAAAAATTGCACCTTAGAATATCCATGACAATCATTTGATACGTAATAGAATAAATTCTCACCTTAGAATCTCCATAACAGAAATATGATATGAACTACGCTAAATGCTCTCTTTGGATTATCCATAACAGTAATTTCATTTGTACTACAATTAATTCTCACTTTAGATTATCCGTAACAGTTATATGATATATACTACAAAAAATTCTTATCCTAGAGTATCCATGACACTCAGATCATATGTAATACAATAAATTCTCACCTTAGATTATCCATAACAGTCATATGATATATACTACAATAAATTCTCACTTTCGATTATCCATAACAATGATATGATATGTACTTCAAAAAAGGTTAACCTTAGAATATCCATAACTGTCATAAGATGTGTAACACAATAAATTCTCACCATAGAATAACCATAATATTCACATATGTACTACAAAATATTTCCACCTTAGAATATCCATAACAGTCATTTGATATGCAATGCAATAAATTCTCGCCTTAGGGATCTTATTTTTACTTTTTTTTCGTTGACTTGATCTGATAATCAAATGATTTTATCCAAATGTTATCAGAGTTACTGCAAGTGATGCTACCATTACATAAACCATCTGTCATTGCATTTACAAAAACATTTGTTACTGCTACCTTCAAGAGTTTTTTCAAATCGGTCATGACATCTAGAATATCCATAACAGTCCTATGATATGTATTCAACAAATTCTCACCTTAAAATATCCATAACATTCATTTGACATGTACTACAATAGATTTTCACTTTAGATTATTCATAACAGTCATACGATATGTAATACAATAAATTCTCACCTTAGAATATCCATAAAAGTCATATGTTATTACTACAATATATTCTCACCTTAGAATATTCATAAAAGTCATATGATATTTAGCACAATATATTCTCAACTTATAATATCCATAGCAGTAATATAATATGTACTACAAAAAATTCTCATCTTAGAATGTCCATAACAGTCATACGAAATGTACTACAATAAATTCTCACATTCATAACCGTCAGATGATATCTAATAAAATAAATTTTTGCCACAGAATATCCATAACGGCCATATGATGTGGACTACAAAAAATTATCACCTTAGAATATCCATAGCAGTCATATGATATCTAATACAATAAATTCTCACCTTAGAAAATCCATAACATTCATATATGTACTACAAAAAAATTTTCACCTTAGAATCCCTATAACAGCCATAAGATATGAACTACATTAAATGCTCACTTTAGATTATCCTTAACAGTCCGTTCATATGTACTACAATAAATTTTCAATTTAGATTATCCGTAACAGTTATAGGATATGTAGTACAAAAAATTCTCACCTTAGATTATCCATAACGCTCATATGATACGTAATACAAAAAATTCTCACCATAGATTATCCATAACAGTCATATGATATATAATACAATAAATTCTCACCTCCGATTATCCATAGCAGCGATATGATATGTACTATAAAAAAAGAATTCTAACCTTAGAATATCCATAACTGTCATAAAATATGTAACACAATAAATTCTCACCATAGAATAACCATAATATTCACATATGTGCTACAATATATTTTCACCTTAGAATATTCATAACCGTCATTTGGTTTGTAATACAAAAAATTCTGACCTTAGATTTTCATAACAGCCATATGATTTGAACTACAATAAAATCTCACCTTAGATTATCCATAACAGTCATATTATTTGCAATACAGTAACTTCTCGCCTTGGGGATCTTATTTATAATTTTTTAAGTTGACTTGATCTGATAATCAAATGATTTTATCCAAAAGTTATCACAGTTACTGCAAGTGATGCTTGAGTAATTTATTCAAATTGAAGTAATTATTTCCCGGTATAGACAACACTGCTCGCAAAAGAGTTCCATTCTTGTGAACTTTCGCTAAGCCATAAAGTCTCGTGGGTTGCGCTCCTGTTGAACGCAAATTTTAATAAAAGTTTTTTTCTGTATTTCCTAATATCAATTCGAATATCCATAACAATCATATGATTTGTACTACAATAGAATATCATATTAGAATATCCATAACACTCCAATAATATGTAATACAACAAATTCTAACCTTAGAATATCCATAACAGTCATACGATATAAAAACAACAAATCCTCACCTTAGAATATCCATAACAGTCATATGATATGAACTACAAAAAATTCTCACCTTAGTTATCCATAACAGTCATATGATATGCAATACAAAAGAGTCTCGCCTTAGGGATCTTATTTATGATTTTTTTCGTTGACTTGATCTGATAATGAAATGATTTTATCCAAATGTCATCAGAGTTACTGCAAGTGATGCTACTATTACTTAAACCATCTGTCATTGCATTTATAAAAACATTTGTTACTGCTAGCTTCAATAGTTTTTTCAAATCGATCTTGACATCTAGAATATCCATAACAGTCCTATGATATGTATTCAACAAATTCTCACCTTAAAATATCCATAGCAGTCATTTGACATGTACTACAATAGATTCTCACTTTAGATTATCCATAACAGTCATGCGATATGTACTACAATAAATTTTCACCTTAGAATATCCATAGCAGTCATATGTTATTACTACAATATATTCTCACCTTAGAATATTCATAACAGACATATGATATGTAGCACAATATATTCTCAACTTAAAATATCCGTAGCAGTCAAATAATATGTACTACAATAAATTCTCATCTTAGAATGTCCATGAAAGTCATACGATATGTACTAAAACAAATTCTCACCTTCGTAACAGTCAGATGATATCTAGTACGATAAATTTTTGCCTCAGAATATCCATAACGGCCATATGATGTGGACTACAAAAAATTCTAACCTTAGAATATCCCTAACAGTCATATGATATCTAATACAATAAATTCTCACCTTAGAATATCCAGAACTTTCATATATGTACTACAAAAAAAATTTTCACCTTAGAATAGCCATGACAGTCATTTGATATGTAGTAGAATAAATTCTCAACTTAGAATCTCAGATAACAGACATATGATATGAACTACACTAAATGCTCACTTTGGATTATCCATAACAGTCTTTTCATATATACTACAATAAATTCTCAATTTAGATTATCCGTAACAGTTATGTGTTATCTAATACACTAAATTCTCACATTAGAATATTCATAACATTCATATATGTACTACAAAAAAATTTTCACCTTAGAATATCCATGACAGTCATTTGATATGTAATAGAATAAGTTCTCACCTTAGAATCTCCATAACAGCCAAATGATATGAACTACACTAAATGCTCACTTAAGATTACCCATTACAGTCATTTCATATGTACTACAATAAATTCTCAATTTAGATTATCCGTAACAGTTATGTGATATCTAATACACTAAATTCTCACATTAGAATATTCATAACATTCATATATGTACTACAAAAAAATTTTCACCTTAGAATATCCATGACAGTCATTTGATATTTAATAGAATAAGTTCTCACCTTAGAATCTCCATAACAGCCATATGATATGAACTACACTAAATGCTCACTTTAGATTATCCATAACAGTGTTTTCATATATACTACAATAAATTCTCAATTTAGATTATCCGTAACAGTTATGTGATATCTAATACACTAAATTCTCACATTAGAATATTCATAACATTCATATATGTACTACAAAAAAATTTTCACCTTAGAATATCCATGACAGTCATTTGATATGTAATAGAATAATTTCTCACCTTAGAATCTCCATAACAGCCATATGATATGAACTACACTAAATGCTCACTTAAAATTACCCATTACAGTCATTTCATATGTACTACAATAAATTCTCAATTTAGATTATCCGTAACACTCATACATGTAATACAAAAAAATTCTGACCTTAGATTATCCATAAGAGTCATATGATATGCAATACAAAAAATGCTCGCCTTAGGGATCTTATTTATGATTTTTTTCGTTGACTTGATCTGATAATGAAATGATTTTATCCAAATGTTATCAGAGTTACTGCAATTGATGCTACCATTACATAAACCATCTGTCTTTGCATTTATAAAAACATTTGTTACTGCTAGCTTCAAGAGTTTTTTCAAATCGATCTTGACATCTAGAATATCCATAACAGTCCTATGATATGTATTCAACAAATTCTCACCTTAAAAAACCATAGCAGTCATTTAAAATGTACTACAATAGATTCTCACTTCAGATTATCCATAACAGTCATACGATATGTACTACAATAAATTCTCACCTTAGAATATCCATAGCAGTCATATGTTATTACTACAATATATTCTCACCTTAGAATATTCATAACAGACATATGATATGTAGCACAATATATTCTCAACTTAGAATATCCGTAGCAGTCAAATAATATGTACTACAATAAATTCTCATCTTAGAATGTCCATAAAAGTCATACGATATGTACTACAATAAATTCTGACCTTCGTAACAGTCAGATGATATCTAGTACAATAAATTTTTGCCTCAGAATATCCATAACGGCCATATGATGTGGACTACAAAAAATTCTAACCTTAGAATATCCCTAACAGTCATATGATATCTAATACAATAAATTCTCACCATAGAATATCCATAACATTCATATATGTACTACAAAAAATTTTCAACTTAGAATAGCCATGACAGTCATCTGATATGTAATAGAATAAATTCTCACCTTAGAATCTCCATAACAGCCATACGATATGAACTACACTAAATGCTCACTTTAGATTATCCATAACAGTCTTTTCATATATACTACAATAAATTCTCAATTTAGTTTATCCGTAACAGTTATGTGATATCTAATACATCAAATTCTCACCTTAGAATATCCATAACATTCATATATGTAATACAAAAAAATTTTCACCTTAGAATATCCATGACAGTCATGTGATATGTAATAGAATAAGTTCTCACCTTAGAATCTCCATAACAGCCATATGATATGAACTACACTAAATGCTCACTTAAGATTACCCATTACAGTCATTTCATATGTACTACAATAAATTTTCAATTTAGATTATCCGTAACACTCATATATGTAATACCAAAAAAAATCTCACATTAGATTATCCATAAGAGTCATATGATATATAATAAAAAAAGTTCTCACCTTCGATTATCCATAACAGCGATATAATATGTACTACAAAAATTCCAACCTTAGATTATCCATAAAAATCATATGATATGTAACACAATAAATTCTCACCATAGAATAACCATAACGTTCATATATGTACTACAATATATTTTCAACTTAGAATATCCATAACAGTCATTTGATATGTAATACGAAAAATTCTCACCTTAGAATTTCCTTAACAGCCATATGATATGAACTACAATAAATTCTCACTCTAGATTATCCATAACGGTCATATGATATGCAATACAATAAATTCTCGCCTTACAGATCTTGTTTATGATTTTTTTGTTGACTTGATCTCATAATCAATCGATTTTATCCAAATGATATCAGAGTTACTGCAAGTGATGCTCCCATTAATAAAACCATCCGCGTGACAAAACCATCTGTCATTGCATTTAAAACAGACATTTGTTACTGCTAGCTTCAAGAGTTTTTTCAAATCGATCTTGACATCTCAGGGCGTTGTCACTAGGATACAGGCTCTTCAAGTCTACTTCAATTGCTTCATTAAAAGGGACACTTGTATATAGGCTCTTCACATCCAAAGAAAAGATGGCTCTTCACGTCCTCTCATCAGACCCCAAATTTATGGATTCTAGTTTTCTCCATGCATCGAACGTTGACGTCTCAATGTTAGCACCAGTTACTTTATCAGAATTTGCGTGAGTATTTTATTCAAATTGAAATATTTTTTTTCCGGTCTAAACAACACTGCCCGTAAAAGAGTTCCCCTCTTGTGAAATTTTGCTATCCCATAAAGTCTCGTGGGTTGCGCTCCTGTTGAACGCAAATGTTAATAAAGTTTTTCGCTGTATTTCCTACTATCAATTCGAATATCCATAACAATCATATGATTTGTACTACAATAGATTCTCATATTGGAATATCCATACTGTCCTATGATATGTAATTCAACAAATTCTCACCCTAGAATATCCGTAACAGTCATTTGACATGTACTAAAATAGATTCTCAGTTTAGATTGTCCATAACAGCCATACGATATGTACTACAAAAAATACTCACCTTAGAATATCCATAACAGTCATATGATATTACTACAATATTTTCTCACCTTAGAATATCCATAACAGTCATATGATACTACTACAATATTTTAAGTAAAAGAGTTATATTCTTGTGAAATTTTGCTATCCCACAAAGTCTCGTGGGTTGCGCTCCTGTTGAACGCAAATGTTAATAAAGTTTTTCGCTGTATTTCCTACTATCAATTCGAATATCCATAACAATCATATGATTTGTACTACAATAGAATATCATATTGGATTATCCATAACAGTCCTATGATAAATATTACAACAAATTCTCACCTTAGAATATTCATAACAGTCATTTGATATGTACTACAATATATTTTCACTTTAGATTATCCATAACAGTCATACGATAAGTACTACAATAAATCCTCACATTAGAACATCCATAACAGTCATATGATATTACTACAATATATTCTCACCTTAGAATATTCATATCTGTCATATGACATGTAGCACAATATATTCTCAACTTAGAATATCCATAGCAGTCATACAATATGTACTACAATAAATTCTCATCTTAGAATGTCCATAAGAGTCATACGATATGTACTACAATAAATTCTCACCTTCATTACCGTCAGATGATATCTAGTACAAAAAATATTTGCCCCAGAATATCAATAACGGCCATATGATGTGGACTACAAAAAATTCTCACCTTAGAATATCCATAACAGTCATATGGTATCTAATACAATAAATTCGCACCTTAGAAAATCCATAACAGTCATATGAAATCTAATACAATAAATTTTCACCTTAGAATATCCATGACAGTCATTTGATATGTAATAGAATAAATTCTCACCTTAGAATCTCCATAACAGCCATATGATATGAACTACACTAAATGCTCACTTTAGATTATCCATAACAGTCATTTCATATGTACTACAATAAATTCTCATTTTAGATTATCCTAACAGTTATATGAGATGTACTAAACAAAATCCTAACCCTAGAATATCCATACAACTCATATGATATAATACAAAAAATTTGAATATTCATAAATGAAACAACAAATTCTCACCTTAGGTTATCCATAGCAGTCATTTGATTTTTACTACAATAACTTTTACTTCAGATTATCGATAACAGTCATATATTATATACTAAAAAAAATTCTCACCTTAAAAAATCCATAACAGTCAGATGATTTTACTACAATATTTTCTCACCTTAGAACATCCGTAATAGTCTGATCAGTTCTCACTTTCGAATATTCATAACAGTCATATGATATGTAACACAATAAATTCTCACCTCAGAAAATCCATAACAGTAATATAATATGTACTTAAAAAATTCTCTTCTTAGAATGTCCATAACAGTCATACGATATGTACTACAGTAAAGTCTCACCTTAGAATCTCCATAACAGCAATAAGATATGAACTACATTAAATTCTCACCTTCATAACCGTCATATGATATCTAATACAATAAATTCTATTCAATACAATATGTTCAATACAATATATTCTCACTTTCGATTATCAATAACATTCATATGTATCCTACAAAAAATTTTCACCTTACAATATCCATAAAAGTCACTTGATATGTAATTCAAAAAATTCTCACCTCAGATTATCAATAACTTTCATATGATATGTAATACAGTAAGTTCGCGCTTTAGGGGTCATATTCATGATTTCTTTTGTTGGCTTGATCTGATAATCAAATGATTTCGTCCAAATCTTAGCCAGAGTTACTTCAAGTGATGCTTCCAATAATAAAACCATCCACCTGACAAAACCAATTTTCATTGCATTTAAAACAGACATTTGTTACTGCTGTCTTCAAGAGTTTTTTCAAAGTCGATCTTGACAGCTCAGGGCGTTATCACTAGGAGATAGGCTGCTCAAGGCTATTTCAATTACTTCATTAATAAGAGCATTTGTATATAGGCTCTTCACATCCAAAGAAACGATGCTCTCATCAGGCACCAATTCAATGGATTCTAGATTTCTCCGTGAATTGAACGTTGACGTCTCATTTTTAGCACCAGGTACTTTATCAAAAAGTTGCATGAGGATTTTATTTAAATTAAAATAATTACTTCCCTGTATAGACAACACTGGTCGTAAGAGAATTCCATTTTTGTGCACTATTGCTTAGCCATAAATTCTCGCGGGTTCCGTTCCTGTTGAACGCAATTTTTAATAAAGATTTTGGCTTTATTTACTACTATCAATTCGAAGTTTCGAATATTCAGTTTTAGATTATCCATAACAGTTCTTTGATATGAAATACAAAAAATCCTCACCTTAGAATATCTATAACAGTCATATAATATGTACTACAATAAGTTCTCACCTTAAAATATTCAGAACAGTCATTTGATAAGTAATACAAATTCTCACCTTACAATATCCATGACAGCTATATGATATGAATTACAATAAATTTTCACCTTAGAATATCCATAACAGACACTTGATATGTAATACAAAATTTCTTACCTTAGAAAATCCATAACAGCCATATTATATGAACTACAACAAATTCTCGCCTTAGATTATCCATAACAGTCATATGATATGTACTACAAAAAATTTTCACCTTAGAATATCCATAACAGTCATTTGATATGTAAAACGATAAATTTTTACCTTAGAAATTCCATAACAGCCATATGACATGAACTACAACAAATTCTCATTTTAGATTATCCAGAAAAGTCAGACGATATGTAATACAATTAATTCTGACCTCAGAATAGCTGTAACAGTCATATGATATGTACTACAATAAATTCTGACCTCCATAACAGTCATATGATTTGTAATAAAATAAATCCTCACCTCGGAAAGTCCATAACAGTCATATTAGGTTTACTACAATAATTTCTCACCTTAGAATATCCATAATAGTCATATCAGTTCCCACCTTCAAATATCCATAACAGTCATATGATATGTATTACAACAAATCCTACCTTAGAATATCCATAACAGTCATTTGATATGGACTACAATAAAATCTAACTTTAGAATATCCATTACAGTCATATGATATGTACTACAATAAATTCTCACCTTAGAATATCAATAACAGTCATATGATATCACTATAATATATTCTCACTTTATAATATCCGTAACAGTCATATGATATGTAATACAATGAATTCTCAACTTGAAATAGCCATAACAGTCATTTAAAATGTACTATAATGAACTCTCATCCTAGAATGTCCATAACAGTCATATGATATATACTACAATACATTTTGACCTCCATAACAGTCATATTATATGTACTACAGTAAAATCTCACCTTAGAATCTCCATAACAGCAATAAGATATGAATTACATTAAATTCTCACCTTCATAACCGTCATATGATATCTAATACAATAAATTCTATTCAATACAATATGTTCAATACAATATATTCTCACTTTCGATTATCCATAACATTCATATATATCCTACAAAAAATTTTCACCTTACAATATCCATAAAGGTCACTTGATATGTAATACAAAAAATTCTCACCTTAGATTATCAATAACATTCATATGATATGTAATACAGTAAGTTCGCGCTTTAGGGGTCATATTCATGATTTCTTTTGTTGACTTGATCTGATAATCAAATGATTTCGTCCAAATCTTAGCCAGAGTTACTTCAAGTGATGCTTCCATTAATAAAACCATCCACCTGACAAAACCAATTTTCATTGCATTTAAAACAGACATTTGTTACTGCTATCTTCAAGAGTTTTTTCAAAGTCGATCTTGACAGCTCAGGGCGTTATCACTAGGAGACAGGCTGCTCAAGGCTATTTCAATTACTTCATTAATAAGAACATTTGTATATAGGCTCTTCACATCCAAAGAAACGATGCTCTCATCAGGCACCAATTCTATGGATTCTAGATTTCTCCGTGAATTGAACGTTGACGTCTCATTTTTAGCACCAGGTACTTTATCAAAAAGTTGCATGAGGATTTTATTTAAATTAAAATAATTACTTCCCTGTATAGACAACACTGGTCGTAAGAGAATTCCATTTTTGTGCACTATTGCTTAGCCATAAATTCTCGCGGGTTCAGTTCCTGTTGAACGCAATTTTTAATAAAGATTTTGGCTTTATTTACTACTATCAATTCGAAGTTTCGAATATTCAGTTTTAGATTATCCATAACAGTTCTATGATATGAAATACAAAAAAATCTTCACCTTAGAATATCTATAACAGTAATATTAAATGTACTACAATAAATTCTCACCTTAGAATATTCAGAACAGTCATTTGATAAGTAATACAAATTCTCACCTTACAATATCCGTGACAGCTATATGATATGAACTACAATAAATTTTAACCTTAGAATATCAATAACAGAGACTTGATATGTAATACAAAAATTCTTACCTTAGAAAATCCATAACAGCCATATGATATGACCTACAACAAATTCTCGCCTTAGGTTATCCATAACAGTCATGTGATATGTACTACAAAAAATTTTCACCTTAGAATATCCATAACAGTCATTTGATATGTAAAACAATAAATTTTTACCTTAGAAATTCCATAACAGCCATATGACATGAACTACAACAAATTCTCATTTTAGATTATCCAGAACAGTCAGACGATATGTAATACAATTAATTCTGACCTCAGAATAGCTATAACAGTCATATGATATGTACTACAATAAATTCTGACCTCCATAACAGTCATATGATATGTAATAAAATAAATCCTCACCTCGGAATGTCCATAACAGTCATATTAAGTTTACTACAATAATTTCTCACCTTAGAATATCCATAATCGTCATATCAGTTCTCACCTTCAAATATCCATAACAGTCCTATGATATGTATTACAACAAATACTACCTTAGAGTATCCATAACAGTCATTTGATATGTACTACAACAAATTCTTGCTTTAGAATATCCATTACAGTCATATGATATGTACTACAACAAATTCTCATCTTAGATTATCAATAACGGTCAAATGATATGCTCTACAAACAACTCTCACCTTTGAATATCCATAACCGTCATATGATATATACTACAATACATTTTGACCTCCATAACAGTCATATAATATGTACTGCAATAATTTCTCACCTTAGAATATCCTTAATATTCATATCAGTTCTCAGCTTCGAATATCCATAACAGTCCTATGATATGTATTACCACAAATACTACCTTAGAGTATCCATAACAGTAATTTGATATGTACTACAATAAATTCTCACTTTAGAATATCCATTACAGTCATATGATATGTACTACAACAAATTCTCACCTTAGAATATCCATAACAGTCATATGATATTACTATAATATGTTCTGACCTTAGAATATCCATAACAGTAATATGATATATAATACAATAAATTCTCAACTTGGAATATCCATAATAGTCAAATAAAATGTACTACAATGAACTCTCATCCTAGAATGTCCATAAGAGTCATTTGATATGTACTACAATAAATTCTCACTTTAGATTATCCATAACAGTCATATGATATGTACTACAATAAATTCTCATCTTGGATAATCAATAACAGTCATATGATATGCTCTACAAAAAACTCCTACCTTTGAGTATCCATAACCGTCATATGATATGTACTACAATACATTCTGACCTCCATAACAGTCAAATTATATGTACTATAATAATTTCTCACCTTAGAATATCCATAATAGTCATATCAGTTCTCACCTTGGAATATCCATAACAGTCCTATGATATGTATTACAACAAATCCTACCTTAGAGTATCCAAAACAGTCGTTTGATATGTACTACAATAAAAACTCACTTTAGAATATCCATTACAGTCATATGATATGTACTACAATAAATTCTCACCTTAGGATATCCATAACAGTCATATGATATTACTATAATATGTTCTGACCTTAGAATATCCATAACAGTTATATGATATATAATACAATAAATTTTTAACTTGGAATATCCATAATAGTCATATAACATGTACTACAATGAACTCTCATCCTAGAATGTCCATAAGAGTCATTTGATATGTAATACAATAAATTCTCACTTTAGATTATCCATAACAGTCATATGATATGTACTGCAATAAATTCTCATCTTAGATTATCAATAACGGTCATATGATATGCTCTACAAAAACTCTCATCTTAGAATATCCATAACAGTCATATGATATATAATACAACAAATTCTCACCTTAGAATATCCACAACAGTCATATAATGTTTACCACAAAAAATTCTCACGTTAGAATGTCCATTACAGTCTTATGATATGTACAACAATAAATTCTCACTTCAGAGTATCCGTAACAGTCATTTGATACGTACTACAATAAATTCTCACCTTTGAATATCTATAATAGTCTGATCAGTTCTCAACTTAGAATATCCATAACAGTCATTTGATATGTACTACAGTAATTTGTCACTTTAGATTATCCATATGAGTTATATGATATGTACTACAATAAATTCTCATCTTAGATTATCATTAACTGTCATATGATATGCTCTACAAAAAACTCTCACTTTAGAATATCCATTACAATCATATGATAATTTATTACAATAAATTCTTACCTTAGAATATCCATAATAGTCTGATCAGTTCTCACATTAGAATATCCATAACAGTCATATGATATGTAATACAATAAATTCTCAACTTGGAAAATCCATAATAGTCATATAAAATGTACTACAATGAACTCTCATCCTAGAATGTCCATAACAGTCATTTGATATGTACTACAATAAATTCTCACTTTAGATTATCCATATCAGTCATATGATATGTACTACAATAAATACTCATCTTTGATTATCAATATCGGTCATAGGACATGCTCTACAAAAAATTCTCACCTTAGAATGTCCATAACAGTCATATAGTATGTAGTACAACAAATTCTCATCTTAGAATATCCATAACAGTCATATAATGTGTACTACAAAAAATTCTCACTTTAGAATATCCATTACAGTCCTATGATATGTACAACAATAAATTCTAAACTTAGAATTTCCATAACAGTCATTTGATACGTACTACAATAAATTCTCACCTTAGAATGTCTATAATAGTCTTATCAGTTCTCACCTTCGAATATCCAAAACAGTCATATGATATGTATTACAACAATTTCCACCTTATAATATTGATAACATTCATTTGATATGTACAACAAAAACTTCTCACTTTAGAATATCCATTACAGTCATATGATATGTACTAGAATAAATTCTCGCCTTAGAATATCCATAACAGTCATTTGATATTACTACAATATATTCCCACCTTAGAATATCCATAACAGTCATATGATATGTAATACAATAAATTCTCACCTTGGAAAATCCATAATAGTCATATAAAATGTACTACAATGAACTCTCATCCTAGAATGTCCATAACAGTCATTTGATATGTACTACAACAAATTCTCACTTTAGATTATCCATATCAGTCATATGATATGTACTACAATAAATTCTCATCTTAGATTATCAATAACGGTCATATGATATGCTCTACAAAAAACTCTCACATTAGAATATCCATAACAGTCATATGATATGTAGTACAACAATTTCTCATCTTAGAACATCCATAACAGTCATATAATGTGTACTACAAAAAATTCTCACTATAGATTATCCACTACAGTCATATGATATGTACAACAGTAAATCCTCACCTCAGAAATTCCATATCAGTCATTTGATATGTACTACAATAATTTCTTGCTTTAGAAACTCCATAACAGCCATATGACATGAACAACAACAAATTCTCACCTTGTATTGTCCATAACAGTCAGATGATATGTAATACAATTAATTCTCACCTCAGAATAACTAAAACAGTCATATGCTATGTACTACAATAAAGTCTGGCCTCCAGAACAGTCATATAATATGTAATACAATAAATCCTCACCACGGAAAATCCATAGCAGTCATATTATATGTACTATAATAATTACTCACCTCAGAATATCCCTAATAGTCATATCAGTTCTCACCTTCGAATATCGATAACAGTCATTTGATATGTATTACAATAAATTCTCACTTTAGAATATCCATTACAGTCATATGATAATACTACAATATATTCTCACCTTAGAATATCCATAACAGTCATATGATATGTCATACAATAAATTCTAACCTTGGAATATCCATAACAGTCATATAAAATGTACTACAATGAACTCTCATCCTAGAATGTCCATAACGGTCATTTGATATGTACTACAATGAATCCTCACTTCCGATTATCCATAGCAGTCATATGATATGTACTACAATAACTTCTCATCTTAGATAATCAATAACGGTCATATGATATGCTCTACAAAAAATTCTCACCTTTGAATATCCATAACAGTCATATGCTATGTAATAGAACAAACTCTCACCTTAGAATATCCATAAATGTGCAGTACAAAAAGTTCTCACTTTAGAATATCCATTACACTCATATGATGCGTACAACAATAAATTCTCTTCTTAGAATACCCATAACAGTCAAATGATATTAATACAATATATTCTCACCCTAGATTATCTATAACAGTCATATAAAAAGTACTACAATGAATTCTCATCCTAGAATGTCCGTAACAGTCATTCGATATGTACTACAAAAAAATCTCACTTTAAATTATCCATAACAGTCATATGAAATGTACTACAATAAATTGTCGTCCTTGATTATCCATAACGTTCATATGACATGCTCTACAAAAAATTCTCACCTTAGGATGTCCAAAGCAGTCATATGATATGTACTACAAAAAAATCTCACTTTAATTATCCATAACAGTCATATGATATGTACTACAAAAAAATCTCACTTTAAATTATCCATAACAGTCATATGATATTACTATAATATGTTCTCACCTTAGAATATCCATAACAGTCATATGATATGTAATACAATAAACTCTTGGAATATCCAACTTGGAATATCCATAACAGGCATATAAAATGTACTATAATGAACTCTCATCCTAGAATGTTCATAACAGTCATTTGATATGTACTACAATAAAATCTCACTTTAGATTATCCATATTAGTCATATGATATGTACCACAATAAATTCTCGTCTTAGATTATCAATAACGGTCTTACGATATGCTCTACAAAAAACTCCCAACTTTGAATATCCATAACCGTCATATCATATGTACGACAATAATTGCTCACCGTAGAATATCTATAACAGTTATATGATATGTATTACAACAAAACCTACCTTAGAGTATCGATAACAGTCATTTGATATATACTACAATAAATTCTCACTTTAGAATATCCATTACAGTCATATGATATGTACTACAATAAATTCTCACCTTAGAATATCCATAACAGTCATATGATATTACCTAAATATGTTCTCAACTTAGAGTCTCCATAACAGTCATATGATATGTAATACAATAAATTCTCAACTTGGAATATCCATAACAGTCATATGAAATGTACTACAATAAATTGTCGTCCTTGATTATCCATAACGTTCATATGACATGCTCTACAAAAAATTCTCACCTTAGGATGTCCAAAGCAGTCATATGATATGTACTACAAAAAAATCTCACTTTAATTATCCATAACAGTCATATGATATGTACTACAAAAAAATCTCACTTTAAATTATCCATAACAGTCATATGATATTACTATAATATGTTCTCACCTTAGAATATCCATAACAGTCATATGATATGTAATACAATAAACTCTTGGAATATCCAACTTGGAATATCCATAACAGGCATATAAAATGTACTATAATGAACTCTCATCCTAGAATGTTCATAACAGTCATTTGATATGTACTACAATAAAATCTCACTTTAGATTATCCATATTAGTCATATGATATGTACCACAATAAATTCTCGTCTTAGATTATCAATAACGGTCTTACGATATGCTCTACAAAAAACTCCCAACTTTGAATATCCATAACCGTCATATCATATGTACGACAATAATTGCTCACCGTAGAATATCTATAACAGTTATATGATATGTATTACAACAAAACCTACCTTAGAGTATCGATAACAGTCATTTGATATATACTACAATAAATTCTCACTTTAGAATATCCATTACAGTCATATGATATGTACTACAATAAATTCTCACCTTAGAATATCCATAACAGTCATATGATATTACCTAAATATGTTCTCAACTTAGAGTCTCCATAACAGTCATATGATATGTAATACAATAAATTCTCAACTTGGAATATCCATAATAGTCATATAAAATGTACTACAATGAACTCTTATCCTAGAATGTCCATAACACTCATTTGATATGTACTACAATGAATTCTGACTTTTGATTATCCATAACAGTCATATGATATGTACTACAATAAATTGTCAACTTAGATTATCAATAACGGTCATATGATATGCCCTACAACAAACTCTCTCCTTAGAATATCCATAACAGTCATATTATAGGTAATACAACAAATTCTCACCCTAGATTATCCATAACAGTCATACAATGTGTACAACAAAAAATTCTCACTTCAGAATATCCATTACGGTCTTATGATATGTAATACAATAAGTTCTCACCTTAGAATATCCATAACAGCCAAATGATATGTAATACAATAAACTCTCAACTTGGAATATCCATAATAGTCATATAAAATGTACTACAATGAACTCTCATCCTAGAATGTCCATAACAGTTATATGATATTACTACAATATATTCTCACCTTAGAATACCCATAACAGTCATTTGATATGTACTGAAAAAATCTCACTTTAATTTATCCGTAACAGTCATAAGATATGTACTACAATAAATTCTCACCTTAGAATATCCATAACAGTCATTTGATATGTAATACAATAAACTCTCAACTTGGAATATCCATAACAGTCATATAAATTGTACTATAATGAACTCTCATCCTACAATGTCCATAATAGTCATTTGATATGTACTACAATAAATTCTCACTTTAGATTATCCATATCAGTCATATGATATGTACTACAATAAATTCTCATCTTAGATTATCAATAACGGTCATATGATATGCTCTACAAAAAACTCTCACATTAGAATATCCATAACAGTCATATGATATGTAGTACAACAATTTCTCATCTTAGAACATCCATAACAGTCATATAATGTGTACTACAAAAAATTCTCACTATAGATTATCCACTACAGTCATATGATATGTACAACAGTAAATCCTCACCTCAGAAATTCCATATCAGTCATTTGATATGTACTACAATAATTTCTTGCTTTAGAAACTCCATAACAGCCATATGACATGAACAACAACAAATTCTCACCTTGTATTGTCCATAACAATCAGATGATATGTAATACAATTAATTCTCACCTCAGAATAACTAAAACAGTCATATGCTATGTACTACAATAAAGTCTGGCCTCCAGAACAGTCATATAATATGTAATACAATAAATCCTCACCACGGAAAATCCATAGCAGTCATATTATATGTACTATAATAATTACTCACCTCAGAATATCCCTAATAGTCATATCAGTTCTCACCTTCGAATATCGATAACAGTCATTTGATATGTATTACAATAAATTCTCACTTTAGAATATCCATTACAGTCATATGATAATACTACAATATATTCTCACCTTAGAATATCCATAACAGTCATATGATATGTCATACAATAAATTCTAACCTTGGAATATCCATAACAGTCATATAAAATGTACTACAATGAACTCTCATCCTAGAATGTCCATAACGGTCATTTGATATGTACTACAATGAATCCTCACTTCCGATTATCCATAGCAGTCATATGATATGTACTACAATAACTTCTCATCTTAGATAATCAATAACGGTCATATGATATGCTCTACAAAAAATTCTCACCTTTGAATATCCATAACAGTCATATGCTATGTAATAGAACAAACTCTCACCTTAGAATATCCATAAATGTGCAATACAAAAAGTTCTCACTTTAGAATATCCATTACACTCATATGATGCGTAATACAATAAATTCTCTTCTTAGAATACCCATAACAGTCAAATGATATTAATACAATATATTCTCACCCTAGATTATCTATAACAGTCATATAAAAAGTACTACAATGAATTCTCATCCTAGAATGTCCGTAACAGTCATTCGATATGTACTACAAAAAAATCTCACTTTAAATTATCCATAACAGTCATATGAAATGTACTACAATAAATTGTCGTCCTTGATTATCCATAACGTTCATATGACATGCTCTACAAAAAATTCTCACCTTAGGATGTCCAAAGCAGTCATATGATATGTACTACAAAAAAATCTCACTTTAATTATCCATAACAGTCATATGATATGTACTACAAAAAAACCTCACTTTAAATTATCCATAACAGTCATATGATATTACTATAATATGTTCTCACCTTAGAATATCCATAACAGTCATATGATATGTACTATAATGAACTCTCATCCTAGAATGTTCATAACAGTCATTTGATATGTACTACAATAAAATCTCACTTTAGATTATCCATATTAGTCATATGATATGTACCACAATAAATTCTCGTCTTAGATTATCAATAACGGTCTTACGATATGCTCTACAAAAAACTCCCAACTTTGAATATCCATAACCGTCATATCATATGTACGACAATAATTGCTCACCGTAGAATATCTATAACAGTTATATGATATGTATTACAACAAAACCTACCTTAGAGTATCGATAACAGTCATTTGATATATACTACAATAAATTCTCACTTTAGAATATCCATTACAGTCATATGATATGTACTACAATAAATTCTCACCTTAGAATATCCATAACAGTCATATGATATTACCTAAATATGTTCTCAACTTAGAGTCTCCATAACAGTCATATGATATGTAATACAATAATTTCTCAACTTGGAATATCCATAATAGTCATATAAAATGTACTACAATGAACTCTTATCCTAGAATGTCCATAACACTCATTTGATATGTACTACAATGAATTCTGACTTTTGATTATCCATAACAGTCATATGATATGTACTACAATAAATTGTCAACTTAGATTATCAATAACGGTCATATGATATGCCCTACAACAAACTCTCTCCTTAGAATATCCATAACAGTCATATTATAGGTAATACAACAAATTCTCACCCTAGATTATCCATAACAGTCATACAATGTGTACAACAAAAAATTCTCACTTCAGAATATCCATTACGGTCTTATGATATGTAATACAATAAGTTCTCACCTTAGAATATCCATAACAGCCAAATGATATGTAATACAATAAACTCTCAACTTGGAATATCCATAATAGTCATATAAAATGTACTGCAATGAACTCTCATCCTAGAATGTCCATAACAGTTATATGATATTACTACAATATATTCTCACCTTAGAATACCCATAACAGTCATTTGATATGTACTGAAAAAATCTCACTTTAATTTATCCATAACAGTCATAAGATATGTACTACAATAAATTCTCACCTTAGAATATCCATAACAGTCATTTGATATGTAATACAATAAACTCTCAACTTGGAATATCCATAACAGTCATATAAATTGTACTATAATGAACTCTCATCCTACAATGTCCATAATAGTCATTTGATATGTACTACAATAAATTCTCACTTTAGATTATCCATATCAGTCATATGATATGTACCACAATAAATTCTTGTCCCAGATTATCAATAACGGTCTTGTGATATGCTCTACAAAAAACTCTCAAATTTGAATATCCATAACCGTCATATGATATGTACGACAATACAATTTGAACTCCAAAACAGTCATTTTATATGTACTACAAAAATTTCTCACCGTAGAATATCTATAATAGTCATATCAGTTCTCACCTTCGAATATCCATAACAGTTATATGATATGTATTACAACAAATCCTACCTTGTAGAATCGATAACAGTCATTTGATATATACTACAATAAATTCTCACTTTAGAATATCCATTACAGACATATGATATGTACTACAATAAATTCTCACCTTAGAATATCCTTAACAGTCATATGATATTACTATAATATGTTGTCAACTTAGAATATCCATAACAGTCATATGATATGTAATACAATAAATTCTCAACTTGGAATATCCATAACAGTCATATGATATTACTATAATATGTTCTCACCTTAGAATATTCGAAACAGTCATATGATATGTAATACAATAAACTCTCAACTTGGAATATCCATAACAGTCAGATAAGCTGTACTATAATGAACTCTCATCCTACAATGTCCATAATAGTCATTTGATATGTACTACAATAAATTCTCACTTTAGATTATCCATATCAGTCATATGATATGTACCACAATAAATTCTTGTCCCAGATTATCAATAACGGTCTTATGATATGCTCTACAAAAAACTCTCAACTTTGAATATCCATAACCGTCATATGATATGTACGACAATACAATTTGAACTCCAAAACAGTCATTTTATATGTACTACAAAAATTTCTCACCGTAGAATATCTATAATAGTCATATCAGGTCTCACCTTCGAATATCCATAACAGTTATATGATATGTATTACAACAAATCCTACCTTGGAGAATCGATAACAGTCATTTGATATATACTACAATAAATTCTCACTTTAGAATATCCATTACAGACATATGATATGTACTACAATAAATTCTCACCTTAGAATATCCTTAACAGTCATTTGATATTACTATTATATGTTCTCAACTTAGAATATCCATAACAGTCATATGATATGTAATACAATAAATTCTCAACTTGGAATATCCATAACAGTCATATGATATTACTATAATATGTTCTCACCTTAGAATATTCATAACAGTCATATGATATGTAATACAATAAACTCTCAACTTGGAATATCCATAACAGTCATATAAAATGTACTATAATGAAATCTCATCCTAGAATGTCCATAACAGTCATTTGATATGTACTACAATAAACTCTGACTTTAGATTATCCATAACAGTCATATGATATGTACTACAGAATTTTCTCATCTTAGATAATCAATAAAGGTCATATGATATGCCCTACAACACACTCTCATCTTAGGATATCCATAACAGTCATAGTATAGGTAATACAACAAATTCTCACCTTAGATTATCCATAACAGTCATACAATGTGTACAACAAAAAATTTTAACTTCAGAATATCCATTACGGTCTTATGATATGTAATACAATAAATTATCACCTTAGATTATCCATAACAGTCATATGATATGTAATATGATAAACTCTCAACTTGGAATATCCATAATAGTCATATAAAATGTACAAAAATGAGTCTCATCCTAGAATGTCCATAACAGTCATTTTATTTGTACTACAATAAATTCTCACTTTAGAATATCCATTACAGTCATATGATATGTATTACAACAAATACCACCTTATAATATTGATAGCAGTCATTTGATATGTACTACAAAAAAATCTCACTTTAGAATATCCATTACAGTCATATAAAATTTACTAGAAAAAATTCTCACTTTAGAATATCCATAACAGTTATATGATATTACTACAATATATTCTCACCTTAAAATATCCATAACAGACATATGATTTGTACTACAATAAATTGTCACCTTGGAATATCCATAACACTCTTATAAAATGTCCTACAATGAATTCTCATCCTAGAATGTCCTTAACAGTCATTTGATATGTACTACAAAAAAGATCTCACTTTAAATTATCCATAGCAGTCATATGATATGTACTACAATCAACTGTCGTCCTAGATTATCCATAACGATCATATGACATGATCTACAAAAAACTCTCACCCTAGAACATCCATACCCTTCATATGATATGTACTACAATAAATTCTCACCTTAGAATATCCATTACAGTCATATGATATGTACAATATTAAATTCTCATCTTAGAAAACCCATAAGAGTCTTTTGATATGTACTACAAAAAAATCTCACCTTAGAATATCCATAACAGTCATATGATATGTAGTACAACATATTCTCATCTTAAAATATCAATAGCAGTCATAAGATATGTACTACAATAAATGCTCACCTTAGAATACCCATAACAGTCATATGATATGTAATGCAATAAACTCGTAACTTGGAATAGCCATAACAGTCATATAAAATGTACTATAATGAACTCTCATCCTAGAATGTCCATAACAGTCATTTGATATGTACTACAATAAATTCTCACTTTAGATTATCCATAACAGTCATATGACATGTACCACAAAAAATTCTCGTCTTAGATTATCAGTAACGGTCTAATGATATACTCTACAAAAAACTTTTGCTTTTGAATATCCTTAACCGTCATATGATATGTACTACAATACATTCTGACCTCCATAACAGTCATATTATATGTACAAAAATAATTTCTCACCGTAGAATATCCATAATAGTCATATCAGTTCTCACCTTCGAATATCCATAACAATTATATGATATGTATTACAACAAATCCTACCTTAGAGTATCGCTAACAGTCATTTTACATGTACGCTAATTAATTCTCGCTTTAGAATATCCATAACAGTCATATGATATGTACTGCAAAAATTTCTTACCTTAGAATATCCATAACAGTCATATGATATTACTATAATATGTTCTCACCTTAAACTATCCATAGCAGTCATATGATATGTACTACAATCAATTCTCATCTCAGATTATTAATAACGATCATATGATATGCACTACAAAAAGCTCTCACCTTAGAATATCCATAACAGTCATATGATATGTAATACAACAAATTTTCACCTTAGATTATCCATAACAGTCATATAATGTGTACTACAAAAAAATCTCACTTTAGAATATCCGTTACAGTCTTATGATATGTACAACAATAAATTCCATAACAGTCATCTGATATGTACTACAAAAAATCTCACTTTAGAATATCCATCACAGTCATATGATATGCATTACAATAAATTCTCACCTTAGAATATCCATAACAGTCATATGATATTACTGCAATATATTCTCACCTTAGAATATCCATAACGGTCATATGATATGTAATGCAATAAATTCTCGCCTTGGAATATCCATAACAGTCATATAAAAAGTCCTACAGTGAATTCTCATCCTAGAATGTCCAAAGCAGTCATTTGATATGTACTACAATAAATTATCACTTTCGATTATCCATAGCAGTCATATGATATGTACTAAATTAAATTCTCATCTTAGATTATCCATAACTGACATATGATATGCTCTACAAAAAATTCTCTCTTTAGAATATCCATTACAGTCATATGATATGTTCAACAATAAATTCTCACCTTAGAATTTCCATAACAGTCTTTTGATATGTACTACAATAATTTCATACCTTAGAAACTCCATAACAACCATATGACATGAACTACAACAAATTCTCACCTTGGATTATCCATAACAGTCAGATGATATGTGATACAATTAATTCTCACCTCAGAATAGCTACAACAGTCATATGATAAGTACTACAATAAATTCTAACCTCCAGAACAATCATATGATATGTAAAACAATAAATCCTCACCTCAGAAGAACCATGACATTCATGTTATATGTACTACAATAATTTCTCACCTTATAATAGTGTAAGAATATCCATAATAGTCATATCAGTTCTCACCTTCGAATATCCATAAAAGTCATTTGAAAAGCACTGCAATAAATTCTGACATTAGAATGTCTATTACAGTCATATGATATGTACTACAATAAATTCTAACCTAAGAATATCCATAACAGTCATTTGATATTACTATAATATGTTCTCACCTTAGAATATCCATAGCAGTCATTTGATATGTACTACAATAAATTCTCACTTTATATTATCCATAAGAGTCATATGATATGTAATACAATAAATTTTCATCTCTGATTATCAAAAACTGTCATATGATATGCTCTACAAAAAATTCTCAATTTTGAATATCCATAACAGTCATATGCTATGCAATAGAACAAATTCTCACCTTAGAATATCCATAACCGTCATATAATGTGAACTACAAAAAATTCTCATATTAGAATATCCATTACAGTCATATGAGAGAGAGAGAGAGAGAGTTAATTTATCCTCGCTTGTAAAGTATAAACACAGAACAGCATAGATTTAGTAGAAAAAAAAAAGAAAAACAACAAAGTTTACAATAGAATGGCAAAGTACAGCAGAACGATCAGCATAGTATTATTTATCTTCAAGCAAGGAAAAGGCACGCAGCGAGGTCGTTTGACCTACTTCACAGCGTGCCCAGATGTATACAACATAGATGATAAACTTATTAACATTTTTCAAAAATCTTTTCTTTCTTCATTTCTTAGCAATGATTCAAAAACATAACACAGAACTTATATGGTAACTTTGAACAATTCACTACTAGATGCCCTCTTCTATGGCATATTTTTGCATGCTCAAGCGAACGTCCAGACTTCGCCAACTTTGAAAAAGAAGAAAAGAATAGGTTCTTTATACAAAAAAACTCGAATTGAGGAAACATTGTTAAAAACTATCTTTAGAATTTAGAAAAATCAGATTTTGACAGCAAAAAATGAATCGCGGTGCCTTCTACGAAGGCACCGCCACAATTTTTGCGTAGATTTTTGTTATTTTGTAAAGAAAGCATCTAGAATTACGGTGTTCTGGAAATTTAGCAGAAAAACACTTTTCGAATGAGTTCCTCATTTCCAAGAATATAAGATTCTTTAAAATTATGATAGGTCATTGATATTTGGCTATAGATTGAGCTCCCGATAGAGTCAGGCAAGAGTCCTTGAATTTTTAAAACATTGAATAATGTTGAAGCCCGACGGCTTATCGAATTTTGCTCCAATTTAGATCTGCATAACGGCACTTTTAGTAACATGTGTTTTGCTCGTCTTGTTGTTAAAATATGTCTTTCAAACTTAAACATACTGTTTAGATAGTCTTCGGCATGGAAAATGTTAGTCGATTTTAAAACAAACTTGAGCAGCTCATATACATGTAATTCAGAAACTGTTAGAACTTTGTTTGCACAGAATAGATCTTCGCTTTGATCGAACCGAATCTTAAAGTGAATTAATTTAAGAATTTTCTTCTGTAGCAGATGGATTGGAGCTAAAGACGCGAAGCTAGAGCATCCATACACCAAAATTCCATATTGTATGATAGGACATATGACACTCTTGTGATTTTCTATTAACTGGTACCTTGGAGCGAAGTGTCTTAATTTTGATATTATACCACATTGCCTACTAAGTCTTCCTATGACAAGATCTATATGAGAACTAAACAGCAACTTTGAATAAACTATTATGCCTAAACATTTACATGATGGTTCCAATTTAATTTCTTCTGATACGATGTCGAATCGCTCACTGGAAGCACATTTAAATTTAATTGAACCGTTTTTAGCATATTGAGCTTAAGTTTATTTGCATTTAACCAAGCGGCTACACTATCTAAGTCATCTTGGATAGCTATTCTTGAGCAACCTAAACTGCAAAGGTTGGTGTCGTCAGCAAAAAAATGGACACTAGGTTGATTACACACTCTTGGTAAATCGTTTTTATAAATTAAAAACAACAGTGGTCCAAGTATGGAGCCCTGAGGGACACCAGAAGTTATAATTAACGAATTTGATGTCACACCGGCCACGAAAGCTCTGAGTTCTATTAGATAAATAGCTTTTACACCATTCTAGGCAATATGACGAATAACATAATTTTCTAGCTTACGGAGCAAAATTTGATGATCTAGTGTATCAAATGCCTTCTGTTGATCCAGAAAAAAGTTGACAACTTTGAATTGGCTTACTCTTATTCTTTCGGTTAATTCTGCCAATGCATCTATGTTGGAGTGCTTTTTGCGAAAACCAAATTGCTTGCAATGGAGAAGATTAAAATGTTCCAGGTATTCGTAAATTCTAGAGAACATTGCCCGCTCGTATTTTTTACTCCAAACATTTAACAGAGAAATTGGCCTATAATTGTTCTCTTCTAGTCTTGATCCCTCTTTATGCAATGGAATGATTTTTGCTTTTTTGAGCTCAGTGGGAAAAATTCCTTCACGAACAGTCATATGCTATGCAATAGAACAAATTCTCACCTTAGAATATCCATAACCGTCATATAATGTGAACTACAAAAAATTCTCATATTAGAATATCCATTACAGTCATATGAGAGAGAGAGAGAGTTAATTTATCCTCGCTTGTAAAGTATAAACACAGAACAGCATAGATTTAGTAGAAAAAAAAGAAAAACAATAAAGTTTACAATAGAATGGCAAAGTACAGCAGAACGATCAGCATAGTATTATTTATCTTCAAGCAAGGAAAAGGCACGCAACGAGGTCGTTTGACCTACTTCACAGCGTGCCCAGATATATACAACATAGATGATAAACTTATTAACATTTTTCAAAAATCTTTTCTTTCTTCATTTCTTAGCAATGATTCAAAAACATAACACAGAACTTATATGGTAACTTTGAACAATTCACTACTAGATGCCCTCTTCTATGGCATATTTTTGCATGCTCAAGCGAACGTCCAGACTTCGCCAACTTTGAAAAAGAAGAAAAGAATAAGTTCTTTATACAAAAAAACTCGAATTGAGGAAACATTGTTAAAAACTATCTTTAGAATTTAGAAAAATCAGATTTTGACAGCAAAAAATGAATCGCGGCGCCTTCTACGAAGGCACCGCCACAATTTTTGCGTAGATTTTTGTTATTTTGTAAAGAAAGCATCTAGAATTACGGTGTTCTGGAAATTTAGCAGAAAAACACTTTTCGAATGAGTTCCTCATTTCCAAGAATATAAGATTCTTTAAAATTATGATAGGTCATTGATATTTGGCTATAGATTGAGCTCCCGATAGAGTCAGGCAAGAGTCCTTGAATTTTTAAAACATTGAATAATGTTGAAGCCCGACGGCTTATTGAATTTTGCTCCAATTTAGATCTGCATAACGGCACTTTTAGTAACATGTGTTTTGCTCGTCTTGTTGTTAAAATATGTCTTTCAAACTTAAACATACTGTTTAGATAGTCTTCGGCATGGAAAATGTTAGTCGATTTTAAAACAAACTTGAGCAGCTCATATACATGTAATTCAGAAACTGTTAGAACTTTGTTTGCACAGAATAGATCTTCGCTTTGATCGAACCGAATCTTAAAGTGAATTAATTTAAGAATTTTCTTCTGTAGCAGATGGATTGGAGCTAAAGACGCGAAGCTAGAGCATCCATACACCAAAATTCCATATTGTATGATAGGACATATGACACTCTTGTGATTTTCTATTAACTGGTACCTTGGAGCGAAGTGTCTTAATTTTGATATTATACCACATTGCCTACTAAGTCTTCCTATGACAAGATCTATATGAGAACTAAACAGCAACTTTGAATAAACTATTATGCCTAAACATTTACATGATGGTTCCAATTTAATTTCTTCTGATACGATGTCGAATCGCTCACTGGAAGCACATTTAAATTTAATTGAACCGTTTTTAGCATATTGAGCTTAAGTTTATTTGCATTTAACCAAGCGGCTACACTATCTAAGTCATCTTGGATAGCTATTCTTGAGCAACCTAAACTGCAAAGGTTGGTGTCGTCAGCAAAAAAATGGACACTAGGTTGATTACACACTCTTGGTAAATCGTTTTTATAAATTAAAAACAACAGTGGTCCAAGTATGGAGCCCTGAGGGACACCAGAAGTTATAATTAACGAATTTGATGTCACACCGGCCACGAAAGCTCTGAGTTCTATTAGATAAATAGCTTTTACACCATTCTAGGCAATATGACGAATAACATAATTTTCTAGCTTACGGAGCAAAATTTGATGATCTAGTGTATCAAATGCCTTCTGTTGATCCAGAAAAAAGTTGACAACTTTGAATTGGCTTACTCTTATTCTTTCGGTTAATTCTGCCAATGCATCTATGGTGGAGTGCTTTTTGCGAAAACCAAATTGCTTGCAATGGAGAAGATTAAAATGTTCCAGGTATTCGTAAATTCTAGAGAACTTTGCCCGCTCGTATTTTTTACTCCAAACATTTAACAGAGAAATTGGCCTATAATTGTTCTCTTCTAGTCTTGATCCCTCTTTATGCAATGGAATGATTTTTGCTTTTTTGAGCTCAGTGGGAAAAATTCCTTCACGAAATGATTGATTAATTAACGATGTAAGGTATTTCGTGACAACAGATTTTGTTGTCTTCACTACAATATTGCTAATCTCATCTTCACCGGATGAAGATTTGTCCGGAAGTGAATCAATAATTGCACTTATTTCAGTATCAGAAACTGGATATACTCTCAATGACATATTAACATCAGTCAGGGGTGTTACTGCCTCGGAAGGAATACTACGCTGAATATTTTTGCCAATACTAGCAAAAAACTCATTAAATTTCTCAGCTACTTGAAGATTAGATGAGTTAGGTGCAGTATCCGACATGCACGATGAAAGGTTTGGAAATGCATTATTTACCAAATGTTTTCTTGACAGCTCATTTAAAAGTTTAAATGTTTGTCTTGAGTCTCCGATACATTTTTCGACAATGTTTTGATAATAAACCTTTTTCGCCATTTTAGTACTTTTTTCTAATTGAAGTCTAATATCTGTAAACTTCTTGCGCAGAGAGCCATTCGATTTGTCTGCTTTCCATCTCCTGTGAATAAGATTCCTCTGCTTACCTATATTTTTTTTTGTTGTCAAACCATTTAGGTGTATGTAAAACAATAAATTACAACATTGTTGTATGTACAACATAGGTGTATGTACAACAATATGATATATACAACAATAAATTCTCACCTTAGAATTTCCATAACATTCATTTGATATGTACTACAATAAATTCTCACTTTAGAATATCCACTACAGTCATATGAAATGCATTACAATAAATTCTCACCTTAGAATATCCATAATAGTCATATCAGTTCTCACCTTCGAATATCCATAACAGTCATATGATATGTATTACAACCATTTTCACCTTATAATATCGATAACAGTCATTTGATATGTACTACAATAAATTCTTACTTTAGAATATCCATTACAGTCATATGATTTGTACTAGAATTAATTCTCACCATAAAATATCCATAACAGTCAAATGATATTACTACATTATATTCTCACCTTAGAATATTCATAACAGCCATATGATATGTAATACAAAAAAATTCTCACCTTTGAATATCCATAACAGTCATATAAAAACTCCTAAAATGAATTCTCATCCTGAAGGTCAATAACAGTCATTTGATATGTACTACAATAAATTCTCACTTTCGATTATCCACAGCAGTCTTATGATATGTACTACAATAAATTCTCATCTTAGAATACCCATAACAGTCATATGATATGCTCTACAAAAAACTCTCACCCTGGAATATTCATAACAGGCATATAATTTGTAATACAACAAATTCTCACCTTAGAGTATCAATAACAGTCAGGTAATAATTAATACAATAAATTCTCACTTTAGAGTTTCCATTTCAGTCATATGATATGTACAACAATAAATTCTTATCTTAGAAAACCCATAACAGTCATATGATATTAATACAATATATTCTCACCCTAGAACATCTATAACAGTCATATAAAAAGTACTACAATGAATTCTCATCCTAGAATGTCCGTAACAGTCATTTGATATGTACTACAAAAAAATCTCAATTTAAATTATCCATAACAGTCATATGATATGTACTACAATAAATTGTCGTCCTAGATTATCCATGACGGCCATATGACATGCTCTACAAAAAATTCTCACCTTAGAATATCCATACCAGTCATATGATATGTACTACAATAAATTCTCACCTTAGAATATCCATAACAGTCATATGATATGTCATACAATCAATTCTCAACTTGGAAAATCCATAATAGTCAAATAAAAAGTACTACAATGAATTCTCATCCTAGAATGTCCGTAACAGTCATTTGATATGTACTACAAAAAAATCTCACTTTAAATTATCCATAACAGTCATACGATATGTACTACAATAATTTTTCATTTTCATAACCTTCATATAATATCCAACACAAAAATTTTTGCCTCAGAATATCCGTAAGGGTCATATGATGTGTACTACAAAAATTTCTCACCTTAGAATATCCATAACAATCATTTGATATGTACTACAAAAAATTGTCCCTTTAGGTCATCTGATATGTACTATAATAAATTCTCACCTTAGAAAATCCAAAACAGTCATATGATATTACTTCAGTATATCCTCACGTTAGAATATCCATAACAGTCATATGATATTACTCCAATAAATTCTCACTTTAGAAAACCCATTACAGTCATATTATATGTACAACAATAAGTTCTCACCTTAGAATACCCTAAACAGTCATATGATATTACTACAATGTATTCTCACCTTAGAAAACCAATAACGGTCATATGATTTGTAATAAACTAAATTCTCACCTTAGAATATTCCTAAGAGTCATATATAATGTACCACAAGAATTCTCATCTTAGAATGTCCGTAACGGTCATTTGATATGTACTACAATAAATTCTCTCTTGAGATTATCCATAACAGTCATATGATAAGTACTACAATAAATTCTCATCTTAGATTTTCCATAACGGTCATATGACATTCTCTACAAAAAAAATTCTCACCATATAAAAACTCCTAAAATGAATTCTCATCCTAGAATGTCCATAACAGTCAATTTATATGTACTACAATAAATTCTCACTTTCGATTATCCACAGCAGTCATATGATATCTACTACAATAAATTCTCATCTTAGATTATCCATAACGGTCATATGATATGCTCTACAAAAAATTCTCACCCTGGAATATTCATAACAGGCATATGATTTATAATACAATAAATTCTCACCTTAGAGTATCCATAACAGTCAGGTAATAATTAATACAATAAATTCTCACTTTAGAGTTTCCATTACAGTCATATGATATGTACAACAATAAATTCTCATCTTAGAATACCCATAACAGTCATATGATATGCTCTACAAAAAACTCTCACCCTGGAATATTCATAACAGGCATATGATTTGTAATACAACAAATTCTCACCTTAGAGTATCAATAACAGTCAGGTAATAATTAATACAATAAAGTCTCACTTTAGAGTTTCCATTACAGTCATATGATATGTACAACAATAAATTCTCATCTTAGAATACCCATAACAGTCATATGATATTAATACAATATATTCTCACCCTAGAACATCTATAACTGTCATATAAAAAGTACTACAATGAACTCTCATCCTAGAATGTCCGTAACAGTGATTTGATATGTACTACAAAAAAATCTCACTTTAAATTATCCATAACAGTTATATGATATGTACTACAATAAATTGTCGTCCTAGATTATCCATGACGGCCATATGACATGCTCTACAAAAAATTCTCACCTTAGAATATCCATACCAGTCATATGATATGTACTACAATAAATTCTCACCTTAGAAGATCCATTACAGTCATATGATATGTACAACAATAAATTCTCACCTTAAAAACCAATAAGAGTCATATGATATTACTACAATATATTCTCACCCTAGAATAACCATAACAGTGATTTCATATGTACTACAAAAAAATCTCACGTTAAATTATCCATAACAGTCACATGATACGTACTACAAAAAATTCTCGCTTTAGAAGATCCATTACAGTCATATGATATGTACTACAAAATATTCTCACTTTAGAAGATCCATAACAGTCATACGATATGTACTACAATAATTTCGCATTTTCATAACCTTCATATAATATCCAACACAAAAATTTTTGCCTCAGAATATCCGTAATGGTCATATGATGTGTACTACAAAAATTTCTCACCTTAGAATATCCATAACAGTCATTTGATTTGTACTACAATGAATTGTCCCTTTAGGTCATCTGATATGTACTATAATAAATTCTCACCTTAGAAAATCCAAAACAGTCATATGATATTACTTCAGTATATCCTCGCCTTAGAATATCCATAACAGTCATATGATATTACTCCAATAAATTCTCACTTTAGAAAACCCATTACAGTCATATGATATGTACAACAATAAGTTCTCACCTTAGAATACCCTAAACAGTCATATGATATTACTACAATGTATGCTCACCTTAGAAAACCAATAACGGTCATATGATTTGTAATAAACTAAATTCTCACCTCAGAATATTCCTAAGAGTCATATAAAATGTACTACAAAGAATTCTAATCCTAGAATGTCCATAACGGTCATTTGTTATGTACTACAATAAATTCTCTCTTGAGATTATCCATAACAGTCATATGATAAGTACTACAATAAATTCTCATCTTAGATTTTCCATAACGGTCATATGACATTCTCTACAAAAAATTCTCACATTAGAAGATCCATAACAGTCATAAGATATGTACTAGAAAAATTTCTCATCTCAATAACCGTCATATGATATCGAATACGATAAATTTTTGCCTCAAAATATCCATCACGGTCATATGATGTGCACCACAAAAAGTTCTCACCTTAGAATATTCATAATTCATTTGACTTGTACCCCCATAAATTCTCGCTTTAGAATATCCATTACAGTCATATGATATGTACAACAATAAATTCTCGCCTTAGAATACCCACAACAGTCATATGATGTTACTACAATATATTCTCACTTTAGAATACCAATAACAGTCATAAGATATGTAATACACTAAATTCTTACTTTAAAATATCCCTAAGACTCATATAAGATGTACTACAAAGAATTCTCATCCTAGAATGTCCATAGCAGTCATTTGATATGTACTACAATAAATTCTCACTTGAGATTATCCATAACAGTCATATGATAAGTACTACAATAAATTCTCATTTTAGATTTTCTCTAACGGTCATATGACATGCTCTACAAAAAATTCTTACCTTAGAAGATCCATAACAGTCATAAGATATGTACTAGAATAATTTCTCATCTCTATAACCGTCATATGATATCGAATACAATAAATTTTTGCCTCAGAATATCCAAAACGGTCAAATGATGTATACTAAAAAAATTTCTCACCATAGAATATCCATAACAGTCATTTCATACGTACTACAATAAATTCTCACTTTAGAACATCCAAAACAGTCATATGATATGTACAATAATAAATTCTCACCTTAGAAAATCCATAACAGTCATAAGATATTACACAATATATTCTCACCTTAGAATATCCATAACAGTCATACGATATGTACTACAACAAATTCTCACCTTCATAACCGTTATATGATATCTAATACAAAAAAATTTTGCCTCAAAATATCCATAACGGTCATATGATGTGCACAACAAAAAATTCTCACCTTAGAATATCCATAACAGTCATTTGATATGCACTACAGAAAAATCTCACGTTAAATTATCCAAAACAGTCACATGATATGTACAACAATAAATTCTCACCTTAGAAAACCCACAACAGTCATATGATATTATTACAATGTATTCTAACCTTAGAATACCAATAACAGTCATGTGATATGTATTACACTAAATTCTCAGGTTAGAACATCACTAAGAGTCATAAAAAATGCACTACAAATAATTCTCATCCTAAAATGTCCATAACAGTCATTTGATATGTACTACAATAAATTATCACTTGAGATTATCCATAACAGTCATATGATAAGTACTACAATATTTTCTCATCTTAGATTTGCCATAACGGTCATATGACATGCTCTACAAAAAATTCTCACTTTCGAATATCCATAGCAGTCATATGATATGTACAATAATAAAATCTCACCTTAGAAAATCCATAAGAGTCATATGATATAACTACAATATATTCTCACCTTAAAATATCCATAACAGTCAAACGATATGTACTTTAATAAATTCTCACCTTCATAACCGTCATATGATATCTAATACACAAAAATGTTGCCTCAGAATATCCATAACGGTCATATGATGTGCACTACAAAAAATTCTCACCTCAGAATATCCATAACAGTCATTTGATATGCACCACAAAAAATCTCACGTTAAATTATCCATAACAGTCACATGATATGTACAACATAAAATTCTCAACTTAGAATACCCACAACAGTCATATGATATTACTACAATATATTCTCACCATAGAATACCCACAACAGTCATATGATATGTAATAAAATTTATTCTCACCTTAGAATACCAATAAAAGTCATTTGATATGTACTACAATAAATTCTCACTTGAGATTATCCATAACAGTCATATGATAAGTATTACGAAAAATTCTCATCTTAGATTTTCCATAGCGGTCATATGACATGCTCTCGAAAAAATTCTCACCTCAGAAGATCCATAACGGCCATAAGATATGTACTAGAATAATTTCTTATCTCCATAACAGTCATATGATATCGAATACAATAAATTTTTGCCTCAGAATATCCATAACGTTCATATGATTTATAATAAAAAATTTCTCACGATAGATTATCCATAACTGTCATTTCATACGTACTACAATGAATTCTCACTTTAGAATATCCATAACAGTCATATGATATGTACAATAATAAATTCTCACCTTAGAAAATCCATAACAGTCATATGATAATACTACAATATATTCTCACCTTAGAATATCCATAACAGTCATACGATATGTACTACAATAAATTCTCACCTTCATAACCGTCATATGATATCTAATACAAAAAAATTTTGCCTCAGAATATCCATAACGGTCATATGATGTGCACTAGAAAAAATTCTCACCTTAGAATATCTATAACAGTCATTTGATAATTACTCCAATAAATTCTCACTTTGGAATTTCCATTACAGTCATATGATACGTACAAAAATAAATTCTCTCCTTAGAATACCCATAACATTCTTATGATATTACTACAATATATTCTCACCATAGAATACCAATAACAGTCATATGATATGTAATAAACTAAATTCTCACCTTAGAATATCCCTAAGAATCATATAAAATGTACTACAAAAAATTCTCAGCCTAGAATGTCCATAACAGTCATTTGATATGTACTACAAAAAATTTTCACTTGAGATTATCCATAACAGTCATATGATAAGTACTACAATAAATTCTCATCCTAGATTTTCCATAACGGTGATATGACATGCTCTACAAAAAAAGCTCACCTTAGAAGATACATAACAGTTATAAGATATGTACTAGAATAATTTCTCATCTCCATAACCGTCATATGATATCGAATACAATAATTTTTTGCCTCAGAATATCCATAACGGTCATATGATGTATACTAAAAAAATTTCTCACCATAGAATATCCATAACAGTCATTTCATAAGTACTACAATAAATTCTTACTTTAGAATATCCATAACAGTCATATGATATTACAACAATATATTCTCACCTTAGAATATCCATAACAGTCATACGATATGTACTACAAAAAATTCTCTTCTTCATAACCGTCATATGATATCTAACAGAATAAATTTTGCCTCACAATATCCATAATAATCATATGATGTGCACTACAAAAAATTCTCACATGAGAATATCCAAAACAGTCATTTGATATGTACTACAATAAATTCTCACTTTAGAATATTCATTACAGTCATATGATATGTACAACAATAAATTCTCACCTTAGAATACCCATAACAGTCATATGATACTACTACAAAATATTCTCACCTTAGAATACCCATAAGAGTCATATGATATGTAATACACTAAATTCTCACCTTAGAATTTCCCTAAGAGTCATATAAAATGTACTACAAAGAAATCTAATCCTCGAATGTCCATAACAGTCAATTGATATGTACTACAGTAAATTCTCACTTGAGATTATCCACAACAGTCATATGATATGTACTACAATAATTTCTCATCTTAGATTTTCCATAACGATCACATGCTCTACAAAAAAATTCCCACCTTAGATTATCCATAACAGTCATATAATATGAACTACAATAAATTCTGACCTTAGAAGATCCATATAAGTCATACGATATGTACTAGAATAAATTCTCACCTTCATATCCGTCATATGATATCTATTACAATAAATTTTTGCCTCAGAAAATCCATAACTGTCATATGATGTGCACTACATACAATTCTCACCTTTCAATATCCATAACAGTCATTTGCTATGTACTACAATAAATTCTCATTTTAGATTATCCATAAGAGTCATATGATATATACAACATTAAATTCTTATCCTAGGTTATCCATAACGGTCATATGATATGTACTACAAAAATTTCTCAGCTTAGAGTACCCATAACAGTCATATGATATGTAATACACTAAACTCTCACCTTAGAATATCAAAAACATTCATATAGTAGGTACTACATTAAACTCTCACCTTAGAATAGCCATAACAGTCAAATGATATGTATTACAAAAAATTATCTAGAATACCTATAATATCATATGATAGGTACTACAAAGTTCTCACCTCCATAACAGTCATATTATTTGTAATACAATAAATCCTCACCTCGGAAAATCCATAAAAGTCATATGATGTGTACTACAATAATTTCTCACCTTAGAACATCCATAGTAGTCTGATCAATTCTCACTTTCGAATATCCATTACAGTCATATGATATGAACCACAATAAATTCTCACCTTAGAATATCCATAAAAGTAAGATGCTATTACTACAATATATTCTCTCCCCAGAATATCCGTAACAGTCATATGATATATAATACAATAAATTCTCACCTTAGAATATCCATAACAGTCATATAAAATGCACTACAGAGATTTCTCATTTTAGAATGTCCATAACAGTCATACGATAAATACTACAAAAAAATCTCAACTCCATAAAAGTCATTTGATATCTAATACAATCAATTTTTGCCTCAGAATATCCATAAGGCTCATATGATATGTACTACGATAATTTTTCACCATGGAATTTACATAGCAGTCATATGAGATGTACTACAAAAGACTCCCACCTTAGTATATCCATAAAAGCCATATGATATGTAATACAATAAATTCTCAGCTTAGAATATCCAAAACATTCATATATGTACTACAAAAATTTCTCCTATTGGAATATCCGTATCAGTCATATGATATTTAATACAATGAAATCTTACATTAGAAACTGTATAACAGCCATATGACATTAACTACAACAAATTCTCACCTTAGATTAACCATAACAGTCAGATGATATGTTATACAATTAATTTTCACCTCAGAATATTTATAACAGTCATATAATTCGTACTACAGTAAATTCTGACCTCCATAGCAGTCATATGATATGTAATACAATAAATCCTCACCTCGGAAGATCCATAATGGTCATATGATATGTACTACAATAATTTCTCACCTTAGAATATCCATAGCAGTCTGATCAATTCTCACTTTCAAATATCCATTACAATCATATGATATGTGCCACAATAAATTCTCACTTTAGAATATCCATAACAGTCATTTGATATGCACTACAATAAATTCTCACCTTAGAATATCCATAACAGTAAGATGATATTACTACGATGTTTTCTCACCTTAGAATATTCCTAACAGTCATATAAAATGTACTACAACGAATTCTCATTTTAGAATGTCCATAACAGCCATACGATATGTACTACAATAAATTCTCACCTCCATAACAGTCATTTGATATCTAATACAATCAATTTTTCCCTCAGAATATCCATAATGCTCATATGATATGTACTACGATAAAATCTCACAATGGAATGTACATAACAGTCAAATGAGATGTTCTACAAAAAACTCTCACCTTAGTATATCCATAACAGTCATATGATGTGTAATAAAATAAATTCTCACTTTAGAATATCCATAACATTCATATTTGTACTACAGAAAATTATCACCTTAAAATATCCATAACAGTCATATGATATGTAATACAATGAATTCTTACCTTAGAATCTCCATAACAGCCATTTAGCCATTTGATGTGTACTACAAAAAATTCTCACCTTAGATTACCCTTAACAAACATATGATATGTAATACAATAAATCCTCACCTCGGAAAATCCATAACAGTCATATGATATGTACTACAATAATTTCTCACCTTAGAACATCCATAATAGTCTGATCAATTCTCACTTTCGAATATTCATTACAGTCATATGAAATGTACTACAATAAATTCTTACTTTAGAATATCCAAAACAGTCATTTGATATGTAATACAATAAATTCTCACCTTAGAATATCCATAACAGTCGTATAAAATGTGCTACAACGAATTCTCATTTTAGAATGTCCATAGCAGTCATACGATATGTACTACAATAAATTCTCACCCTATTATATCCATAACAGTCATATGATATAACTACAATATATTCTCACCTTAAAATATCCATAACAGTCAAACGATATGTACTTTAATAAATTCTCACCTCCATAACGGTCATATGATGTGCACTACAAAAAATTCTCACCTTAGAATATCCATAGCAGTCATTTGATATGCACCACAAAAAAATCTCACGTTAAATTATCCATAACAGTCACATGATATGTACAACATAAAACTCTCAACTTAGAATACCCACAACAGTCATATGATATTACTACAATATATTTTCACCATAGAATACCCACAACAGTCATATAATATGTAATAAAATTTATTCTCACCTTAGAATACCAATAACAGTCATTTGATATGTACTACAATAAATTCTCACTTGAGATTATCCATAACAGTTATATGATAAGTATTACAATAAATTCTCATCTTAGATTTTCCATAACGGTCATATGACATGGTCTCCAAAAAATTCTCACCTCAGAAGATCCATAACAGCCATAAGATAGGTACTAGAATAATTTCTTATCTCCATAACAGTCATATGATATCGAATACAATAAATTTTTGCCTCAAAATATCCATAACGTTCATATGATTTATAATAAAGAAATTTCTCACCATAAATTATCCATAACTGTCAGTTCATACGTACTACAATGAATTCTCACTTTAGAATATCCATAACAGTCATATGATATGTACAATAATAAATTCTCACCTTAGAAAATCCATAACAGTCATATGATAATACTACAATATATTCTCACCTTAGAATATCCATAACAGTCATGCGATATGTACTACAATAAATTCTCACCTTCATAACCGTCATATGATATCTAATACAAAAAAATTTTGCCTCAGAATATCCATAACGGTCATATGATGTGCACTAGAAAAAATTCTCACCTTAGAATATCTATAACAGTCATTTGATAATTACTCCAATAAATTCTCACTTTGGAATTTCCATTACAGTCCTATGATACGTACAAAAATAAATTCTCACCTTAGAATACCCATAACATTCTTATGATATTACTACAATATATTCTCACCATAGAATACCAATAACAGTCATATGATATGTAATAAACTAAATTTACACCTTAGAATATCCCTAAGAGTCATATAAAATGTACTACAAAAAATTCTCAGCCTAGAATGTCCATAACAGTCATTTGATATGTACTACAAAAATTTTTCACTTGAGATTATCCATAACAGTCATATGATAAGTACTACAATAAATTCTCATCCTAGATTTTCCATAACGGTGATATGACATGCTCTACAAAAAAAGCTCACCTTAGAAGATACATAACAGTTAAAAGATATGTACTAGAATAATTTCTCATCTCCATAACCGTCATATGATATCGAATACAATAAATTTTTGCCTCAGAATATCCATAACGGTCATAAGATGTATACTAAAAAAATTTCTCACCATAGAATATCCATAGCAGTCATTTCATAAGTACTACAATAAATTCTCACTTTAGAATATCCATAACAGTCATATGATATTACAACAATATATTCTCACCTTAGAATATCCATAACAGTCATACGATATGTACTACAATAAATTCTCACCTTCATAACCGTCATATGATATCTAACAGAATAAATTTTGCCTCAAAATATCCATAACAATCATATGATGTGCACTACAAAAAATTCTCACATGAGAATATCCAAAACAGTCATTTGATATGTACTACAATAAATTCTCACTTTAGAATATTCATTACAGTCATATGATATGTACAACTATAAATTCTCACCTTAGAATACCCATAACAGTCATATGATACTACTACAAAATATTCTCACCTTAGAATACCCATAAGAGTCATATGATATGTAATACACTAAACTCTCACCTTAGAATATCAAAAACATTCATATAGTAGGTACTACATTAAACTCTCACCTTAGAATATCCATAACAGTTAAATGATATGTATTACAAAAAATTATCTAGAATACCTATAATATCATATGATACGTACTACAAAAAGTTCTCACCTCGAGAACAGTCATATTATTTGTAATACAATAAATCCTCACCTCGGAAAATCCATATAAGTCATACCTTAGAACATCCATAGTAGTCTGATCAATTCTCACTTTCGAATATCCATTACAGTCATATGATATGAACCACAATAAATTCTCACCTTAGAATATCCATAAAAGTAAGATGCTATTACTACAATATATTCTCTCCCCAGAATATCCGTAACAGTCATATGATATATAATACAATAAATTCTCACCTTAGAATATCCATAACAGTCATATAAAATGCACTACAGAGAATTCTCATTTTAGAATGTCCATAACAGTCATACGATAAGTACTACAAAAAAATCTCAACTCCATAACAGTCATTTGATATCTAATACAATCAATTTTTGCCTCAGAATATCCATAAGGCTCATATGATATGTACTACGATAATTTTTCACCATGGAATTTACATAACAGTCATATGAGATGTACTACAAAAAACTCCCACCTTAGTATATCCATAACAGCCATATGATATGTAATACAATAAATTCTCAGCTTAGAATATCCAAAACATTCATATATGTACTACAAAAATTTCTCCTATTGGAATATCCGTATCAGTCATATGATATGTAATACAATAAATCCTCACCACGGAAGATCCATAATGGTCATATGATATGTACTACAATAATTTCTCACCTTAGAATATCCATAGCAGTCTGATCAATTCTCACTTTCAAATATCCATTACAATCATATGATATGTGCCACAATAAATTCTCACCTTAGAATATCAATAACAGTAAGATGATATTACTACGATGTTTTCTCACCTTAGAATATTCCTAAAAGTCATATAAAATGTACTACAACGAATTCTCATTTTAGAATGTCCATAACAGCCATACGATATGTACTACAATAAATTCTCACCTCCATAACAGTCATTTGATATCTAATACAATCAATTTTTCCCTCAGAATATCCATAATGCTCATATGATATGTACTACGATAAAATCTCACAATGGAATATACATAACAGTCAAATGAGATGTACTAAAAAAAACTCTCATCTTAGTATATCCATAACAGTCATATGATGTGTAATAAAATAAATTCTCACATTAGAATATCCATAACATTCATATTTGTACTAAAGAAAATTATCACCTTAGAATATCCATAACAGTCATATGATATGTAATACAATGAATTCTTACCTTAGAATCTCCATAACAGGCATTTGATGTGTACTACAAAAAAATTCTCGCCTTAGATTACCCATAACAAACATATGATATGTAATACAATAAATCCTCACCTCGGAAAATCCATAACAGTCATATGATATGTACTACAATAATTTCTCACCTTAGAACATCCATAATAGTCTGATCAATTCTCACTTTCGAATATTCATTACAGTCATATGAAATGTACTACAATAAATTCTTACTTTAGAATATCCATAACAGTCATAAGATATGTACTACAATAAATTTTCACCTTAGAATATCCATAACAGTAAGATGATATTATTACAATATATTACAATATATTCTCACCCTAGAATATCCAAAACAGTCATTTGATATGTAATACAATAAATTCTAACCTTAGAATATCCATAACAGTCGTATAAAATGTGCTACAACGAATTCTCATTTTAGAATTTCCATAACAGTCATACGATATGTACTACAATAAATTCTCACCTTATTATATCCATAGCAGTCATATGATATAACTACAATATATTCTCACCTTAAAATATCCATAACAGTCAAACGATATGTACTTTAATAAATTCTCACCTTCATAACCGTCATATGATATCTAATACACAAAAATTTTGCCTCAGAATATCCATAACGGTCATATGATGTGCACTACAAAAAACTCTCACCTTATTATATCCATAACAGTCATATGATATGTAATACAATAATTTCTCACCATAGAAAATCCATAACATTCATATTGTACTACAAAAATTCTCACCTTAGAACATCAATAACAGTCATATGATATGTGATACAATGATTTCTTACCTTAGAAACTCCATAACAGCCATATATGATGAACTACAACAAATTCTCACCTTAGATTATCCAGAACAGTCAGATGATATATAATACAATTAATTCTCACCTCAGAATAGCTATAACAGTCATATGATATGTACTACAATAAATTCTGACCTCCTTAACAGTCATACGATATGTAATACAATAAATTCTCACCTTAGAATATCAATAACATTCATATAATATGCACTACAATAAATTCTCACATTAGAATATCCATAACAGTCAGATGATAAGTAGTACAATCAATTATATAGAATACCTATAACAATCAAATGATATGTACTACAAAAAGTTCTCAGTTCTGAATTCCATAACAGTCATATGATATGTAATACAATAAATCCTCACTTTAGAATATCAGTAACATTCAAATATGTACTACAAAAAGTTCTCACCTTAGAATATCCTAACAGTCATATGATATGCATTACAAAAAATTCTCACCTTAGAATATCCAAAACAGTCATATGATATTACTGCAATATATTCTCACCTTAGAATATCCATAACAGTCATATGATATGTAATACAATAAATTCTCACCTTAGAATATCAATAAAATTCATATAATATGTACTACAATAAATTATCACCTTAGAGTATCCATAACAGTCAGATGATATGTAGTACAATCAATTATCTAGAATACCTATAACAATCATATGATATGTTTTACAAAAAGTTCTCAATTCCATAACAGTCAAATGATATGTAATACAATAAATCCTCATTTTGAATATCCGTAACATTCATATATGTACTACAAAAAGTTCTCACCTTAGATTATCCAGAACAGTCAGATGATATAAAATACAATTAATTCTCACCTCAGAATAGCTATAACAGTCATATGATATGTACTACAATAAATTCTGACCTCCTTAACAGTCATACGATATGTAATACAATAAATTCTCACCTTAGAATATCAAAAACATTCATATAATATGCACTACAATAAATTCTCACATTAGAATATCCATAACAGTCAGATGATAAGTAGTACAATCAATTATATAGAATACCTATAACAATCATATGATATGTACTACAAAAAGTTCTCAGTTCTGAATTCCATAACAGTCATATGATATGTAATACAATAAATCCTCACTTTAGAATATCCGTAACATTCATATATGTACTACAAAAAGTTCTCACCTTAGAATATCCTAACAGTCATATGATATGCATTACAATAAATTCTCACCTTAGAATATCCATAACAGTCATATGATATTACTGCAATATATTCTCACCTTAGAATATCCATAACAGTCATATGATTTGTAATACAATAAATTCTCACCTTAGAATATCAATAAAATTCATATAATATGTACTACAATAAATTATCACCTTAGAGTATCCATAACAGTCAGATGATATGTAGTACAATCAATAATCTAGAATACCTATAACAATCATATGATATGTTTTACAAAAAGTTCTCAATTCCATAACAGTCATATGATATGTAATACAATAAATCCTCACTTTAGATTATCCGTAACATTCATATATGTACTACAAAAAGTTCTCACCTTAGATTATCCATAACAGTCATATGATATGTAATACAATGAATTCTTACCTTAGAAACTCCATATCAGTCATATGATATGTACTACAAAAATTCTCACATCAGAATATCCATAACAGTAAGATGATATTACTACAATATATTCTCACCTTAGAATATCCAAAACAGTCATATGATATGTAATACAATACATTCTCACCTTAGAATATCAATAAAATTCATATAATATGTACTACAATGAATTCTCATCATGGAATATACATAACAGTCATATGAGATGCTCTATAAAGAACTCTCACCTTATTATATCCATAACAGTCATATGATATGTAATACAATAATTTCTCACCGTAGAAAATCCATAATATTCATATTGTAATACAAAAATTCTCACCTTAGACTATCAATAACAGTCATATGATATGTAATACAATGATTTCTTACCTTAGAAACCCCATAACAGCCATATATCATGAATACAACAGATTCTCACCTTAGATTATCCAGAACAGTCAGTTGATATATAATACAATTAATTCTCGCCTCAGAATAGCTATAACAGTCATATGATATGTACTACAATAAATTCTGACCTCATTAACAGTCATATGATATGTAATACAATAAATTCTCACCTTAGAATATCAATAACATTCATAAAATATGCACTACAATAAATTCTCACATTAGAATATCCATAACAGTCAGATGATAAGTAGTACAATCAATTATCTAGAATGCCTATAACAATCATATGATATGTACTACAAAAAGTTCTCAGTTCTCAATTCCACAACAGTCATATGATATGTAATACAATAAATCCACACATTAGAATATCCGTAACATTCATATATGTACTACAACAAGTTCTCACCTTAGAATATCCTAACAGTCGTATGATATGCATCACAATAAATTCTCACCTTAGAATATCCATAACAGTCATATGATATGTAATACAATAAATTCTCACCTTAGAATATCAATAAAATTCATATAATATGTACTACAATAAATTATCACCTTAGAGTATCCATAACAGTCAGATGATATGTAGTACAATCAATTATCTAGAATACCTATAACAATCAAATGATATGTTTTACAAAAAGTTCTCAATTCCATAACAGTCATATGATATGTAATACAATAAATCCTCACTTTAGAATATCCGTAACATTCATATATGTACTACAAAAAGTTCTCACCTTAGATTATCCATAACAGTCATATGATATGTAAAACAATGAATTCTTACCTTAGAAACTCCATAACAGTCATATGATATGTACTACAAAAATTCTCACATCAGAATATCCATAACAGTAAGATGATAATACTACAAAATATTCTCACCTTAGAATATCCAAAACAGTCATATGATATGTAATACAATACATTCTCACCTTAGAATATCAATAAAATTCATATAATATGTACTACAATGAATTCTCATCATGGAATATACATAACAGTCATATGAGATGCTCTATAAAAAACTCTCACCTTATTATATCCATAACAGTCATATGATATGTAATACAATAATTTCTCACCGTAGAAAATCCATAACATTCATATTGTAATACAAAAATTCTCACCTTAGACTATCAATAACAGTCATATGATATGTAATACAATGATTTCTTACCTTAGAAACTCCATAACAGCCATATATCATGAATACAACAGATTCTCACCTTAGATTATCCAGAACAGTCAGATGATATATAATAAAATTAATTCTCGCCTCAGAATAGCTATAACAGTCATATGATACGTACTACAATAAATTCTGACCTCATTAACAGTCATATGATATGTAACACAATAAATTCTCACATTAGAATATCCTTAACATTCATATATGTACTACAAAAAGTTCTCACCTTAGAATATTCTAACAGTCATATGATATGCATTACAATAAATTCTCACCTTAGAATATCCATAACAGTCATATGATATGTAATACAATAAATTCTCACCTTAGAATATCAATAAAATTCATATAATATGTACTACAATAAATTCCCACCTTAGAATATCCATAACAGTCAGATGATATGTAGTGCAATCAATTATCTAGAATACCTATAAAAATCATATGATATGTACTACAAAAAAATCTCAATTCAATAACAGTCATATGATATGTAATACAATAAATCCTCACTTTAGAATATCCGTAGCATTCATATATGTACTACAAAAAATTCTCACCTTAGAATATCCATAACAGTCATATGATATGTAATACAATGAATTCTTACCTTAGAAACTCCATAACAGTCATATGATATGTACTACAAAAATTCTCACATCAGAATATCCATAACAGTAAAATGATATTACTACAATATATTCTCACCTTAGAATATCCATAAGAGTCATATGATATGTAATACAATAAGTTCTCACCTTAGAATATCAAAAAATTCATATAATATGTACTACAATAACTTCTCATCATGGAATATACATAACAGTCATTTGAGATGTACTACAAAATACTCTCACCTTATTATATCCATAACAGTCATATGATATGTAATACAATAAGTTCTCAACTTAGAATATCCATAACATTCATATTTTACTACAAAAATTCTCACCTTAGAAAATCAATAACAGTCATATGATATGTAATACAATGATTTCTTACCTTAGAAACTCCATAACAGCCATATATCATGAACTACAACAAATTCTCACCTTAGATTATCCAGAACAGTCAGATGATATATAATACAATTAATTCTCACCTCAGAATAGCTATAACAGTCATATGATATGTAACACAATAAATTCTGACCTCCTTAACAATCATATGATATGTAATACAATAAATTCTCACCTTAGAATATCAATAACATTCATATAATATGCACTACAATAAATTCTCACCTTAGAATATCCATAACAGTCAGATGATATGTAGTACAATCAATTATCTAGAATACCTATAACAGTCATATGATATGTACTACAAAAAGTTCTCAATTCCATTACAGTCATATGATATGTAATACAATGATTTCTTAGCTTAGAAACTCCATAACAGCCATATATCATGAACTACAACAAATTCTCACCTTAGATTATCCAGAACAGTCAGATGATATATAATACAATTAATTCTCACCTCAGAATAGCTATAACAGTCATATGCTATGTACTACAATAAATTCTGACCTCCTTAACAGTCATATGATATGTAATACAATAAATTCTCACCTTAGAATATCAATAACATTCATATAATATGCACTACAGTAAATTCTCACCTTAGAATATCCATAACAGTCAGATGATATGTAGTACAATCAATTATCTAGAATACCTATAAAAATCATATGATATGTACTACAAAAAGTTCTCAGTTCTCAATTCCATAACAGTCATATGATATGTAATACAATAAATCCACACATTAGAATATCCGTAACATTCATATATGTACTACAAAAAGTTCTCACCTTAGAATATTCTAACAGTCATATGATATGCATTACAATAAATTCTCACCTTAGAATATCCATAACAGTCATATGATTTGTAATACAATAAATTCTCACCTTAGAATATCAATAAAATTCATATAATATGTACTACAATAAATTCTCACCTTAGAATATCCATAACAGTTAGATGATATGTAGTACAATCAATTATTTAGAATACCTATAGAAATCATATGATATGTACTACAAAAAACTCTCAATTCAATAACAGTCATATGATATGTAATACAATAAATCCTCACTTTAGAATATCCGTAACATTCATATTTGTACTACAAAAAGTTCTCACCTTAGAATATCCTAACAGTCATATGATATGCATTACAATAAATTCTCACCTTAGAATATCCATAACAGTCATATGATATGTAATACAATGAATTCTTACCTTAGAAACTCCATAACAGTCATATGTTATGTACTACAAAAATTCTCACATCAGAATATCCATAACAGTAAAATGATATTACTACAATATATTCTCACCTTAGAATATCCATAACAGTCATATGATATGTAATACAATAAGTTCTCACCTTAGAATATCAAAAAATTCATATAATATGTACTACAATAACTTCTCATCATGGAATATACATAACAGTCATTTGAGATGCACTACAAAAAACTCTCACCTTATTATATCAATAACAGTCATATGATATGTAATACAATAATTTCTCACCATAGAAAATCCATAACATTCATATTGTACTACAAGAATTCTCACCTTAGAATTTCAATAACAGTCATATGATATGTAATACAATGATTTCTTACCTTAGAAACTCAATAACAGCCATTTATCATGAACTACAACAAATTCTCACCTTAGATTATCCAGAACAGTCAGATGATATATAATACAATTAGTTCTCACCTCAGAATAGCTATAACAGTCATATGATATGTACTACAATAAATTCTGACCTCCTTAACAGTCATATGATATGTAATACAATAAATTCTCACCTTAGAATATCAATAACATTCATATAATATGCACTACAATAAATTCTCACCTTAGAATATCCATAACAGTCAGATGATATGTAGTACAATCAATTATCTAGAATACCTATAACAGTCATATGATATGTACTACAAAAAGTTCTCAATTCCATTACAGTCATATGATATGTAATACAATGATTTCTTACCTTAGAAACTCCATAACAGCCATATATCATGAACTACAACAAATTCTCACCTTAGATTATCCAGAACAGTCAGATGATATATAATACAATTAATTCTCACCTCAGAATAGCTATAACAGTCATATGCTATGTACTACAATAAATTCTGACCTCCTTAACAGTCATATGATATGTAATACAATAAATTCTCACCTTAGAATATCAATAACATTCATATAATATGCACTACAATAAAATCTCACCTTAGAATATCAATAACAGTCAGATGATATGTAGTACAATCAATTATCTAGAATACCTATAAAAATCATATGATATGTACTACAAAAAGTTCGCAATTCCATAACAGTCATATGATATGTAATACAATAAATCCTCACTTTAGAATATCCGTAACATTCATATATGTACTACAAAAAATTCTCACCTTAGAATATCCATAACAGTCATATGATATGTAATACAATGAATTCTTACCTTAGAAACTCCATAACAGTCATATGATATGTACTACAAAAATTCTCACATCAGAATATCCATAACAGTAAAATGATATTACTACAATATATTCTCACCTTAGAATATCCATAACAGTCATATGATATGTAATACAATAAGTTCTCACCTTAGAATATCAAAAAATTCATATAATATGTACTACAATAACTTCTCATTATGGAATATACATAACAGTCATTTGAGATGCACTACAAAAAACTCTCAACTTATTATATCCATAACAGTCATATGATATGTAATACAATAATTTCTCACCATAGAAAATCCATAACATTCATATTTTACTACAAAAATTCTCACCTTAGAAAATCAATAACAGTCATATGATATGTAATACAATGATTTCTTACCTTAGAAACTCCATAACAGCCATATATCATGAACTACAACAAATTCTCACCTTAGATTATCCAGAACAGTCAGATGATATATAATACAATTAATTCTCACCTCAGAATAGCTATAACAGTCATATGATATGTACTACAAAAAATTCTGACCTCCTTAACAGTCATATGATATGTAATACAATAAATTCTCACCTTAGAATATCAATAACATTCATATAATATGCACTACAATAAATTCTCACCTTAGAATATCCATAACAGTCAGATGATATGTAGTACAATCAATTATCTAGAATACCTATAACAGTCATATGATATGTACTACAAAAAGTTCTCAATTCCATAACAGTCATATGATATGTAATACAATGAATTTTTACCTTAGAAACTCCATAACAGTCATATGATATGTACTACAAAAATTCTCACATCAGAATATCCATAACAGTAAGATGATATTACTACAATATATTCTCACCTTAGAATATCCATAACAGTCATATGATATGTAATAAAATAAATTCTCACCTTAGAATATCAATAAAATTCATATAATTTGTACTACAATAAATTCTCACCTTAGAATATCCATAACAGTAAGATGATATGTAGTGCAATCAATTATCTAGAATACCTATAACAATCATATGATATGTACAACAAAAAATTCTCAATTCCATAACAGTCATATGATATGTAATGCAATAAATCCTCACTATAACAATCATATGATATGTACAACAAAAAGTTCTCAATTCCATAACAGTCATATGATATGTAATGCAATAAATCCTCACTTTAGAATATCCGTAACATTCATATATGTACTAAAAAAAGTTCTCACCTTAGAATATCCATAACAGTCATATGATATGTAATACAATGAATTCTTACCTTAGAAACTCCATAACAGTCATATGACATGTACTAAAAAAATTCTCACATCTGAATATCCATAACAGTAAGATGATTTTACTACAAAATATTCTCACCTTAGAATATCCATAACTGTCATACGATATGTACTACAATAAATTCTCACCTCCATAACAATCATTTGATATCTAATACAAACAATTTTTGCCTCAGAATATATATAATGCTCATATGATATGTACTACGATAAATTCTCACCATGGAATATACCTAACAGTCATATGAGATGTACTACAAAATACTCTCACCTTATTATATCCATAACAGTCATATGATATGTAATACAATAAGTTCTCAACTTAGAATATCCATAACATTCATATTTTACTACAAAAATTCTCACCTTAGAAAATCAATAACAGTCATATGATATGTAATACAATGATTTCTTACCTTAGAAACTCCATAACAGCCATATATCATGAACTACAACAAATTCTCACCTTAGATTATCCAGAACAGTCAGATGATATATAATACAATTAATTCTCACCTCAGAATAGCTATAACAGTCATATGATATGTACTACAAAAAATTCTGACCTCCTTAACAGTCATATGATATGTAATACAATAAATTCTCACCTTAGAATATCAATAACATTCATATAATATGCACTACAATAAATTCTCACCTTAGAATATCCATAACAGTCAGATGATATGTAGTACAATCAATTATCTAGAATACCTATAACAGTCATATGATATGTACTACAAAAAGTTCTCAATTCCATAACAGTCATATGATATGTAATACAATGAATTTTTACCTTAGAAACTCCATAACAGTCATATGATATGTACTACAAAAATTCTCACATCAGAATATCCATAACAGTAAGATGATATTACTACAATATATTCTCACCTTAGAATATCCATAACAGTCATATGATATGTAATAAAATAAATTCTCACCTTAGAATATCAATAAAATTCATATAATTTGTACTACAATAAATTCTCACCTTAGAATATCCATAACAGTAAGATGATATGTAGTGCAATCAATTATCTAGAATACCTATAACAATCATATGATATGTACAACAAAAAATTCTCAATTCCATAACAGTCATATGATATGTAATGCAATAAATCCTCACTATAACAATCATATGATATGTACAACAAAAAGTTCTCAATTCCATAACAGTCATATGATATGTAATGCAATAAATCCTCACTTTAGAATATCCGTAACATTCATATATGTACTAAAAAAAGTTCTCACCTTAGAATATCCATAACAGTCATATGATATGTAATACAATGAATTCTTACCTTAGAAACTCCATAACAGTCATATGACATGTACTAAAAAAATTCTCACATCTGAATATCCATAACAGTAAGATGATTTTACTACAAAATATTCTCACCTTAGAATATCCATAACTGTCATACGATATGTACTACAATAAATTCTCACCTCCATAACAATCATTTGATATCTAATACAAACAATTTTTGCCTCAGAATATATATAATGCTCATATGATATGTACTACGATAAATTCTCACCATGGAATATACCTAACAGTCATATGAGATGTACTACAAAATACTCTCACCTTATTATATCCATAACAGTCATATGATATGTAATACAATAAGTTCTCAACTTAGAATATCCATAACATTCATATATGTCTTACAAAAAATTCAACTTAGAATATCCATAACAGTCATATGATATGTAATACAATGAATTCTTACCTTAGAAACTCCAAAACAGCCATATGACATGAACTACATCAATTTCTCACCTAGGATTAACCATAACAGTCAGATGATATGTAATACATTTAATTCTCACCTCAGGATAGCTAAAACAGCCATATGATATGTACTAATATAAATTCTGACCCCCAGAACAGTCATATGATATGTAATACAATAAATTCTTACCTTAGAATATCAAAAACATTCATATAATATGTACTACAATAACTTCTCACCTTAGAATATCCATAACAGTGAGATGATATGTAGTACAATAAATTATCTAGAATACCTATGACAATCATATGATATGTACTACAAAAAGTTCTCAACTCCATAACAGTCATATGATATGTAATACAAAAAATCCTCACCTCGGAAAATCCATAAAAGTCATATAATATGTACTAAATTAGTTTTTCACCTTACAACATCCATAGCAGTCTGATCGATTCTCACATTCGATTATCCATTACAGTCATATAATATGTACCACAATAAATTCTCACTTTAGAATATCCATGACAGTAGGATGATATTACTACAATATATTCTCACCTTAGAATATCCATAACAGTCATATGATATGTAATACAAAAAACTCTCACCTTAGAATAACCCTAACAGTCATATAAAAAGTACTACAACGAATTCTCATTTTAGAATGTCCATAACAGTCATACGATATGTACTACAATAAATTCTCACCTCCATAACAGTCATTTGATATCTAATGCAATCAATTTTTGCCTCAAAATATCCATAATGCTCATATGATATGTACTACGATAAATTCTCACCATGGAATATCCATAACAGTCATATGATATGTAATACAATAAGTTCTCACCATAGAATATCCATAACATTCATATATGTACTACAAAAAATTCTCACTTTAGAATATCCGCAACAGTCATATGATATCTTCTACAATAGATTCTAACATTAGAATAACCATATGAGAATTTTTTGTTTTACATATAATATGACTGTTTTGGAGATTCTAAGGCGATAATTTATTGTATTAGATATTATATGCGTATTATGAATATTCTAAGATAAGACTTAAATATCATATGATTGTTAGAGATATTCAAAGCTTAGATTTTATTGTAATACATATCATATGACTGTTATAGAGATTCTAAGGTGAGAATTTTTTTGTATTCGACATCAGATGAGTGTTATGTATATTCTAAGATGAGAATGTATTGTCTTACATATCATATGGTTGTTAAGGATATTCTAAGCTGAGAATTTTTTGTAGTACATATCATAAGACTGCTATGGAGTTTTTAAGGTGAGAAATTTTTGTAGTGCATATCATACAACTTCTATGGATATTCTAAGGTGAGAATTAATTGTAGTACAAATCTTATGACTGTTATAGACATTCTAAGGTGAGAACCTATTGGAGTACATATCAAATGACTGTTATGGATATTCTAAGGTGAGAATTTGTCGTATTACATATCATATGATTGTTATGGATAATCTAATATGAGAATTTATTGTAGTACATATAATATGACTGTTATGGAATTTCTAAGGTGGGAACTTATTGTATTACATCCCATATTAGTGTTATGGATATTCTAAGATGAGAAATTATTGTCTTACATATCATATGGTTGTTAAGGATTTTGTAAGCTGAGAATTTTTTATGGTACATATCATATGAATGGAGATTCTAACGTGATAATTTTTTGTAAAACACATTATATGACTGTTTTGGATATTCTAAGGTGAGAATTTGTTGTATTACATATCATATGACTGTGATGGAAATTCTAAGTTGAAAATTTATTTTAGTTCACATCATATGACTGTTGTGAAGATTCTAAGGTGAGATTTTATTGTATTACATATTAAACAACGGTTTCAAATTTTTTAAGCAGAGAATTTATTTTATTACATATTCTATGACTGCTATGTATTTTATTACATATTTTCCAACGTGAGAATTTATTTTAGTACATATCATATAACTGTTGTGATAACAGTAATATGCTATGTAATACATTAAATTCTCACCTTGGTAAATCCATAACAGTCATATGATATGTACTTTAATAAATTCTCAGCTTAGAATATCCATAACAGTCATATGATACGTACTACAATAAATTCTCACCATGGAAAATCTATAAGAGTCGTATGATATATAATACTATAAATTCTCACCTTCGAAATTCCATAACAGTCATATAAATTGTGCACAAAAAATTAAATGTCCACAACAAACAATATCAAGAAGTCAATACATTGATTGTTTGTTGAAGAAAAGTTAGCTCCATATTGTGACAAAATTGTGTCAAAAATATTATTTATGAATCCAACTTGATAATAATCTTTGCTTTGAATGATGAGCTCAATCTGATTGCATCATGGTTTGCGGAAAATTCTTCTAAGACACAACTAATAAATGTCTCTAATATTTATTTGGATGTCATTCTGAGCAGCAAAATTTCACATGAATCTGAACGTGTAAATTACCTAGGTTTTTTTTTCTTGACCGTGAACTCAAATATGATTGTCATATGAAAGAAGTTATTACAAAGATTTCAACTCAAGTTTTTTTCTTAAGCGATTGGGACAGTTTGTCACAAAAGAATTTTTGCTTGTTTATTTTAAAACTTTTATACAGTTTATTATGTCGTTTGGTTTTTAATGTATGAACAAAAACAATTAAATCAAAAAAACGTACTTCAGAAAAATTTTACGAAAAAATAAAGGCCGATTTCAACACGTTAATGGAGCATTTTTCGAAAAGTACCGTGTTATCCACATACGAACTTTACTCAAAAAAGAACTCATCTAGTACACTTTGATCTAGGTTCGAAATAGCAAAATATATTAATATATTATTGTGGTTTTAGCAATAACGCGTGTTGTTTTACAAGATCGAACATAGCAGGTAAACTTAAAGTACCTAAGATTTAAAAAAACTCACTTATGTGCAGACGTCCGGTTTTGTACAATTTTTGATAGATTCAAATGTAATACCACCACTACTAAATACCACTACTACTAAAGTTAATTTTTCTAAATTTGCATTTAAGAAGTTAACGGATCGTATTATGAAAACGAAAATCGAACATAAACGGATTTTGAAAAATTTGTTCATTTAATATTTACTTATTTGCGACCTGTTTGTTTATTAATCCTTGTTTGCTCCATGGGCACTCCCGAGCAGCCTCTTGGATTTGGAGGGTCCACTTTGGTGCTAAATTTCAAATTTTGTAAGATCATTTTAAAAATTTTTCCATTTGAACCGGAGAAATTGAATTCATATATTCAAAAGTGTGTATATATATATATATACATATATAAAAATGTATATATATATATATATATATATATATATAAATATATATATATATATATATATATATATATATATATATATCTAAATGTGGTTATTTGACAAAACTGTTAGCTAAAGAATAAGCCGGAAAAAAAAATTTATAAACCAAGTTTCCTTGTTTACTCTTAGTGTTGCAGAGAAACACATCATTCTCGCTTTTTCTCTGTGAAAATAATGGGAATTTGCAATTGAGCTGCTTAATGATCTCTGTAAAATCTTGGGGCATATTCAGATAAGAAGTTAGTTATCAAATTTTTAGAGTATGTGGAAAGGTGCTTGTTTTTAAGGGTTCATCACAAAGTATGTCTCATTGTCCTCCTGATGCATTGAAGATGGTTACGATGTGAAACTTTCAGTTACAATACCAGTTGTTTTTGTACATATTCTTTTGATATTTTTATTCGTTCTGATGGATTGTTGCGGATAATTGCTAGTAAGATCGTTTTACAAAGTCTTTTGATTAAAAGTTATCGAAAAATAGGTCTCGTTTGCAAAAAATTTCAAAATTTTTTAACTAATCGAAAACAAGACGTAAAAAGTTTTTATCTAATAGCCAAGGTTACCGTTTAGTAGAAATCAACTGAATTGAAATCAATTGGCCATAGTGCTTTTTTTACTAAATAGGTAGTATTTCGTGGTCGAAAAGGGAATTTCTTCAATGCGAAAATTGTACAGAAAAATTGAAGACAAAAAAGAGACAATTTTGTCGAAACGGTGCATAGTTTTTTTAGGTCCAAAATGTGCAAATGAAAAAGGTGCATTAGATCGTCCGAGGCCACGGTTGAAATTGGGGCAAATTGTTCCAATTTCAACTACCGCTAAGGCTACTACTACTGCTACTATTTCTATTTTTATTACTACTACTACTACTACTACTACTGTTACTCCTGCTACTACTACTACCACTACTACTACTACTACTACTACTACTACTACTACTACTACTACTACTACTACTACTACTACTACTACTACTACTACTACTACTACTACTACTACTACTGCTACTACTACTACTACTACTACTACTACTCTTACTACTACTTAGAAGTTTTACGCCGCTGCTGTGGTAATTCAGGTAGTTGCTGATTCTCGCGTGCAAAAATCATAGGTGGCCTATCCATGCTAAAAAAAAGTTAATAAGAGCTAAAAGAGATGAATAATTGAACGGAAGCGGAAGTTTGCGTGCCAGTCTTGGTCTCTATTGACTAGAAAAACTTCTCTAAATGTATACTGTTTCGGATGTCTTTTCTGCAAAAGCAGAGACCTAAGAAATCGGGCATTATCTGTTATCGACTACTCATACCGTGAAAAAATATCCCGAGAATTGGGTTCTGAGTCAGTTTTTGATGTGATAAAACCATTTTTGTCAGTGTACTGTACTAGTTGTCAATTTATCGTCTGGTTCCACGTTTTTACATCTATCCTATTGGAGGTTCAGGTTTTCCAGGGTTATATCCATTAGTAGCAGGCTCCTCTCTCTTTGGGTAAAAAACACTTCTTTCTGTGCAATGTTTTTTAAATATTCCGGTGTTGTTCTGAATTCAAATTTATTTTCAATGGTTTAGATGGTTTATACACTTACCGCAAAATCTTTCGGACAGGAAACCGTGTTATCAACCCATGATTATGTTGTTACCCGGTCTGATGTTCCGTTGAAGGACACGGTCAGTTCCGCTACCGAACAGAAAACGTCTGCGATTGTAACCCCAACGCCCAAGAGGACCAGAAAGCGTTACGATCTATGCGACGAAGACAAAAACTATTGTAGAAAAATTTGTCATCTGTTTTGGCTCCGTTTCGGATTTCTTCAATTGGGGGTTCAAGTTTTCCAGGGTTTTACCCATTAGCCGTAGGCTCCTCTCTCTTTGGGTGTATTTTGGTGTTTCCAGTATTTTGCGATTGTTTCGGATTCCTTTGAATTTTAAACGAAAAACGTGTTGCTGCCATATAGGTTTGACCAAACTTCAAGCACTTTGGGAATGAAAAGAAACCTGTACTACCCCAATCAGAGCTTCTATGATCTCATTTTTAGCCAACAGTGAATTTATTGTAGACGCTTGTGTTTGTTTTGTGCAATACCTTCTGGCTTGTATTTTTGTCACCCAATGATCCACCTTGAACTGTGTAAGAAAGAGAGAGTCAATGGTATCTACGAAACGCCTTGTGCTTCAAAATGTTTGGAGGGAGAAGGAACAGTACAAAGGTGAGGGGAGACGCCACTTTTATTTTCACAAAACATCATCAACACAGCAACGAGAGAGGAATACGTCTGCAAGTAAAGCATTGAAGTGTGTCCTCATACAATTTACTTGGTGTTCCGAGTGCATTTAGAAGTAATAATAAAAAATAAAACTCTAAATTTGAAGATTTTTTTTCATTTTCCCAACCTAAAATCTTAAAAAATTCATTTTTTTTCAAATTTCCGACTTCTTCTGACACGAATAAGTTGGTGTTGGTCCCCTGAGAGAAACTAGAACAATTTAAAACGATTGGACTATTTGAGGCTGCAAACTAAGCATTTATCAGCGCAGTCCTCTCTCGCTTGTACCAGAACTCCCAGACAAGTACTTTTTCACAAATAGTGTTGCTAGTGTTGTTTTTCCAACCTAATCTCATAGAGTAGTCACATAGAGTAGTCACATAGAGTAGTCTTTTTGGATGAATTCTGTCGTTCAGGAACTCTTTATTAGGTAAGTGTGTGCGAATTAGAGTTCACCGGCCAAAGTTTTTTGACTACTAACTCAGACTACCCACCCCCACAGTGCCTAAATTAAACCCAATCTGAGTTGTTTTGCGCGTTAGCTCTTTCACCAGCACTTACGTTGATTTTGCCATAGCAGTTACCTCCAAAAAACGAGGTTGGTCATTGCAGGTTTAATTAGAAATGGGTATCTCAGCTATTAATGCGTTCACAGCCGTGCCGTATTGCTTTCAAGGTGCTTAAACAGATCCATGGAGTCGTAAAGTCAACAAAATTAATGTTAGCAGTCTCACAAACGTCCTTTCCGTGGAAGAATAAGGCTCAGAGACAATTTCGTGAAAAAAAGACCCCGCTGTTAGACTACCTTGTTTTTTCAAAGAGCCCAATATCTAGTCAGTTACGGAGTAACTAATCTATCAACAGGATTCGATTACAGCAATTTGGAATGAAATGAGATTTTGGTAGCTTTTTTTGTGCTAGTAGTCGGGTCCGAAGCTTTATGCTAAATTGTCAAATCTGGCTACTTTACAAAAAATGATGTTAGAGACCTAGTTATTATACTAGTATGGTTTTCCAGGTCGGAACGGTTGAAATGGTGCATTAAAGAGGCGAGAGAATCGAGAAAAGAAAGATCGCTACATTTAAAATCACTAGCTTGTCTACTCACCCATCCTCTACTGCAAAATAGCAAACCCTTTTAACCTAAAATTTGAAAAAGCCAAAAACAGATGATGAAAATCCGCTAATGAGCTTTCAGAAACACTTTAGATCAATTTCAAAAGTCTTCCGAATGTAGAGAAGTAGGCCTTCGAAAATTTGGTCAGCAGCAAGGTCTAAGATAAAAACTGGTCTAACAGCCGGGTCTTCTCGCCCACAATATTAGGAACCACTACTAGGTCAGTAGTGGGCATTTTTTGAGCATAAAATTAAGATTATGGTCTCATCTAATAGAAGGGATGTCGAGCTACCGTCCCAGCCGGTTCTTGCTGTCTAAGAGCCCTAGTCTAGGCTCTGTGCAAAGGCCGTAGTTGCTAAAACCGTGGAGCGGCGTCTTGGACCCCCGCTGATACGAACCCCCTGCCCCAAATAGCACGAAGGTCTGAATCTGATACTACTACTACCACTACTCCTACTGTTTCAACACTTTAATTCCAAATATGAAATAAAGGCACGGTTGGCAACAAATACAAACAAAACAAGAAGAGTTATTTGTTTGGTTATTCTGTGAAGTGCTGTACGACGAAATTGTTGAAGGCATTCTTTGACCCGGTTGCTGCTTTCTCCTGCAATCTGGTGAACGATACTTTGTTTCGTACACAGTCTCCTTCGATTTGACTCATCCATGTTTTCCGTTGCCCCCCAGGAGCGCGTCTAGCATGGACGTATTGATCGGGCGGGTCCCAATCGAAGGCACTGCGGGCTAATCTTCCTGGTTCCATTCTCTGGATGTGTCCGTACCATTTTATCCGTTTGAGCATGATCATCGTGGATAGTTGGGGCATTCGTGATCTTGACATAATTTCTTCGTTCGTTGCTTTCTCCATATATGACACACGTAGAATTCTCCGAAGACAACCACAGTGGAAACTCTCAAGTTTTCTCTCCATTAATTTTGAAAGAGTCCAAGTCTCTGAGCTGTACAGCACGGCTGATAAAACGAGTGCTTTGTACAAATTGCACTTGAGGTGCACGCTGAGCTGCTTGCTCTTCCAGAGATTTTGGAAGTTAGCAAACCGTTGTCTACCTTCTGCAAGTTTGCAATTGACTTCCTGCAGGTCTCCATGCTTGAGGCTGACATATGATCCGAGATACTTGAACGCTTCTATGTTTTCAAACTCGTTTCCGAGAACATCTTGTACTTTGCAGGAAAACACGCGTGTGGCAACTGCTTTAGGTTTGCCACAGTATCTCGATTGGTGAACTTTTCGGCCATTGACTGTTTTGAACTTTCTTTCACACTTGTCACAGGTAAGGCTCGCCTCTAGTTGCTCGATCTTTGACTTGTCGACGACATTCTTTGACAAACCGGCTTTGCAGAATTTTGTTTGGTGCACTTTGCGTCCGGTAACTGTACTGAATTGCCGCTGACACTTCTGACATCTTAAAGACTCTTGGTCAGCCACCACTGACCGACACTGACCGCTGATGCAACTACTACTGCTGCTGCTGCTGCTGAAGCTACTATTACTTTTGCTACTACTACTACTACTACTACTACTACTACTACTACTACTACTACTACTACTGCTGCTACTACTACTACTACTACTACTACTACTACTACTACTACTACTACTACTACTACTACTACTACTACTACTACTACTACTACTACTACTACTACTACTACTACTACTACTACTACTACTACTACTACTACTACTACTACTACTACTACTACTACTACTACTACTACTACTACTACTACGGCATTTCTGAATTTGGTCCACCAAATCCACGGATTTAGCATACCCCCGCAAACAATGAAAACGCGTTCCGGGTCCAAAACACAAGCCATAAAGTGATAGGTCAACGTATTTGTAGCTCAAAAATCAAAAAAAGCCCCGAAAAAACAGTTCATAGGACCATTTTTAAGGTGATCAAAAATTTTTCAAAATTTCTTTTTTTGCAAACTTTGGTATTGTTTTAAACTTTTTCTCACAAATTTTCCAAAAAAATTGTATTTAGATTAAAGTACGGCTCACGCACAATCCTTAGCAAACTGATTGATGGTTTTAAATTGAATATTCGAGGATTTATGAACCGAGCGGAGTAGGGTACCAAAAGCGGCCAAACACCACAAAAACTGCGAAATCGAGAAAATAATTTTTCTCCGCGAATACACGTTTTTTCGCAAACATTTTTTGATATATGTCCTGTCGGAGTACTTTAAAGCGTATTTGGTATTTGCAAGATAGTGCGTAGTCTTTTTAGAAACGACCGTTTTTTCAGCTTTTGATTCAGGTTTGTACTAGTAGACCTCACCTGCAAAATCCAAGGATCCAAAAATAAGAGATTTGGCAAAAATCATCAAAGAAACCTGAAAATTTGCATTTGGCTTCCTTTTAGTACAATAAATTCATATGCAAAGTTTTGAAACAAATGATCTTATTGATTTTGAGAAAAAAGGGTTGAAAAAAAAGCGTTCTAAATTTGGGAGGCGGAAGTTTCCCTTAGTTTGGCCACTTCAGCATTTCTTCTGAACCCATGAGAATTTGCCACTAAAACAACTCATTTGAAAATCGAGTTTTTGGGCACATGCCGGAGACAAATGCGGCCATAAGAAAATGTCGGTGATGTCGATTTCGTTGAGTTGTGTTGATGTCAATTTCGAAATCAGACCGTTCATCAGAAATCTTGAGGCCATTTCAAAGCAACAGTTATTTAACTTTTAAAGAAAGCTGCCTTTGATTGCTGCTGTAATTCAGTGGGGGTCTCGTTAAAAAAGCAGACCTACAAGTTCTAGAAGGGGGCAAATTGAAACAATTCTTCTGCAAGGAAGTCCTAGAATTTTTCATTTTTGAATGATCACTGACACTGACTTAATTCGTTCTAAGCCTCGTTTTTTGCAGCGATCAGGTATTTATTTATACCGGGATGAGGCTAAAGTAGAAAAAATCTGTAAAAAAACGTTTTTGGTGATATTTAGAGCTTTTGATTGCATCAGCGCAGTTTTTCTGAATTTGGGTATGGAAAATTATTCCAATTTCAATCCGCTTAAATAAAAATACTCTAGGTACTCTAAACGTACCTAAATGGTCCAAAAGCGCAATTTTTATAGTCTTAGCAGATTTGTCTGCAAATGGCATTGAAAAAAACATGAACCATTTGTTCTGCTTTTATATAAGTATTCGGATTTACTGCAAATTTATAAATCAAAAATATTTCAATTTGCGTTTCTCTAATCAATCCTGTACTTGAGATCTTCTAGGAAAAATTTGGACACAAACAAATAAATCCACGTCAACTACAATGTAGGAGCTTTGCAACGATATGTGTTTCATTTGATTAGTTATTCATTAAACATCCAATATCTTTACTTTTTACAAAAATTTTTAGAATTCAGCACGAAAAATGACAATTTTGAGAAAAACTGATACTTACAACCCTCTTACGATCCCAATTAGCTAATGGCTGCAACAAAGGGATTCTTGTCTTCAAAGTGAGCTATATATCAATTCATTTGAGTGAATATTCGTAGAGAAAATTTACATCATATACAAATCGAAATTTCAACTCGCTGACCAGTGCTTCTAGGAGACATAAACGCACCTAAACGGTCAAAAAGTGCCCGTTTCTTTTTCTTCGCGCAATTGTCTACACAAGAGTTTTTCAAAACTTTGTATAGGGCTATTGTACCATTCTTAAAAAAGGGCGGACTCAGCCACTATCTACCAAGTCATAATAGCTTCGATTTTTCTTTTATCTTTGAAGCCACTTTAGGTACCCTTGAAGCAATCGTTTACAAAGAATATTACATACGACTGCAAAGACTATCCAAAATGCATTAAATTGAGCTACAAAGGAAGCAAATTGAGCTAATATTTGTTACCTTTTAAGTAAAACAATAAAATTCGCATCTTGTCTATTTTGGGCCTAAGCGTTCAAAGAGTCGTTTCAAGGTCAAAGCGGTGAAAAAATGCATGTTATATTATCATCGCGCAATTTTGTATAAAGATCTTTTCGAAACTTTATATAGGGCTATTGTACTATTCTAAAAAATGGGTGGACTTAGCCAATATTTACCAAGTCATAAACGAGTCGATTTTTCTTTTATGTTTGATGCCAATTTAGGTACCCTTGAAGCTTTTATTCAAAAAAGTAAAAAAATGGCTGCAAATGATTTTTTTAAGAGCTACAAAATGAGTGATATATGAAGCAATGTAAAACAATATTTGTTACCTTTTCAAAAAAACAATCACTAGTGGCATCTTGTCTTTTTTGGACCTAAGCGTTCAAAGAGGCGTTTCATGGTCAAAGCGGCCAAAAAATGCCTGTTTTATTATGTTCGCCCAATTTTCAATACAAGAAAATTTCACAAATTTATGTACTGCAATAATGTCGATCTTAAAATTGGTCAAAAATATCCCTCAGGATGACAGAATAGATAGAAAACTTGAAAATATTTCGTTTCTCCAGGTATTTTTGCTTCCTAGAGCAAAAGTTTAGAGAAAGAAAGTGCAAATTTATTTTTTAAAATAATCTCCCACATTAAAGAAGTTCAAAAACATAATTTTTAACTCATTGGACGGCTATTTATACACCATAGGATGACAGAATACATAGAATCCTTGAAATTCGTTTCTCCAGGTATTTTTTCTCCCTAAAGCAATGTTTTTTCCGCAAAAAGCCTGGAATTTTTTATTAGCGCAAAATGACGCACGCAAAAAAAGTTTGGGATGAGGGGTCAAAAAAACCCCAGTGGGCCAAATGGCTCACTGGGGATTTTTTTAAATGTTTTTTGCAAATAATTTTTTTCTAAAAATAGGCAATTTTTCAAGTGAAACTGAGTTTCGGTGCAAAAATTTGACATTTGGAGGAAACTGGTGGTTAGCAAATATTTTCTAAAGGCCATTAGTTTTCCTGGAAAGCCAAAATGTTCGAGATACAACAGTGATATCGTGCAAACAGTTCTTCAAAAAAGGATCTCATTGAAAAATTTTTCGAAAACTTTTGTGAAAAGAGTAACTTTACAAATCGCCAAATGCATGAAACGCTAAGGTAACAAAACACTTGAAACTCACAAATACCAGACTAATCCAATTGCAGCCGGAACTTCCAAAACAACGCAAAAAACGTTGTTTTATTTGAATAGGAACAATGTTTTTTTCACGGCTCTCCACGGCAAAACGAATTACAGCTGTCTTTCCGTAATGCGCCTGGATTTTTTTATTAGCGCAAAATGACGCACGCAAGAGAGGTTTTGGATGAGGGGTCAAAAAAATCCCCAGTGGGCCAAATGGCCCACTGGGGATTTTTTTTATGTTTTTTGCGAATAATTTTTTTCTAAAAATAGGCAATTTACCAAGTGAAACTGAGTTTCGGTGCAAAAATTTGACATTTGGAGGAAACTGGCGGTTAGCAAATATTTTCTCAAGGCCATTTGTTTTCCTGGAAAGCCAAAATGTTTGAGATAAAACAGTGATATCGTGCAAACAGTTCTTCAAAAAAGGATCTCATTGAAAAATTTTTCGAAAACCTTTGTGAAAAGAGTAACTTTACAATTGACAAATGCATGAAAAGCTAATGTAAAAAAACACTTGAAACTCACAAATACCAGACTAATCCAATTGCAGCCGGAACTTCCAAAACAACGGAGTGAATCGGTACATGCTTCGAGGAGTTATAGCAATTATAAGGTACGGTACCAAATGACCAAAAAAGCGAGGTGACCTGACTTCAGAGCTAAAATTGAACATTTAAACCTGAGAAAACGCTACATAAAGTATACATATTCAGAATCTACATTAGACGGGCTATTCAGAACACTAATTTTTTAAAACACAGTTCAAAGCTTCAAGGTGTCAACGGTGTCAACGGTCACCCGCTGGTGTCAACCTCTTCTGGGGCTAAAACGAAGGCAAGTTTACTGGCCAATTTCTCTAAAACGGCTGAACAAAAATCAACCCCCTTAGTACAGTTTGTAGCACTGCATGAGATACGCATCATATCAAAAAATGTGCCCAATCGGTGCATTCTTCGAGGAGTCACAGCAAAAATAAGGTACCGTACCAACTGACCCCAGAAGAGAGATACGCCACATTCAGAGCTAAAATTGACCTTCTGAACTACAGAAAACGCCCTATGAAACATATATGAGGAGAATCCTCAATATCAGGGGAGTCTGAAGAACCAATTCCCGGGGATAAATTCGTCTTTTTTGTTGGTCCAACATGTACATACCCGAAATGTACCGGACACGAATAGGTTAAAAAGGAGGTATGTGTCCTGGCCAATTTCTCAAAAACGGCTGAAATAAGCAAAACGCCATTCATAGGGATTCAAGTACGGCTCACGCTGAGTTCAAATCAACAAACAGATCAAAAATTGGTTCCCTCTACGAGGAGATATTCCAACATAAATGTACCGTACCAAATGACTAAACAGGACAAGTACGGGTCAGGTTTTGCTAAAATTGACTACCTGGACTACGTAAAACTAAATACAAAATATATATGAGGAGACTCCCCACTAAGTGGGGATACTAAAACACTAACACTTATTGGGTAAATCGGGTTTTTTGTTGTACCGAATTTTGGGTCACCCATAATAGCCCGAAAGTTCGAACTATTTCAAATTTGAACATTAACAACTTTTTGATTAAGCCGGTTTGGGAAACCAACTAAACACTGCAAGCAAGACGAGTTCAGTGCTAACAAAATGCCACGACTCCCGTTTAATTTGGTCCAGTACTTTAGCAGATATTAACAAAATACTGTTCTGTACCCCATTTTTTGGGCTAAAATCGAAGCCCAAGATCTCCGGAACCGACGTAAAACAACGTGAAAACGCGTGCCCGGCGTATTTTTGGGTTTAATTCTGGTCCACTTCCACATTCTAGGTCACGGCAAACCTTCATGGTGAGGTGGGAAAAAATTTCCCACCTCGCCATGAAGGCTATGATGTTTTGTGTGTTTGGACACAAAACAACATCCACAGAAATTTGATGAAATCGTGAAAAAAGAAAAAGTGTTGAACTAACCTCATCTTTTCATACAAGTAGCTCCAGGGACTTGAATGGAGACTAGAAAGCACATACTGCACGCTGAAAAACCTGTTCTTTGCGCAAAACACCACTAAGCGATTAAAATTTGAGAAATGTTATGTTTTTCAGTATTCACTGTAAAATTACACTTTCACAAAAACTTTTAGGGAGAAACTAATAACCCCAATAAAGATACGCTTAAAGGAAAGAGAATGCAACCTAAATTACGAATTTGATTAGTAATTGACAGAGAAATAAGAAGAAAGTACAAAAACTAATTGCCTTTTTTATGCGACGAAATAAACTTCGTTCCTCAGCATTTGCAGACTCTACTTGATTATCCACCGTAAGTACCTCAAATAACCCGGGTATTATCTTTTTTTAGGCTTGGAACAACGTAAATGATAAAAAAGATGCAATTCAGAGAAATTTCTAACTGCCAAACAATTGCTTTCAAAAGAGTATTTTACTTTTCTCAGACAAAAAATTTGATAAGTTTTCATTTTAAGAGAAACATGTTGTTGTTCTTAATTACCAATAGCTAAGAGAAAAATTTCAAGAAGCTAGTGAAGGACACTTGATTAAACAAACATTAGCACTTGAAGGAGGCGTCAAAAAAACTAAAAACAGTCAAACAATTGAAAAGCATGTAAGAAAATTTATTAGAGATTTTAATTAATTTTTCTAGTTGTTAAAGTGCAGCACAGTCATAGCGCTGCGTTCTTTCCACAAGTGAAGTTGTAGAACGTTCATAAACGTTATGAGGACTATGTTGAAATGGAAATTGAGAGTTTGAGTTCACTTGCAACGCAAAAACTTTCCTTTGGTTTATTAGGGATGAAAAAATGTTAGTTGAAAACTTTTCAATTTTATAATAAAAAAAATCTACGAAATGAAGTTTTATACTTTAAAATATTTGCACTGTTGAATTTTTTGCGATTGTGTAACCAATAAAGAGCAAAAGTCTGATGAAAAAGTAGCAAAAACTATCCTTGATCCACTTTACCCTAACTTTTTTACAACTTCTAAAAATCAAAAAATTTTCAATTTTATTCAATTTTCCCAAATTTTTGAGCCTTAATTCTCACTTCAAACTTGTGTAAGGTTCAACGAAGGCCCAATTCTGCTGCAGAATGAGTTTAAAAGGGATTTGAACGTTGGGGCATTTGACAATTTAGGATTTTTGCCAGGTATCTATTTCATCAGAGAAAAATAATGTTATCGCAACAAAAAACGTATGATTGACAAATTCGCAGCAACTTTTTAATTTTTCCCTCTCAACTAACTACTGACAATTTTTTGTAGTACTTGCTATCTAATAACAGTTTAAGATAAAGGGACTCTCAGAAAATGCTTTCTACAGAACAAAAAGTCGAATAAAATATTTAAAATCACAATCTGGAACACACTGGATGCTTTTGTTCGATCTTTGTACTACCTGCCACTTCACTCAGTTTTGTTATGAACAGAAAAAACTTTTGAAACAATCATGAAAAAGTATCAAAAACTATCCTTGATCCATTTTACCCTAACTTTTTTACAACTTCTAAAAATCAAAAAGTTTTCAATTTTTCTCAATTTTCCTAAAATTTTGAGACTTAATTCTCACCTCAAACTTGTCTAAAATTCAAAAGAAGCCCTATTTTGTTACAAAAAGAGTTTCAAAAGGATTAGAACGTTGAGACTTTCCACCATTTAGGATTTTCGGCAGGTATCTATTTCATCAGAGAAAAATGATGTTATCGCAACACAAAATGTATGATTGAGTATTTCGCAGCAACTATTTGATTTGTCCTCTCCACTAATTACTGACAATTGTTTTTGTAGTACTTGCTACCTAATCATAACTTAAAATTAAGGGACTCTCAGAAAATGCTTTCTGCAGAACAAAAATTCAAATAAAATATTTAATATCACAATCTGGAAGATTTTTTTTTCAAGTTTGGCCGTAAATAACTTTTCTATCAGAACGAATGAAGGAAGCAGCCAGCCGGGTAAACAAGAACAGCTTAGTATCATCAAAATGCGACTATGCTGAACACTTTTGAAACAGTACTTTAGAGATATTAACAAATTCCTCAAATATACCCAATTTTTCATAATCTTCATGTTTGAACGGTATTTAGGAAACGTCAATTAGAATGAGTTCTGCATTTTGATATGCTCTTAAAAAACAGTTCAGCTGATTTTCAATTAGGTGCCCTAAATAATCAAAAAAAAATTGTCAGAAATTAAAAATTTTCAAGATTCTTGCCAGATTCTCGCAAGATTTTGAATCTGGATTAAAAAAATTTCGCTTGATTATCAATTTGGTAACTTGTTTTTATTAGCGATATTGTGTCTCAAAAAAGTTTTCTATAGTTTTTTTTAGTTTATTTTACTTGTTTTCTTGCTTTGATATCTTGCAAGATTCCAGCAAGTATCTTGCAAGTTTTGAATCATCTCACAATATTCTAGCAAGATCTGAATGCGTTCATTTCTAGGAAACGACTTCACTGATTTGAAAATAAACGCAAAACACGCCAAATAACCAATGAAAACATCATTAGCAAAATCTGAAAGACCAAAACGATGAGAAGCTTGCTCGAGAGAATGCCAAACATTATCTTAGAATTCGCCCTACGTGGACAGATACATCACGAGGAAGTCATTTCCTAGCTTCACAATTGCTGCCGACTGCTTCGATTTAAATAGAGGAAAGACATGTTTGTTAGAGCTGTTTGTCAAAGTTATGCCTGTTATGTTTAACTATTGACCTGCATTGCCACACTAATTTGGGCGAATTTTTTTTCGTGTTTGGTGTTTGTTAAATTTCTGGTCGAATTTTTGCATTTTAATCATGTAACTTTTGAAAGGCTTGAAAATGAGAAGTGTCTTTCTTTAGTCGTAGTTTCACAACCCTTTTTAGCCCAATTTTTGATTCGGCCATCATCCCCATAACACTTACCCAAATTCCAAGGAGTAGTAGGAGTGGAGTAGGAAAATGGGCACCGGGCCAATTCCGAAATTAGTCAAAAAATCCATGTCTGAATTTGGGCAACCCTCTTCTGAATTTGGGAGGCAGAAGTTTTTCCTAAAATGGTCTTCTTAATTTGGGAGGCGGTTTTTCAGGGCCGTTCTGAAAATGGGCGAAGAAATTGCCCAAATTCAGAAATGGCTGCTACTACTACTACTACTACTACTACTACTACTACTACTACTACTACTACTACTACTACTACTACTACTACTACTACTGCTACTACTGCTACTACTACTACTACTACTACTACTACTACTACTACTACTACTACTAATACTACTGCTACTACTACTACTACTACTACTACTACTACTACTACTACTACTACTACTACTACTACTACTACTACTACTACTACTACTACTACTACTACTACTACTAGTACTAATAATAATAATAATAATAATAATAATACTACTACTACTACTACTACTACTACTACTACTACTACTACTACTACTACTACTACTTCTACTGTTACCGCTACTACTCCTACTGTTGCTGATGCAACTACTACTGCTGCTGCTGCTGCTGAAGCTACTATTACTTTTGCTACTACTACTACTACTACTACTACTACTACTACTACTACTACTACTACTACTACTACTACTACTACTACTGCTGCTACTACTACTACTACTACTACTACTACTACTACTACTACTACTACTACTACTACTACTACTACTACTACTACTATTACTACTGCTACTACTACTACTACTACTACTACTACTACTACTACTACTACTACTACTACTACTACTACTACTACTACTACTACTACTACTACTACTACTATTACTACTACTACTACTACTACTACTACTACTACTACTACTACTACTACTACTACTACTACTACTACTACTACTACTACTACTTCTACTGTTACCGCTACTACTCCTACTGCTGCTGATGCTACTACTACTGCTGCTGCTGCTGAAGCTACTATTACTAATGCTACTACCACTACTACTACTACTACTACTACTACTACTACTACTACTACTACTACTACTACTACTACTACTACTACTACTACTACTACTACTACTACTACCACTGCTACTACTACTAATACTACTACTACTAGTATTACTACTACCATTAATACTACCACTAATACTGTTTGAACACTTAAATTCCATAAAGAGATAAAGGAACAATGGCAATAAGTACAAACAAGTTAATAGAATGCATATAAGTTTGAGCTTATTTGCGTTTATTTAATCCAGGAAATGCTGTTCGACAAAACTGTTGAAGCGGGATTTAGACTCTTTTTTCGCTTTCTGTCGTAAGGTGATGTAGCTCATGTTGTTCCTTGAGCAATCTTCTTCGAGTTGGTCCAGCCACGTCTTGCGTTGACCCCCTGGAGCTCGTTTAGCATAACGATATTTTTCTGTCGGCTCCCAGGTGAAAGCTCGAAGCGCTAGACGATCGTCATTCATCCTCAGGACATGGCCAAACCATTTCAACCGTTTAATCATGATCATTGCAGAAAGTGTCGACATACGTGATCTAGCCAGTACTTCTTCATTTGTCACCTTCTCCATATATGAAAAACATAGTATCCTTCGCAGTCAACTGGTGTGAAAGCTCTCAAGTTTCCGTTGCGTTGATTTATTCATGGTCCACGTTTCAGAGCTATAAAAGACCACTGATAACACAAGAGCTCTGTATAACTTGCATTTGAGGGGAATACTAAGTTGTTTGCTCTTCCAAAGCTTCTGAAAGCTAGCAAATCGCTGTCTCCCTTCCGCCAGCTTGACACTGATTTCCTTTAGGTCACCATGTTGCTCACAAAAGAACCGAGATGTTTGAAAGCTTCTACCTTTTCGAACTCCACTCCATCTTGATCGTGGACATTGCAGGAGAAAATGCGAGATCTTCCAACCTTTTCTCTGCCACAGTATCGTGACTCGTGAATTTGTCGGCCTTTCACAGTCGCGAATTTCCTAGTGCACTTCTGACAGGTGAGGCTATTCTCTAGCCCAACAAACTTTGACGCGCTGTCTTTGAGACTCTTCGAATTCTTAGACTTGCAGAATCTGGCTTCATGCACTTTGCAGCCTCTTGCAGTGTCGACGCGGCGTTTACAACCTGAACTTACACAACTCTCATCATCAGAGACCGCAGATGATCTGTTACTCGCCGTAGACACTAGATCAGCAACCACTGACCTCTCGTCGCTGCTAACTGTCATAAGTTCAGCCTCCGCTGAACTTTTCAATCTCAGTTTCTCACCAGCTAGTGTCTCGAACCAGCCCGCATTCTTCTTCTTGCCCACCAGCACCTCCCTGCCAATGAGTAGTCGGGATTGGTTTTCGGTCTCAATGGGAGTCCCATAACGGCCTTTGTGGTTTCCTGAAAGAACTTCCACGTTTTTTTGAGCAATGGGTACACTGGTTCCGGGTTTTTTGCTTTTAACACCCATATTCTTTGTCTTCCCAACATTGATCATTAGGCCAACAGCCCGGGCTGAAGATTCAATTCTGTGTAGATTTGCTTTAAATTCGGAATCAGAGACGCCCAATAGGGCAACATCATCGGCGAAATCAAGATCAGCAACACAACGTCCAATGTCGATTCCTCCTTGAACTGAATACTACTAATACTACTACTCCTACTACTACTACTACTACTACTACTACTGCTACTACTACTACTACTACTACTACTACTACTACTACTACTACTACTACTACTACTACTACTACTACTACTACTACTACTTCTACTACTACTACTACTACTACTACTACTACTACTACTACAACTACTACTAATACTACTAATTATATTGATGTGTTCCGACTTTTTTCCAAAGCTAACTGTTTTCTGCTTATTTTGGAAGACATTTATAGATTTGTTTCTGAAAGGCTTTGTTAAGAACCTTCCAAGCACATTTTCATTCATTTAAAATTGCAAACTTTAACATGTTTATTTAATGTTAACACTTAACACAATTACTATACTTTCCGGTTTTAAACAACAATTTAAGGAAACTGTTCTTATGCGACGATTAATATTGTAACTAAAACTGTAGTTGCCGATCCTTTTATTTGAAATCGTTTCATATTTAAAACAATGGAGGAGAAAGTTTTCTAGGAACTATTAATTTGCCAGGAATTCAGCATTTTTTGAATCTTGAGGTAACAAACATATGTGAATGCCAGAATTATCCCAGTTTTTTGTACCAAACAAAATTTTTACAAAGTTTTGTAACGCGTAAGGTTAGAAGTTTCAATAAATTGTTTTCTAGGTAAATTGAAACGCAAATAATGTACGCTAAAGTCCACGATAGAGCAGTGACAACAAAGATTTGAGTTTGCCCGCGGTACATTTCAAAAAAACATGCAGATTCTGAGTAATGCAGAAGTCAACGTACAGCAAAAAAACTTGAGGATAAGTTGAACTTCGATCAGTTCCAAAACATCAGTGCAGAAAAAAAAGAGCAGTGATAACGATAAAAAGATGAAGCGGAAAAAAAATCAATCACAAAGGTTATCAGAGATTAAGATCGGCTGGTTCGCAAGTAGCCAGTTTTTATGGTTTAGCGTAAAAATTAAACTTCCTCTCAGAACTGCTCTCTAGAGTAGTGAGCTGTTTACTGTTCTCTAGCTTGGGTAATTTTGTGGAATAATTTTTCAAAAACTAACAGACACAGCCAATGGAACCAACACACAAGATGCTAGAAAGACTCTAGAGTCCATTTCTACTGATGATGAGGAGATTCTATACAAATTGCTTCATATGTCTACTCAAAAATCCTTGCTCTGGAGATTCTGAGGTCCCTATGAGAATTTGATTAAGGCTAGCGCTTACGGAAGTTGATTTTGAATGTAACGGCATCTGTTATGTACAGCCAGAGATTCAAGATATGGGTGCATAGTTTGCTGTAGTACTAAACTTTGGATGAAAAAATTTGGTCAATAACTGCAAAATATATGAGGATGACATGATTTCCACAGTTAGTGGTGACCCAAAGAATTACATCAGATGTGCAATTTCAATAAGCGAAAACCTACAAATCATCAAAAAAAAGTGAAAAGCAAAAAAATGACTTTTTTCGATATAAAATTAATCTTGAGCAAGGATAAAAAATATACTTGTCATTGGTATTAAAAACCAAATAACAGGGAAAACATACTGAGTTTTTGCAGCTGTTCACTGTTTCCACGTAGGAAAAAAACAGTAACAGGGACATTTCATAGGGCTTTAACGCAGCGATTAGTTGGTTGGCCTTCGGTCAAAAGCTTAAAGAAAACAGGAACTGCGAGGCCAAAATTTACTGTCCAGAGAAATGGTCTTCAATAACAATGAGCCAGCGTTTTGATAAGATTATAATAGATTGTAAAGATTAACCCAAAATAGGATTAAAAAAGCATCACAATAGACAGATAGATTTGATCTCACAAAAACACCAACAAACTGATTTTTCTACAAAACGGGGATAACCTTACTGAAATCCATTCAGGCACGATGGGAAAGCTATTTGACTTGCAAACTGTTTTCACAACTAAAAAATTAGGATCATGTCTCCCTCCGTGAAATCATATTTCGAGCAAAAACAGAAATCTCATTTGTTGTACGAAGAAAAACTTAATATTATGCCAATTCAGCTATATTGGGCAGTCAAGCCGGCATATCTAAACCAATAGGATATCAGAACATCAAAATACAGATGCACGTTGAGAGGAAATTTCTGGATGCCTGTTGCACAGTAGAAAAACTAATAACCACCAAAGCTATATAAATCAACAAATTGAAGCAATGGCTAAACACATGCAACAAATATCGGGGATGGGAACTCAAGCTAAAATTTTAATTGGAGTCATATTTTTGACTGAATTATAGGGCGGAAAAAAATTTTGTTATTGTAATGAAACTTGCAATAGTCATGACAAGAATGATACTTAAGTTTATGGGAAAATTCTTATTTACCTTAATTAAACAAAAGCATGGAAAAAAATAAATATGAAAATGCATATAAGATAATTACTGTGATTTCACAAAATTTTGGAAACTAGTAATTCAAATATTTCCTAAAACTGCTGAAATTCAGGTGGGCAAAAATGTAAATTCAGTTCTGTTTTATCTTGTTAACAATTGGTGAAACAGATTTAATTTGACGATCAACGTAATTTTCAAGAAGGTTTGCTTTAGAATTCAGAATTGAAATTTAATTTCAGTCTGAGTTAACTAACAAGCAAGAATGATAAATTTTAGCCGTTGAAGTCAGCTGAGGCCATTAATACTAACAATTAATGTTTTTGTAAACTATTTAAGATCTTCATTTGAAATTAATTTTTACTATTATTAAAAGCTTCAATTTGCAAAAACGTTTAGCTGTAATTTTAATCTACTATAAAAAATACAGGCAAAGACCCTAACATAATTCAGCCATTCAGTAAGCATACCTGCAAAGGAATCAGATTTGGATCTCCAAACACGATCAGATTCCCAGCTGTCCCCCAAAACACATGATAATCTCGCAAATATTGTACTAAGAGATTTAAAACTAATCTTAAGTTCTGAGGAATAGTTCGTCTTCAGTCTTAAGTTTACAAAATAGGAATTGGGATTAATGACAAAATCTACACGGGCCCACAAAGACAGAATCTTAATCAATTTGCAAAATTAAGACCCGGAATAAAAGTAAAAACTAAAGGATGATCTTGTAATCTTAGGACACAATTTGAAAGAACATGAGGCCTTCTCTCCTTGCAGTTAAAGTTAAAAGTCTGATTTTTTGATATATTATTTGCGCACAATGGTTTTTGTCTCCCCTGGAATTGCTGTAGTATGCCGATATTGATCTACTCTTAGAAGTGAGCCTTTGTTTCTTGAAACAAGATTCGCTGGAGAATTTAGATGCGATTTTAAAATCAGAATTGAGAAGAGTAACAAGTGTAATTTTCTATGAAAATGCCTTTCATCAAGCAATATAGTTCACCTGAAAGAGTTGAATTGATGTCTCATCCACGCAAATAATTGCTTTTTCCACTTTCTTAGGTTTAGCAGTGGGCCAGTGGGCGGACACAGGAAACTAGTTCACTTTATTGGTGAGGAGTTTGTTGACTCACCACTTGAAAACTGCCTAAAAAGCTGGTATGAGGAGACAAACTGGAGATCAAGTGATGCTGAACACCATACAGTGTGGTCGAAGCGAGTTTACGAAAAACTACCTCATGTCCAGATTTTCAAACCTTGACCTTTTTGTGTTTAACGCTTTAACAGCTTTCGAGAGATTTTTGGTTCCCAATTTTTAGAGGAACTTCCCTTAAAATTCCTCAACCTCAAACTTTTGAGTAAACGACTCAGAGTTTCAATGTTTCCTTCTGGGAGCCACAGTCTGTGAACCTCACAAAAGCGCACGTGGTAAAATGATAGAGTCAGACGGTGGACACGATTTTTCGTGTCCTAGATCCTTATGGAGGTTCTCGCACCATGTTAACGTCACGTCCATTTGAGCCAAGTCATGTCTACAGAAGAGACAGCAAGGCTCTGATGGCTTACAATCATTCGAAGGAAGACAGATGAGCAGCTTCTGTGTGATTTTGCAGTTGTTGGCTGCCTTTCCCCTGCTTGACGAGATAGTGGATTGGTCGCTAACAGGGCATAGCAGTTGTAGAGGCCGAGAAACAAAGCAACAAGATATGGGGATGTCGTCCAGAAGGTCTCTTTTTTCATACTGATAGCTTTTGAGATGTGAGGGGCTGCCAGGTCCTCCATCGAATCTTTTCTCAGTGAGATTTCTCAAAATGACCTGCTATGTGATTTTCAAATCTAGAGCCGGCGCCTCTCTTAAATAGAGAATCCCCTTGACAATCCAGGTTTTAAAGGCCGCGCGCGTGTCTTGGGAACTGAATGACAAAACAACTTTCTATTTGTAGCTTTCTGTAATTTTATTTTAAGTTGACCGGTTCAGTGGCACGATTAGTAGGTTTCCTTTTAAAATATGCTCTGAGCCACTATGTAGATTATCTTCCCATATTTTATCCCCTATAAAGAAATTTAAAAAAACATAAGTAGCTGCCTTACTCGTCGTAATCATTTCTCTTCTGCACGAGCGATATAATGACCGGCCCTATGTTTGACTTGAGTCCAACTCCTATTGACAATTCAATCAGTTTCTGAACAAGTTCGGATCGGGTTTTTTTTTGCATTAAAGCCCCCCATTTTGGTATAATTACCATGGCGGTGGGCTATGGAATATTTCTCTTTAAGAACGGGATAATCAAGTAGGACCCAGCTGTTATTAAGTTCGATTTGAGCCCGTCTGACGCATTTTGTGGTCCTTTAAGTGTTTAGTTTGGCAAAACTACTCAGTAGGCCGTATTTTAAGGTTAAAAAGTCATTTTAGGGAGTTTTGAAGCCTAAAAAATTTGCAATGTTTAGGGTTTTTTGCAATTTTTTAATATTTTTGATGAGCCAGTTCGAAATTGAACTGGTTGAAGTTGACAAAGTTCTGATGCAGGAAATAAGTACTTTTTTGACGATTTTGAGAGCAATATGTCTCGGTACTCCAAATAAAAACACGCATATTTACACTCATTTTTAAATTTTTTCAAAATATTTGTCTTTTTAGAGTTTTTCCAGCTTGGGTGTCAAGAAACCTCCTCTAGGGTTTAATAAATGAGTACTAAATTGTTTCTAGTAGTAATGGAATGGTTAACTTGCAATTTTTTCAGTATTCTTTGAAATTTATTGTCATGATTCAAGTTGTTTCGGTCCCACGGGCCAGAAAAAATTCTTAGGGGTTTGATAAAAAATTACTGAAAAGTTTGTATGGGCCATGGAATAGTTTTTAGCTTTTAATTATCACAAATTTTGCACTTGTTTGATGAGACGTATATCTTTTGAATTTTTTTTGTCGTTTTTGTAGGTTTCTAAAACTTCAACAGCCGAGGAACCTCCTTTAGGATTTGAAAAAATATTACTTCATAATTCTAGTTGTTATGAAATGTTTTTCAAGGTTTTATTATCATGAAACTAAGCATTTTTTCAAAGAAAAAATTGTAGTTCTTTCAAGTTTTTTGACAATTTTTTTTTCAATGTTATTAAATTTTATTCCGGCATCAGGGGCCCGGGCAACTCCATGGTTTGATAAGAAGCTGCTGAATAGTTTCTAGAGTTCATTGAATGGTTACGAATCTTTTAACTTTCTGATAAAATTTTATTTTTAAATGATCGGAAAATAATCGTTTTCCAAGTACATGGATCTATGAGCCAGTGAAATAACCTAAGGAATTAGGTGTACTCGATAGTCTCTTGAGACAATGAGATGCTTCAGAAAATAATATCACGAAATTGTGAAAGATTTTGTTAGATTTTAGAAATGTTTTAGTTTAGAAAAATTTTATAATATTTTGGTCCTTTTCTCATTCTTAGGATCATTACTGTTCAACAAAACTTGAGACCTGCAGAGGCGATACGTGCGAGAGCTCTGGAGACAAAAATTGGTTTTAGACGTTTTCTTCACCGCAAAAGCTGCAAACTTCTTTGAACATTTCAGTTTTCTATAATAATTTAACTAACAAGGCTAGAAAACTAGATTGTTGAGTCGAATCTCATCAGTGAAAACTTTCCTAGCTCTCTCTCTCTCTCTCTGCAGCTTGGAGTTTTTTCCCTCTCTGTCTCTCTCTCGCTCTCTCTCTCTCTCTCTCTCTCTCTCTTTCACGTTTTATGTTGTTGTTGTTGTTGTGACTTTTCGGCATCAAGCCGAGGGGATTGCTCCCATAGTAGTTTTGGTCTTGACTCCACTATTTTTTGCAACCGGAGCAATCAAAGAAAATGGTCCATGTACACACTACTCTTTCGTTGAAGTTCAACATCAGACGGTCCCACATGAATGACAGAATACGTCTTTTGAGTCCCAAAGGCTGGGAAAAGTCTATCTCTTCAGGCAGATTGTTGGCAACTTTGGCAGATCGAAAATAAAAGTCTCTCTGAATTTCTCGATTCTCAGTTTTGGAATTTTGAATAATCTGCATTTAATTCTACCATATTGGTGTTCATAGGTTTCTATCAATGGAAGTGCGTTTTTTTATCATGGTAAAGTTTAGAAAATAGAAGTAAATCATTAGGTTGCAAAAATATAGGAAGCGGAAGTAATCTTAGGGATACCATATTTTCAAAGTACGACGCTTTCCTATAGCCCGTTATCCACTTCAACGCACGTTTTTGAAAGCATTCCATTAGTCTCATACTTCCACGCGATGGGTGCCAAGTGCTTGAAGCAAAAGTAATCAGGGGTAGAATTAAGGATTTATAAGCACAAATTTTCACTCTCGTTTCCATATTCTTCTATAATTTTCTCTTCACAAAACCAAAAGTTCGATTAGCTTTCGCAAGCCTAGACTCGAGGTGCTTTGCCGCCTTCAGGGTACCTGTAAGTTGCACTCCCAAGTCAATCACTTTGGTGGATTGCTCTAATGTAGTGTTATTCATCGTAAGGCTGAGGGACTGTCCCTTAAATGTTATATAACAGCATTTTTCAGCAGCAAGTGACATTCTGTTCCTGGATACCCAAAGTGAGATTCTGTCAACTTCTTTCTGAATTTCTTGGTTACTTTTTTCAAAAAACAAGAACTTTGCGTCATCCGCATAGAGATATGGGGTGCTGGATATCAAGGAAGTTGGCAAATCATTGTTGAAGATGCAGAAGAGTAAGGGGCCCAAAATGGACCCCTGCGGAAAACTACTTGATACTTGTAGAAGGTCCGACCTAACACCATTACATCTCACGAACTGTTTACGGTTACATAAATAGTCCTTGAGAAGACTAAGTACACATCCGCCCACTCCCTTTCTTCTTACTTTGATCAACAATTCAGCATGCACGACCTTATCGAATGCTTCTGGGAAGTAGGTGTATAAGGAATACACCGAATTTGTGTTTCCGTCCGACAAAAATTGGCCGTCGTTCAAGAAACAGAGCATGTTCGACACAACGGATCGCTTTTCACAAATCCATATTGACTGGTTGTTAAATGATCCGAGAACTGCTTTTCGATCGGATCATACATAATCGTTCGAGTACTTTCGCAACTATAGGCAGCAATGTCACTGGTCTGTAGTTTTTGACACTTGCTCTGCAGCCTTTTTTATAGATGGGACACACAGCACCAATTTTCCAACAGTTCGGGATTTTTCCTAATCTTTTGATGTCCCTAAAGACTGCGCTCAAGAACAGACTGAACAGTTCAGCCAGTTGCTTCAAGAAACAGGCGGGAATGTTATCTGGACCTCGAGTTTTTGAGACATCAAAGTTTGTTAAAGTTGCTCTTATTCTTTTTGAGCTGACATCAAAATTCATTAGGGTTGGGTCCGGAAGGTCATCGGCTACCGTGTCTTTGATCTTCTCAGAAAATACAGACTGAATATACCTATTTAGCAGGTCTACTTTCTGTTGAGTGGAATCGGCAGTCTCTTCCTCTACAGAAAGTATTTTGGGTAGAGTTACCGTTTTTCTAAGGCTCTTTAAGTGCTTGAAGATCACTGTTGTTTCACGAGTGTTCACAAGCTTGTGTTGATACTGACACCTATCTTCTTCTGCAAGTTCCAGTAACATATTTTTTAGTCTCAAAATTTTTCCGATAGCACTAAGTTGTTTGGTTTCTTGCGTTGGGCTCGCCGAGCAATGCTCAGCATCTTCATAGTATGAGAGGTCTCACTAGAAAACCACGGAGACACAAGCTGTCTATGTTGAGTACGTTTGGGACAATGTTTCTCTATTAAGGATTTAAAGTAATCATAAAACTCTTCAACCATGCGATTGATGTTAGTGAAGCATGTAGCCTCGAAAGGGAACAAGGTCATTTGTCGCCGCATCGCATCGTAATTGGCGACGCAAAAGCTGAAATAATTGGAGACAGAGGGTTTGCGTTCTTCTCTGTGTTCTTTAATCGATATTAATATCGGTTCGTGATCTGAAACGTCAAACAATTGTCTGAAGACAAGATCAATCTTGGCAGCTGTGTTTTCCATTTTCCGTTCAAACACAAGATCTAGTGTGTTCTATCCACAAGTACTAAAGTCCACTATTTGGTGAAAGTTATGTCTTTCAAACAATTTAATGACCGATTGCTCGTACTCATCTGCACTGTGATTTAGGCTCCAGTTGACCTTTGGTAGGTTGAAGTCTCCGCAAATCAAACATGCGTATTGCTTGAATTCTTCAATAAATCTGAGTACCTATTCAAAATCAGCTAAAGTGTATCTGTAGGCGCTACCTAGCGGAGGATTGTAGATGACACATACAAGATATTTTTTCAGTTGTATGTCAACGATAGTGACAATACATCCATCCGGGAGTTGTCACTGATTCGTTTTGCACTGATGATGCTCTGGATAGCTACCAAAACACCTCCGTGTTTGTTGACAGCTCTTTCACATCTGATTAAGGTATACCCAGGAAGCATAAGTTCTAAAACTTCTTTGTCTTCATTCCACCAAGTTTCCGTAACGATGACAATGGGGTATCTACAGGTCATCACAGCATTTGCAAAATTAGTTCGTCTATCAAAACTCAAAAGACTACGAGCATTCACTAACATAAGATTCAAATTTTCTAGTCAATTGGATGGTTCTTCCAAATCGACTTTAGTAGCGTTGTGAAGCAGTTCAAAGTTTCTAATTTTGAGTTCGGTTGCAGGTGTTTTGTTCTCTATCATCTCACGTCTCTTCTTAAGACACATTTTGTCTTTTTCGGATTCTGCCTTAGTTAGTGATGGACGTACATAAAAACCGCGGTAAGAAAGTAATTTCCATTTTTTTCTAGCTTTAGCTAAAATCCTCCGTGTGTCCCAACAGATGGGAACAGTTACAAGAACGCTTCTTGGCTTCAAGCGTTCTTTATCAAACCTTCCAAGTCTTCTCACGTTTTCAAACGTCGTGTTGACTTCATTTGAATCTAATATATCTTTTATGTTCTCAATTAGTGAAATCAAGTTCTTATCTTTTCCAGGTCTTCTGGAGTTCCTTGAACTCTGAAGGTTTTCAAGATATTGTGCTGTACTTACTTCTGTTCGTCAGACGTTTTCTGCACATTCACAACTCTTTTAGCTATCTTCTCTTCAAGGATTTTCTCCATGGACTTCTCAGTCTTCGCATCGCTGCCTGCAAGAGCAGCTTCAATTTTCTAATCGATCTGTTTGATTAGGGAATTCTCCATCTTTTTCAGGCTTCCGTTGAGTTTGTCGTCAATTTTTCCTTCCACGTTCTTTTTTTTGCAGTTCTTGATGATTTGTTCTTTCTTCCCTTTATTCACGTAATCGTTACACAGGAGTAATACATTACTCATCAGAATTGAGAGCACCTTTATGGCGTCCTCTTCCAATCCAGCACATTCCATGTGCATCTTCAATCCACAAGAGATACAGTTGTATACAGCTTCTACTATTTTGATTTGACTTTAACATGTTTTGCATTTCCCTTTGGAGTTGCGAGACATTTTGCCCCACAATACTTCAGCCTATAAACTCAGCACGTGATACTAAGGCCGAGGTACTCAAACCGTTCCGAAGTAGCACAAGATGAGTTTTCAAGCTATATCAAATGATAAACTGAGAACCAAGAGTTATTTGCTCTTAGTGCTTTTTTTGGTCGCGAAGTGATTTTTCCCGACGAGCTTTTGATAGACTTTTCTTTTTTTTGGCAAAGCGATTCAATTCATCGTTGACTCTCTTCACAGCTGCTAACGTTCGAAGTTCGTACAGAGGTTTCTGATGCAACTGAAGATACTCTGTCAAGATTTCAGGATCAATTGATTTTTGCTTCGGCAGAATTTCACGAACAATTTTTGTTAATTGGAAACCTTGGGTTCTCAAGGTTTTGATATGATCCCAAATATCTGGAGCACCTTCATGGGTGCAATGGACGACCCCTTGTATCTGATTGCCAAACGACAAAAAGATCTATAGCAGCCGCCCGTGCTCAATATGTCTTATCTTTTATAATTGAGTGTGGTACTTGTTTAAAATACAAGGATTGAAGTTTAATTAATGAGTAGATAAAAGCAGAAGAGAATGGTTGCAAATAAATGAAGATCTAATTGAGTGATTAACTCTGAAGGTAGGTTTATTGTTCAATGAATGAGTTTTATCCTCAGTTTTGTCCGTACCCAATATCGGTTCTATCACCGTGGTAAATTAACCAAGTAAATACTGATATGTCACACTTGTTAGTATTGCTCGAAGCCCGAGCTTTGTCTGTTTCAATCTTTCAACACCTATCAAGACTGTGTCAGTCATTAATCAAGTAATAAAATAAAATTTAAATTAATTCTTTGACCTTGAAACCCAAAATTTTTAGTCCACCTTTTTTTACATACGTGTAACACTCACACTGCCCAACTCTCAAAAAGAATAGAGTGTGCCACTCACTCACAAAAAGTCAACAAATTTTACAGCTCTTGATGCATGAACGTTTTAAAATACAAAAACTTCGTACTTTTCATTAAAAAAATTAGGTATCAGTTTTCGTCATTCATGACTCACTGCCTCGTCCAGCACAAAATTGTTGTACGCTTCTCGAGCTCCATCGTTCATCAGTATTTGGTATACTCGATTAATGGTCTTGAAAAAATCCTCATCTCCACCAGCATCAGGGTGCGTCAACAAGCTCATTTTGTGGTAGTGTTTTTTGATCTGATCTTTTGAAGCAGAACTTTTTACCAATAAAATCTCGTACAATGTCGCAGGCCAAATCGATACATTTTTATTCCGAATCTTGAATAAACACCTTTCTGTGTCCTTTGTTTTGGCTTTCTCGTTTTTCAAAGAATGCTTTTGTCTATCAATTATAGTGTCTTTCCTTCGGCACTCACTCGCCAAGTACTGGTTTTAGTTTTCCAACTGCTGAAATCTGACCTCAATTGGTCATTCTTTTTCTCCATTTTCTCCATGGCTTCGCTCTTTTTTCAGTATTGACTTTTGGATCGGCCAACTTCTGCTTAAGTAAGTCGATTGAGTGCTCTTGTTTGGCATTTCTAGCTGCCGCCGCCTTTAGGTTATCTCTTAGCGCCTCACACTCGGCGCTCAGTTTTCCCAATGCTTCTTTTGTTGCCTCTTTAGCTTTGTCGCAATGTTTGTCCAGTTTTTGTCGAAGCTCGACAAGATCCTTTTGGAGTAAAGAGTTTGTACTCTTCATTTTCTCTAACTGCGCGCATTGGTTTTGCAGTTCCACTTCAGTCTGCAGAGCTCGGGACCGAATATTGGCGGGTGCCAGAAGTGCTAGTGTAGACACCTTCCAAGTCCGTGACAGACAAGATTCCACTCGGTACACTCCCAGAGAAATCTCCGAAATAACATTCCACAACTCTGTCATATAGTACACATATTCACCAATTTGTGGGGTCCCATTGCCTGCTATGTTTAAAAGAAACCATTTTTGCTTCTAAAGTTTCTCAATATTTTCAGTCTTGATCTCAAGACTTTTCCCTTATTTTTATTGGTCTTGACCTCAAGACAACTCTTTCTCATTTTTGTTGGTCTTGAACTCAAGACAACTCGTTTTAATTTTTTTTGGTCTTGAACTCAAGACAAGTCATTTTCATTTTTTTTTCGTCCTGAACTCAGGACAAGTCATTTTCATTCATTTTTTTTTATTTGGTCCTGTAACATATTTTTTAGTCTCAAAACTTTTTCCGATAGCACTAAGTTGTTTAGTTTCTTGCGTTGGGCTCGCCGAGCAATGCTCAGCATCTTCATAGTATGAGAGGTCTCACTAGAAAACCACGGAGGCACAAGCTGTCTATGTTGAGTACGTTTGGGACAATGTTTCTTTATTAAGGATTTAAAGTAATCATAAAACTCTTCAACCATGCGATTGATGTTAGTGAAGCATGTAGCCTCGAAAGGGAACAAGGTCACTTGTCGCCGCATCGCATCGTAATTGGCGACGCAAAAGCTGAAATAATTGGACACAGAGGGTTTGCGTTCTTCTCTGTGCTCTTTAATCGATATTAATATCGGTTCGTGATCTGAAACGTCAAACAATTGTCTGAAGACAAGATCAATCTTGGCAGCTGTGTTTTCCATTTTCCGTTCAAACACAAGATCTAGTGTGTTCTATCCACAAGTACTAAAGTCCACTATTTGGTGAAAGTTATGTCTTTCAAACATTTCAATGACCGATTGCTCGTACTCATCTGCACTGTGGTTTAGGCTCCAGTTGACCTTTGGTAGGTTGAAGTCTCCGCAAATCAAACATGCGTATTGCCTGAATTCTTCAATAAATCTGAGTACCTATTCAAAATCAGCTAAAGTGTATCTGTAGGCGCTATCTAGCGGAAGATTGTAGATGACACATACAAGATATTTTTTCAGTTGTATGTCAACGATAGTGAGAATACATCCATCCGGGAGTTGTCACTGATTCGTTTTGCACTGATGATGATCTGGATAGCTACCAAAACACCTCCGTGTTTGTTGACAGCTCTTTCACATCTGATTAAGGTATACCCAGGAAGCATAAGTTCTAAAACTTCTTTGTCTTCATTCCACCAAGTTTCCGTAACGATGACAATGGGGTATCTATAGGTCATCACAGAATTTGCAAAATTAGTTCGTCTATCAAAACTCAAAAGACTACGAGCATTCACTAACATAAGATTCAAATTTTCTAGTCAATTGGATGGTTCTTCCAAATCGACTTTAGTAGCGTTGTGAAGCAGTTCAAAGTTTCTAATTTTGAGTTCGGTTGCAGGTGTTTCGTTCTCTATCATCTCACGTCTCTTCTTAAGACACATATTCTCTTTTTCGGATTCTGCCTTAGTTAGTGATGGACGTACATAAAAACCGCGGTAAGAAAGTAGTTTCCATTTTTTTCTAGCTTCAGCTAAAATCCTCCGTGTGTCCCAACAGTTGGGAACAGTTACAAGAACGCTTCTTGGCTTCAAGCGTTCTTTATCAAACCTTCCAAGTCTTCTCACGTTTTCAAACGTCGTGTTGACTTCATTTAAATCTAATATATCTTTTATGTTCTCATTTAGTGAAATCAAGTTCTTATCTTTTCCAGGTCTTCTGGAATTCCTTGAACTCTGAAGGTTTTCAAGATATTGTGCTGTACTTATTTCTGTTCGTCAGACGTTTTCTGCACATTCACAACTCTTTTAACTATCTTCTATTCAAGGATTTTCTCCATGGATTTCTCAGTCTTCGCATCGCTGCCTGCAAGAGCAGCTTCAATTTTCTAATCGATCTGTTTGATTAGGGAATTCTTCATCTTTTTCAGGCTTCCGTTTGGTTTGTCGTCAATTTTTCTTTCCACTTTCTTTTTTTGCAGTTCTTGATGATTTGTTCTTTCTTCCCTTTATTCACGCATTCGTTACACAGGAGTAATACATTACTCATCAGAATTGAGAGCACCTTTATGGCGTCCTCTTCCAATCCAGCACATTCCATGTGCATCTTCAATCCACAAGAGATACAGTTGTATACAGCTTCTACTATTTTGATTTGACTTTTACATGTTTTGCATTTCCCTTTGGAGTTGCGAGACATTTTGCCCCACAATACTTCAGCCTATAAACTCAGCACGTGATACTAAGGCCGAGGTACTCAAACCGTTCCGAAGTAGCACAAGATGAGTTTTCAAGCTATATCAAATGATAAACTGAGAACCAAGAGTTATTTGCTCTTAGTGCTTTTTTTGGTCGCGAAATAATTTTTCCCGACGAACTTTTGATAGACTTTTTTTTGGCAAAGCGATTCAATTTATCGTTGACTCTCTTCACAGCTGCTAACGTTCGAAGTTTGTACAGAGGTTTCTGATGCAACTGAAGATACTCTGTCAGGATTTCAGGATCAATTGATTTTTGCTTCGGCAGAATTTCACGAACAATTTTTGCTAATTGGAAACCTTTGGGTTCTTGAGGTTTTGATATGATCCCAAATATCTGGAGCACCTTCATGGGTGCAATGGACGACCCCTTGTATCTGATTGCCAAACGACAAAAAGATCTATAGCAGCCGCCCGTGCTCAATATGTTTTATCTTTCATAATTGAGTGTGGTACTTGTTTAAAATACAAGGATTGAAGTTTAATTAATGAGTAGATAAAAGCAGAAGAGAATGGTTTCAAAAAAATGAAGATCTAATTGAGTGATTAACTCTGAAGGTAGGTTTATTGTTCAATGAATGAGTTTTATCCTCAGTTTTGTCCGTACCCAATATCGGTTCTATCACCGTAGTAAATTAACCAAGTAAATACTGATATGTCACAATTGTTAGTATTGCTCGAAGCCCGAGCTTTGTCTGTTTCAATCTTTCAACACCTATCAAGACTGTGTCAGTCATTAATCAAGTAATAAATTAAAATTTAAATTAATTCTTTGACCTTGAAACCCAAGGTTTTTAGTACACCTTTTTTTACATACGTGTGACACTCACACTGCCCCACTCTCAAAAAGAATAGAGTGTGCCACTCACTCACATAAAGACAACAAATTTTACAGCTCTTGATGCATGAACGTTTTAAAATACAAAAACTTTGTACTTTTCATAACAAAAGTTTAGGTATCAGTTTTCGTCATTCATGACTCACTGCCTTGTCCAGCCCAAAATTGTTGTACGCTTCTCAAGCTCCATCGTTCATCAGTATTTGGTATACTCGATTAATGGTCTTGAAAAAATCCTCATCTCCACCAGCATCAGGGTGCGTCAACAAGCTCATTTTGTGGTAGTGTTTTTCGATCTGATCTTTTGAAGCAGAACTTTTTGCCAACAAGTCTCGTACAATGTCGCAGGCCGATTCGATACATTTTTATTCCGAGTCTTGAATAAACACCTTTCTGTGTCCTTTGTTTTGGCTTTCTCGTTCTTCAAAGAATGCCTTTGTCTATCAATTATAGTGTCTTTCCTTCGGCACTCACTCGCCAAGTACTGGTTTTAGTTTTCCAACTGCTGAAATCTGACCTCAATTGGTCATTCTTTTTCTCCATTTTCTCCATGGCTTCGCTCTTTTTTCAGTATTGACTTTTGGATCGGCCAACTTCTGCTTAAGTAAGTCGATTGAGTGCTCTTGTTTGGCATTTCTAGCTGCCGCCGCCTTTAGGTTATCTCTTAGCGCCTCACACTCGGCGCTCAGTTTTCCCAATGCTTCTTTTGTTGCCTCTTTAGCTTTGTCGCAATGTTTGTCCAGTTTTTGTCGAAGCTCGACAAGATCCTTTTGGAGTAAAGAGTTTGTACTCTTCATTTTCCGTTTGGTTTGTCAATTTTTCTTTCCACTTTCTTTTTTTTGCAGTTCTTGATGATTTGTTCTTTCTTCCCTTTATTCACGCATTCGTTACACAGGAGTAATACATTACTCATCAGAATTGAGAGCACCTTTATGGCGTCCTCTTCCAATCCAGCACATTCCATGTGCATCTTCAATCCACAAGAGATACAGTTGTATACAGCTTCTACTATTTTGATTTGACTTTTACATGTTTTGCATTTCCCTTTGGAGTTGCGAGACATTTTGCCCCACAATACTTCAGCCTATAAACTCAGCACGTGATACTAAGGCCGAGGTACTCAAACCGTTCCGAAGTAGCACAAGATGAGTATTCAAGCTATATCAAATGATAAACTGAGAACCAAGAGTTATTTGCTCTTAGTGCTTTTTTTGGTCGCGAAATAATTTTTCCCGACGAACTTTTGATAGACTTTTTTTTGGCAAAGCGATTCAATTTATCGTTGACTCTCTTCACAGCTGCTAACGTTCGAAGTTTGTACAGAGGTTTCTGATGCAACTGAAGATACTCTGTCAGGATTTCAGGATCAATTGATTTTTGCTTCGGCAGAATTTCACGAACAATTTTTGCTAATTGGAAACCTTGGGTTCTTGAGGTTTTGATATGATCCCAAATATCTGGAGCACCTTCATGGGTGCAATGGACGACCCCTTGTATCTGATTGCCAAACGACAAAAAGATCTATGGCAGCCGCCCGTGCTCAATATGTTTTATCTTTCATAATTGAGTGTGGTACTTGTTTAAAATACAAGGATTGAAGTTTAATTAATGAGTAGATAAAAGCAGAAGAGAATGGTTTCAAATAAATGAAGATCTAATTGAGTGATTAACTCTGAAGGTAGGTTTATTGTTCAATGAATGAGTTTTATCCTCAGTTTTGTCCGTACCCAATATCGGTTCTATCACCGTAGTAAATTAACCAAGTAAATACTGATATGTCACAATTGTTAGTATTGCTCGAAGCCCGAGCTTTGTCTGTTTCAATCTTTCAACACCTATCAAGACTGTGTCAGTCATTAATCAAGTAATAAATTAAAATTTAAATTAATTCTTTGACCTTGAAACCCAAGGTTTTTAGTACACCTTTTTTTACATACGTGTGACACTCACACTGCCCCACTCTCAAAAAGAATAGAGTGTGCCACTCACTCACATAAAGACAACAAATTTTACAGCTCTTGATGCATGAACGTTTTAAAATACAAAAACTTTGTACTTTTCATAACAAAAGTTTAGGTATCAGTTTTCGTCATTCATGACTCACTGCCTTGTCCAGCCCAAAATTGTTGTACGCTTCTCGAGCTCCATCGTTCATCAGTATTTGGTATACTCGATTAATGGTCTTGAAAAAATCCTCATCTCCACCAGCATCAGGGTGCGTCAACAAGCTCATTTTGTGGTAGTGTTTTTCGATCTGATCTTTTGAAGCAGAACTTTTTGCCAACAAGTCTCGTACAATGTCGCAGGCCGATTCGATACATTTTTATTCCGAGTCTTGAATAAACACCTTTCTGTGTCCTTTGTTTTGGCTTTCTCGTTCTTCAAAGAATGCCTTTGTCTATCAATTATAGTGTCTTTCCTTCGGCACTCACTCGCCAAGTACTGGTTTTAGTTTTCCAACTGCTGAAATCTGACCTCAATTGGTCATTCTTTTTCTCCATTTTCTCCATGGCTTCGCTCTTTTTTCAGTATTGACTTTTGGATCGGCCAACTCCTGCTTAAGTAAGTCGATTGAGTGCTCTTGTTTGGCATTTCTAGCTGCCGCCGCCTTTAGGTTATCTCTTAGCGCCTCACACTCGGCGCTCAGTTTTCCCAATGCTTCTTTTGTTGCCTCTTTAGCTTTGTCGCAATGTTTGTCCAGTTTTTGTCGAAGCTCGACAAGATCCTTTTGGAGTAAAGAGTTTGTACTCTTCATTTTCCGTTTGGTTTGTCAATTTTTCTTTCCACTTTCTTTTTTTGCAGTTCTTGATGATTTGTTCTTTCTTCCCTTTATTCACGCATTCGTTACACAGGAGTAATACATTACTCATCAGAATTGAGAGCACCTTTATGGCGTCCTCTTCCAATCCAGCACATTCCATGTGCATCTTCAATCCACAAGAGATACAGTTGTATACAGCTTCTACTATTTTGATTTGACTCACATAAAGACTCACTCACATAAAGACAACAAATTTTACAGCTCTTGATGCAAGAACGTTTTAAAATACAAAAACTTTGTACTTTTCATAACAAAAGTTTAGGTATCAGTTTTCGTCATTCATGACTCACTGCCTTGTCCAGCCCAAAATTGTTGTACGCTTCTCGAGCTCCATCGTTCATCAGTATTTGGTATACTCGATTAATGGTCTTGAAAAAATCCTCATCTCCACCAGCATCAGGGTGCGTCAACAAGCTCATTTTGTGGTAGTGTTTTTCGATCTGATCTTTTGAAGCAGAACTTTTTGCCAACAAGTCTCGTACAATGTCGCAGGCCGATTCGATACATTTTTATTCCGAGTCTTGAATAAACACCTTTCTGTGTCCTTTGTTTTGGCTTTCTCGTTCTTCAAAGAATGCCTTTGTCTATCAATTATAGTGTCTTTCCTTCGGCACTCACTCGCCAAGTACTGGTTTTAGTTTTCCAACTGCTGAAATCTGACCTCAATTGGTCATTCTTTTTCTCCATTTTCTCCATGGCTTCGCTCTTTTTTCAGTATTGACTTTTGGATCGGCCAACTCCTGCTTAAGTAAGTCGATTGAGTGCTCTTGTTTGGCATTTCTAGCTGCCGCCGCCTTTAGGTTATCTCTTAGCGCCTCACACTCGGCGCTCAGTTTTCCCAATGCTTCTTTTGTTGCCTCTTTAGCTTTGTCGCAATGTTTGTCCAGTTTTTGTCGAAGCTCGACAAGATCCTTTTGGAGTAAAGAGTTTGTACTCTTCATTTTCTCTAACTGCGCGCATTGGTTTTGCAGTTCCACTTCAGTCTGCAGAGCTCGGGACCGAATATTGGCGGGTGCCAGAAGTGCTAGTGTAGACACCTTCCAAGTCCGTGACAGACAAGATTCCACTCGGTACACTCCCAGAGAAATCTCCGAAATAACTTTCCACAACTCTGTCATATAGTACACATATTCACCAATTTGTGGGGTCCCATTGCCTGCTATGTTTAAAAGAAACCATTTCTGCTTCTAAAGTTTCTCAATGTTTTCAGTCTTGATCTCAAGACTTTTCCCTTATTTTTATTGGTCTTGACCTCAAGACAACTCTTTTTCAATTTTGTTGGTCTTGAACTCAAGACAACTCATTTTAATTTTTTTTTTGGTCTTGAACTCAAGACAAGTCATTTTCATTTTTTTTTCGTCCTGAACTCAGGACAAGTCATTTTCATTCATTTTTTATTTGGTCCTGAACTCAAGACAAGTATTTTTCATTTTTTTTGGTCTTGAACTCAAGACAACTCATTTTCGTTTTTTTTAAAAACAACCGAATCTTTCAAGGACTCTTTCTCTTCAATCATTTTCTTTTGTTCTCGGCGCTCATTAATTAATTTGAGTAGTTGATTACACATACGTGTTCCCGTTACAGGGTCGAGATTCCGCAACAGTTGTTGCCAGGAGGCTCTATTAATGACTAATCCTAAATAGACGAACAATTTAGGAAAATTTTTCACAACTTGGAATATGAAGTAGACTGTTAAGACTGACACAGCAATGTCCTTAGCTTTTAACCAAACGGATAAATTTTCAGTTTTTAAGTTACGAAAAATTGTTATTTCATTTGTTAGAAAAAATTGTTTTTGGAACTGAGCTTTCCAATGAATAAAACTTTCATGACTGCATTTTCCATCCAAATCTCGGAATGCTTCCCGACTGATAATTCCTTTACTATTATGGCGAATTGTTCGAGCAATTTGACTCTGTTTTACGTCTGATATGGCGAAAAGGCTGCGATGAAGGTTTTCATCACTTACATTTAAGCTATTATTCGTCGACCACTGATATATCTCACGATTGAATTTCTTCACCGTTTCTCCATATTGTTGAAAACTGCCGTCTTCTAACTTCACAACATTTGGGTACAGCGGATTGCATGCAGCGATTGTATAATTATGATACAAAATTTTTGTAATAGGGTCCATATATCTAATAGAAGAAGAATTCTGTTCCTCTACCAACACAGGAACTTCTTCTGTGCAAAAAGGAAGTTTAGTTATTGTTGCTACCATCTTTGCACATTTATGAACATATAACACAGATCCTGCTCTTTCGACGTGAGTTCCTTTCTCGAGGAGTGTTACCGATGGATTAACAATGTTTTTTGATATTTGAATCGTAGTTTGAATTTTTAGTCGTTGAATCTCTCATTGGAGCGTTCTAATTTTCATTAAAAAAATTTCTCTCTCCTTGAGAAGTTCGAAATTTAAGGTGTCAACAACGCTTGAAAGAAACATTTCAATCGTTATTTTAAGATTACCAGTTTTCAGTTCTGAACTTTCCTCGGAGTAAAAAACACCTGGAAATCCGGTTGTTTTCACCTGCTGTCCACACAAACTAATTGCTTTTTCCTCTAAGATTTCTAATGCAAAATCTTCAAATTGTTTTTGTGTAAAATTTTTCCGCTCATAAATGTGGTCTTGTTGTTACCAAAAATTTTTACAGGGTCCTCCTTATTAAAATGTTTGATCGTTTGACATGTTTGCTCTCCTTGATTTTCAAAAAGATAGTTTTCTAAGTCGTCTTCAAAATATGTGGTTTTGATAAAAACAGTTTTCGAGAAACCTAGGGGATCCTTAAAGCTTAAGAGGTTTCTTTGTATCAGCTTTTCCCAAATTGTTCCGATGTAAAGTTTTGCATTGATCATCACATTTCCAATAAGTTTTACTCCTGTAGGTGAAACCGACTCTATAGGCTCAGCACACATAGCACCTTCACGATTATTTTTTTCATGAAGCTCTGACTATGCTCCTCGGCATAAGTAGTTTCCTTTGTTCGTTGTAAATTTTTTTTTGTGTTTTTGAGTTTTGAGTTTTTGGTAATAAAGTCAACATCATCATATACATTGCTCTTTTTAAGTGCAGACACAGTATATGCCTCTTCATACATGCAAAATCTTAATTTTATCTCGGACTGAACCTCAGCATATATCAAACTACCTTCTTCTATTGTTTTCGATACTCGAATTTTGTTACAACAGTTTATACTGTGATCCAGAGAAAATATTTTTGTTGATACGATATTGTCAAAATCATAGCCGTATAATTTAATACAAAATGAAGGAGAAGCAAAGATGGCTAGCAATGCCAGATACAAACATAGTGATATTCAACCACAGGATGCTCCAGACGAACTCGTCTTTCTTTTCGGTTCCATTATTTCTTTCTGGAGTTTCCTGAAACAAAAACATCATCAGTTTCCTGGCTGCTAAAGTACTCCTCATCTTGCTCAGTAAAGTAATTTTTTAATCTCTTAGGCACCGATTTTAATCGACTGCTAGACCTTGTGGTCATTTTTGTTGCCTTGGGATTACTTTTAATTTTTTCTTCAGTACTTTTTGTTTTACTACTAGATTCCTGTTGCTTTTTTTCTGGTTTTGGAAATTTTGTTTCTGCTGGTTTTTTTTCAGTGTACTCTGTAGCTTTTGATGAAGTTGCACCTCTTCCCTCGGGAACAGTTTATGCCTTCTCTTGCCCTTTAGAGGTTTCTTGCTCTGATTGTTTAGCATCATTCTCAGAAGTTTCATTTGTAACATTTAGTGAATCGTTAGCATCCTCAGCTTCCGCTTGATTTTCTGTGTTTAGATTGCTTTCACTGTCTGTTGGTGATACTATTTCAATTATATCGCCATCGTCTGAGTTGTTCAAATCGCTATTCTTCTGCTCCTTAATGGTTGTTTTTCGTTTCGCCTGAGGCTCAGGCCTGAATGGTTTTTCTCGTGTTTTTTATTGCTTCAGTCGGTCATAATGGACCTTGATGGCTTTCCTCGTCTTTTTTTCTTCTACCTTGAAATTTAAATCGTTTATAATTTCAACAATTATGTATGGTCCTCTATAGAAAGAAGTTAATTTTCTTGTTTCTCCTTTTTTAACCTTTGGGTTGAAAACTAACACTTCTTCGCCAACTTTATAGCTCAGCCCATACTTACTGCGATCATAATACGACTTCTGGCGTTCTTGTTCGACATCCATATACTCTCAATCTTTCTGGCGACACCTGAGTGAACTTGTTACTTCTATGTTGAGTCAGCGAATTATTGAGCGTATCGTGCCAGATAATAATGTCCGTACGACGTCGCAGAGATCTCCGGAGTATGAACTGAACAGTTTTCCGTTTGTTGTTCTTTTTCTGATTGAAGCACAAACCGGGTATGGCAAGGATGTGACGATTTAGTCTTTTTCGGATAAACCAGGGTGAAGATCGAATCGCATGCGGCAATTGAACTTGCACCAAGGATAAACATTTAGGGGATAACAACGGCTATCCCAGAACAGACTATCTATTTAATAAGTTTATCACAACAATTAGGCTAATCACTCTCACACTCACAATTAGGCTAATCTCTCTCTCTCTCTCTCTCTCTCTCTCTCTCTCTCTCTCCCCTTAACTCTGTTGTTGATGCCGGACTTCAGCTGCTGTAATGTGGCCTGATGTTGTTTTTGGGGATTTTCAGCGACGGCTGTGGGGACCTGGTCCCTGTCGTCTTAACTAAAACATTGTTCGGTTGTTTCTACACGTTGAGCAGTCGCAGCCGATTTGCCACGTGCAGATGTTTGTCTCATTAAATGTTTCATTGACAAATCTATTACCATCATTAGCACGGAATTGTAGTAAAAATGTTCTCTCATAAATGACTTAGCAAGCATTTTTTTTAGGAAATTATTGTTAAGTGCTCTCAAACGAAATTTTTAGCAATTATATTAATCATGTTGTTCTTTTTATTCGGTTTTTCGCTTGACCAATTTTTCATCTGACCAATTTGAATTTTCGTCCTCAAAAACGGGATAAACAGGTAGCGCTCAGCGGGCATTAAATGCTCTTAAAGCCTTTCAGCTCACTAATCTCCAAGTATGCGATTAACAGAATCTTTTTGGAGACTTATACTTATGGTGTGAAGGGCGGTTCTTAGAAATTGATCCGTTCGTCGGTCGTCAAAGAGCAATTCGTCCGACGTTAGTTGGTTATGTTTATATAGCACGTTGCTATGTAGAAAATACCGCGTGCGCCTGGGAGCATAAATTTTATATGCCCACTAAGCTTGGGGGGGGGGGGGACAGAATAGATGCAGACATTAGAGGAACTGTTTTCGAGATGAGTATGGAATCAGTTTCCAAGCCAGATCAGCAAGAATCAACAAGTACCCCGCCAGCGTCTTACATCTGTCATCGATGCGGAAATGGGGGTCATTGGATAAAGTTTTGCACTTCAAAAATGATTTCGCAAAGTCCTGTGTTAGTAATTAATTGAAGAGCAAGCTTTATATCTAAACAAAAAACAATTGTAACAAAAGATTGTGAATAGGGTCATTCGCAAGCCAACTGGGATACCCACAAAAGAGCTGGTTCCCGCTACTAATGATACACCTGGTGCTATGTTGCTGAATGGCAAGTGGGTGGCTGCAAAAATGCATGTGTAAGTGAGAAAAAAGTCAGTATTGCCCTTTTCCTTGTAGTCGCTACTCGTAGGCCTACAATGGAAGAGAGCGAGAGCTTATCTTTTCGTCATCGTCGTAGTACTAAAAGATTAGTATAATGAGTTTTGGTAGGAAAGTTTGCAGAATTGTTCGTGCATCGTTATTTTTGTTATCTGAAAATCGGAGCGGATTGTGTTGAGATAATCCGATATTGTAATAGTTCTCTGTCATAATAGTACAGTCTGTCAGTAGTACAGAATAGTAGTCAGCTGGTATTAAATATTGGTGGTTAAATCTGTCCAGTATTGCAGTTGTTGAATGAAAGGCAGTAAAACTCGTGTGGCTGAGAAGGCAGGGTCTTGGTACACCCAAGAGGCTCCCAAGCTGAAGCATGAGCTCAATTCCTGGCTCGAAAATGCACATAAAACTTGCAATCAAACCAGCTCGGGAGCCACGAGCAGTCGAAATGCAGACGGGAAACTCAAGGCAATTATTTCTCCGCACGCAGGATATGTATATTGCGGGGCAACGGCAGCCTTTGGTTACAGTCAAATCGATGCTCGAGAAATCGACCGCGTGTTCATTTTGGGCCCTTCTCATCGCATGTACCTTGAAAATTGCGCCTTGACAAGTCACCAGTTTTACGGCACTCCGGTTGGAGATTTACACATCGACACTGAAACTGTCACGGAACTGAATTCAACTGGTCATTTTGGAGTCATGTCGACTAAAGTAGATCGCGAAGAACATTCTATAGAAATGCAGTTGCCTTTTCTAGCTCATGTTCTAAACAGCGGTGGAGAGGGAAATTTGGAACGGGTGAAAGTTGTGCCTATCCTTGTTGGTGCTCTTAAAGAAGATCGGGAAAGATTCTACGGCCAGCTTTTGGCGCCTTACCTGCTTCAGCCCAGAACCATCTTCATCATATCATCCGATTTCTGTCACTGGGGAGATAGATTCAGTTACACTCCTCATCCCGAAAAGAACGAGGGACTACCTATTCATAAATCGATCGAAAAACTGGACAGAGAAGGCATGGGTATAATTGAATCGATTAACATGAGCAGTTTCTCAAAGTACATTCAGCGAACGAAGAACACAATATGTGGGCGCCATCCGATTGCAGTCTTATTAGCAGCAGTCGAAGAACTAAAGGAGAAGTACCTCAATGGTACTAAAGTGGATCTCCGATTTCTTCATTATGCGCAATCGGGGCCAGTGAAAAAACCACACGAGAGCTCTGTCAGCTACGCGGCAGCTAAATTAACGTTTGGAAGATAAAGAGAAGAATCATAAATTTTAGTGCTTCATATCTGCAAAATACAACTGCTCACTTTCAGAGCAGCATCTTCAAATTAAAGCGCTTTTTGAACTTTTTTAATAAATAGTTTTGTCGTTGTCGTTTACTTAATAAAAAAAATAGTGCGTAACGTAACAAATATTTAGTAATTTAAATGTTTTCATAAGAGATTTTTGTGTGTTAGATCATAGGCAATCTATTCATACGATGACGAAAAGGTACTCAAAACAATTCAACTCAAAAGGTGAAAGCAAAACAATTCGTAAAAGTCATAAGCTGGTATATGTTTCAGGGAAGCTCAAAGAGAAAGCGAGGAAGCTGCTAAGAATCCGTTTAAAAATGGTAAGATCTAATCTAAATTAGTATTGAATCAAGAATTCAACATCTTATGAAGGAACAACATGTACTCAGAATTGTCTACCTCAAGGTGCCACTTTAGTCAAGAATGATGAAAACTTTGTTGAACCGACCTGGACTTCGGAGCTTAATGAACGATTGTAACTCGATCGGCATAGAGTGATAGTTATTCTCAACTAACTCAAGATAACTGAGAATAAGGCTGTAGGGAAAGGGCATTCAGCCAATTCTTGTACTTAATAAAATAGCATTGCGATATCACGTTTCTCTTTAGCATTGATTTTAAAATTTGAGAATCACGTTTTTCATTCATAATGAATAGTTGATCAGAAATTCAATTTTCGAAGCTAAATTGTTATCAAGGGTTGATAATTGAATTGATAATAATCTCTACAAATATAAATACGCGAAACGAGTCCAACCAAGAAAAATATTGCAGCTTTGGTTTGATTGCCTGACGAAGAATACGCCCTTGAACGTATAATTGCTTCTCTCAATTTTTTTTGACAAAAATTGGACGCTGCAAATAAGAAAAGTAAGACCAGAACAATGAAATCCGAGATATACAAATAATTTTAGAGAAATTATATCTAAAAACACAGCAAGGAGACCCGGCAATGTGCTGTCGATCACAGTATTCCAGCACCGCTCATCCACAATTTAGGCTTAATTGTCTACCAAATGAGGACAAGGAAAACTTCCAAAAATCACCTACTGTTCCAAAATAATAACGCAAACCACTAAAAAAATTAAATAATCCCGCATTGAATAGCCGACGAGACCTCTCATTAATAAGATTACGAGATAAAACAAAACAACAGAAACACCAAGTATAGTCAACCCAATATCTATTTTAAAAAACAGTCAGAATAGCGTCAGATAAAACTAAACAAATCAGCCTGTACTTCACTTCAAAGCAGATGGGACCTCTCCTTAATGCAATTCCGTAACAAGTCAAAGAGAACAAGAGTAGAAGGGAGCAAAATTGTAACAAGCAACTTTGAATTAAAAATAATATATAGACTCTTGTGTTAATTCCTTGGGAAGCCTATGGGACCGGTCGTTAGTGAGGCAATCTCCCACTCGAGAGCCGGTGAGAGCTGACGTTATTGAGACTAGGAGACAAGAGAAAGACAAAAACGAACATTACTTACGACCAAAGCTGAATGTGTTCCTACAAACACGTGATAACAAAGTCAAAATGGCATCAAACAAAACAAAATGAAAGGGTAAATGGCATCAGATGAAGTTTAAATAGCATAAAAGTATTGAGTAAAATTTTATGGGAGCGGTTTTCAATAAGACTAGGTAACAAGTTGACAAAAGAACAATGGTGCTAAGTTTAAAAGTACGTTTTCACTTTTGAAAACAATTAATTTCAAAGTCCACAAAACCCATTAGCTATAAACTGAGATTAATGAACAGGTTAATTCATACTACCATAGGAAGTATCCTCCCTCTATGCTTCCATAGGAGAGAGCAAACTTTAAATTAAACTTTGGGAGAAAACAAACATTGGGAGAACAAACTTTGGGAGAAGCCGTTAAAACTGAGCTATTCACTAAAAACCTGATTTATGTTCCATTGCTCTTTTCTTCAAGGCCAATGGGACCTTTCATTAATTTTTTAATGGGTCAAGAAAATGAAGTATCACAGCCTTAAAACCATTATTTAAAAGGTGTAACCGCTATAAATATTTACCGTTGAAACATGATACAATCTGTGTGTACTGAGACTGCGCTACTTGAAGTCAGAAATACGAGGAAAATGACATAGCTCAAAAATGAACTAAATTTTTAAAAGTTTTTCAAAAGTCATTACAGTCATAAGCTTTCAACGAATAAAAGCTAGATTAACTTTAAAGGCCGTTGGAAGCTAGTTTTACTTCTCGTTAGTTGAGTCTGAGTATGAAAACTAACAATTACCAACCGGTACACGCAGAACTCACAGTTCCTAAAACTTTTTTTGACAACAGCATTACACCATTAGCTATCAACTGAAAAGATTATAAAATTTCGTTTCGGTCGCATTGCGACACAAGTGGGCCCTCAGTTTAGAGGGACCTTGCGAGAAAGACGATAAAACTCATAATCATTGACCAGTAGGAAAAATTGAAAATTTTCATGAAAACACTTGGTTTTAAAAGGGAGGAAAGTGAGGAGGGGAGTTGGTAAAAGGGAGGAAAGTCGTAACAAACATCAACTTTCAACAAAAATTACGGAATAGTTTCTCATGTAGTTCCTGGGAAGCCAGTGGGAGCGGTCATTATTCAGAAAATGAATTAAATATTGTGAGATTGGAGAGAAAATGGGATCTGCAATAATGTGACTAGGAGACAACACAAACTAGAAAATCAGCTAACAAAAACCATTAATACATGAAACAGCTACACGGATTAATTTTTGTATTTGCTGAGACTAAGGTGCACGTCGATTGAATATGTGATTGAAAAGTATGTGGCAAAGTTCAAAAATTCATTGATATTTTAAAAACAAATATATTCAAATTTTTAACTCTAAATACATTATAAGAGCTATAATGTATCAGCTCAAATCATTTTATATGTTCACTTAGAACACTTAAGGAAGCCAACTGGATCTTTTGTTAGTGAGAATAGGTCATGAGACTGCAAAAAGAAAGAATTGTGGGAAAGACAAGAGTTCAATTAAAGTTTACGAAAACACTATCAGAATTGTTTTTGTTGTCAGAAACCTCGATGAGACCACAACTAGATAATTTGGCGAAAAAATTTTGTATCAAATTCAAATGTTGATTTTTGGATAGTGGTTGTTTTTATATAGCGAAAAACCGTTAACAGTTTGTTCCAAAACACTCTCGTAGAATCGGAAGAAAAACTAGGTCTTTTTTGAATTTTTGTCAACAGTTTTTGTTTCTACTTTGGCTAATTTTAGCAAATTCTGTTGAAGAAGCATAGTTGGTTCCATTTTTGATGACAAAGGGCTGATTTTTTTTTTCATCTAAAGTTGTGCTATCAAACATTGGATAGGTACTGCTATGTTTTTAGGCATAATCAGTAACACTATTGATTTATTGATTTTAAATACTTTTTTTGCAAATCTGATGAAAAGAGATATAAAGTTAAGGAAAACGTAAACAAAACAAAAGATATAATTCGAATGTTGACTATATTTTAAACCTCGTTAACTTCTTGGAAAAGGAAAACTCAATTAATCCTTTTAATTATATATTGACGCAACTCTACGATGAATATATCGATTGGCCAAAATTGATTGAACAAAAACTCAGTTGCGCTTAGGGTTCCTCCCCACTAAAGTGGGATGGAACGAATATCGTTATGCTTTTGGGAAGTGGCATTTTCGCTCCCTCGTCGAACGGTGAGACGAGACGAACAGTTTTCACGATGAAAAAGATAACCAAAATTTTTAGTAGTTTTCCGAAAGGAGCTAGTATAGCAGGGAAAGTTCTATCTGCCCTGAGAAGTTCATTAACTGAAAAATTAGCTGGAAATGCGTGTTGAAAGAATTTGAATGATCAGCTTGATGTTTAACTTCTAAATTTATGCAAAATAGTAGTACAACAGCAATTAAATGAGATTTGCTTCAAGTTTTACAATATATAGACTATATAACTTCATACACTCACGTAACCTTCTTAAAATGGAGGGAATTAAAAGTCTGGGTCAAATGGAAAATGAATTGATAAACTTTCTTCAATTCTTCCTTTCATGCAAGTAATTTGATTGGATTGAGTCAATTATAAAATAAAAGTTTCATCAATAAAACGTCGTGTATCATTATTAAAGTTATACAGAGGAGTAATTGAAGCGAATCATTTTTACGGCTGTGTAAATTGTTCAGAATTTTTTTCTCCAGTCATTTAAAGTAATGTAACGGAAACTTCAATTGCAAATTAACTAAATATATGGTATGTAGATTTTGTATTCAAGTTTTTCATTGCAACATTCCGTTTTTGTCCCGTTGTCGAATTTTTAAATTGCTTATTAATTATTATATAACTTCATTTTTAACTTTTTTTTGTTTGAACCGAGAATTGACATCATTGGCGACCTCATTGTGATTTTTATCTTCCTTGTTATCCAATTTTGCTCATTTTTACAGCTAGGAGGACCAATTTTTTGTGGTCACTCCATTGCGCAGTCGACAGTGTGAAGTCAGGATGACAATTTGTTTTGGTCGAGACATACTACAGAAGAAAAGAAAATGTTGGAGTAATATGTGCCCAACTTTTCTCGCGTTTTTGCAATTTACCGCCAAATTCTTTGTCGATTTCGAAATTTTTTAATTCATCCTCCAAATGATATCTTCCTGAATAGTTGCACAGAATTGCTGGTGAAGGCTAACGCAGATTTCCATATCTATTCAAATCTTGTTTTCCAAATTTTGGAATTATATCTCTCGACAAATACCATTGCCCGTTGCCGAAATGCAATGTCTAGTGCTCAAAATTTTCGAACAAGCATGGAAAAGGACATTAATAAATATGTCCATTAATTTCGTATTCTAAAATTGGTAATTATAGGTTTATGTGTTCAGTTTTCTTTGGCATTTGTCTTCGCTCGGGATTTGGAGTGAGAGGTGAATCAGTGTGCTGGAGAAGCGATGAGACATGTATTTAGTATTAAAACATTTAAAGTTTAAAACGTTTTTACTTTTCCTTCACGATCCTTGAAGATCTTTGTAATTAACACATTTTTTGGCTAGTGGTTCCTAATAAGTTTGTTACGCGCTGACTTTTAAATATGAGTTTCGTGGTGTTATTGAGGTCTATATTTGAAATAAATGGAACAAATTATTGTCATTTTTCATGGACTTATTTGGTGTTTCACAGTGCGGTTTTTAGCGGATATAATTTTAAATAAATTTAGCTAGTAACAGCCTTTTACTGAGCGGTTCGGATGTGCAATATATCCACTAGTTGCCTTGATCTTTTGAGCTTTATCTCGCTGCGACTTACCTATAACAAAGTCAGTTCAAACTTAGAATTTTTAGAAAGAATTTCCAGTCCAATCTTTTATTATTATGATAGATGAATAAAGGCGAAGTTTCAATGTTAGAATAAGAAGTTTTGCTGAGTTTTAGCAACTGGTCACTATGTAGGTTCTCCGGTGTTCTGCTGATCGTGGGTTCCGCAGGGCTGTACCTTGAGCTGTATTGGTCGTTCGTAAATATTTACTGATCTACAAGCTGGGCTATTTCCGGCTTTTGTACGTCTCTTGATGTTTGTTAAGTACATATACAAGTTCCGTATTAGCACCTACTTTATCAGAATAATTACTTCAACAAGTACATATTCTCTCATGAAGTAATTTACTAATTATGCGAATTCATTGTCAAGAAACTCAAAAAATTAAATATTGAGGCTTTTAGGCACTTGATATGTTTATCAGTAAACTGTCAATCTGCAGTTGTTTTTAATAAACATAAACAAATTAGGGGTTACAGGCCTAGATGGAAATACTATCTATATATGGCCTTGAGGTCTATCTGAATATGAACTAGATTAAAGCACTTATTTATGGATATTTAAAGGAAAATCATCACGTAACTATGAGGAACGAAATAGGGGCGTGACAAAGTTCAAAAGAGAGCGAGAACAATTTTGGAAAAAATTTTCTAACGTGCAAGTTTGTTCACAATGGTCAATTTCTCTGTAATTATTATATCTCAAAATTGTATAAATGATCTTATGCTTTGCCTCTTGAAGTTGTTGGAAACCCCCTTTCTAAAACTCACGCCAATTTTAAGGAAGTACGTTAAATTCAACGGCCAACTCAAAACTCTTGATAATATGAAAGATGGAAGCGAATAATTTTAACAATTTTAATCGAAGATATGGTCTCTTCTATACCATATGTTGATTTTCTCTTTCAGCATGCTTTTATTAACTGTGATGAAACACCTGAGCCTTCAATAAGCAACTTTTCAAAAAATTAAAACTTTAGCATCATAAAAATTATGCTCATAAAAATTATGGCAGAACTGTAACTGGCTACCATTTTATTGAGCAGAGAACGGTACGAACCACAGTTTACACAGTGTTGGAGTAACAACTTTTTAAATTCGCAAACCTAATTATCAAGTCTCAAAAAGTTATCCACCAAAAAAAAAGACATTTCAGTGGAGGAACCAAAATTTGAAAAAGGTGTGGTTGTTCTTGCAGCCTTCCGTTTTTTATGCTCTTAAAAGGAAACGAAAACTTGAGTAATTGAGCAGATATCAGAAGGATATACCCTACAGGACAGCTAAGACTGATTGTAACACTGATTGTGATAACAAAATTGAATGAAATCGTCTTTGCTGGAGATAAATAATAGCTTAAATATTTGGAAATTTGATTTAAAGCCATTTAAACTAAATGAAGCCAACAAAACTGTGATTCCAGGTTTCGTCCACCAGGTAATTTTCCCAATTCAGCAACGCAAACGACTCGTAGAAACCAGGAAAAACAAACCAAAATAAGACGAGGAAAACATTGAAAACTGCAAAACAACAGAAAAGCAGAAAATTCGAGTAAAACACCTTGTTTTAAACTATGAGTTCAAATGGTGGCCTCAAGAAAGAGAAATTCTATCTTTTCGTTTTTTTGGTAGACGGATCCACAAATTAGTTTCAACTGTTTTACAAAATGAATTGAAAATTTTTTGGAAGAAGTGGACAACCGAAGTATTTCAGAAGAGCTGTCCAATGCATAGTTCTGATTAAAAAATAGTGTTAAAGGCATATGAGAAGATATTAGAGGAAAACTTTTTTAAACCGAATTAAGCCGCAAACTTTTTTTTTAAAAAAGTCTCGTCATTTAAGTGTTGCAATTTTATTTAATTTTTGCACTAATATGTGCTATTTTTGGAGTTTTGGTCTCTTCTGGAAGCCAACACATAAATCCCAATAACTTTTTCTTGAAAGAATGGAGAGCTCTCAAACGCTGTGATTATTTAGAAAATGGCTGAAAATTACTAGAAAAATTAATCAAAATCTGACCTTAATATCGTCATTGAGTTTGCCCATACTGCTTTTCAATGTGACAACTTTTTCAATTATGCCAGTTTTTTTCGAAAGCAATGATGAATTGTTGTAGTTTTATTGTATTTTGCATTTCATTTCTATACAATTCATTAAAAGCCTCATTGTTTGCAAGTGTCCAAAATTCTGAAAGATTTAATAGAGCGAATTGCATGAAAATATTTGTAGCACAGGTTATTCCACAATAATTCTTAAGTTTGTCAAAACACTTCTCGCTGTAGCAAAAATAGCTTTCGTTGCTCAAATTGACGCTTTTTTAAGCAAATTTGAGCATGACTTTTTGATGAGAAGGAATTCGGAGCCCTCATTTCGATATAATTTTACCGAATGAAAAACCAATTGCGTTGTCAATCAATTTGTAATATAAAACAGATTAAACTTGAAGTTCAAAAACAGAACAACTAGTTAAAAATTTTTAGTTTACGACTGAAATGAAATCAAAAGTTAAGGTCAATTTCGCAGAATTTGATAAAACTTGAATAATTTGTTTTAATTGTTTGTATGATCTTTCTCATAAGGCAAAATTATAATGTTCAAAAACTGTCTCCAGTTAATCCAATCATCCACAAAATAGTGTCACTAATTTGCAGACGAAATAGTTTGATCAGGATGCCAGAGAAAGTAGTAATTAAATGAACTATGTATTTCATTTTCGTTTTGTCTTTTCCTCGTTCTCTAAAAATTTCTTTTCATTTTTTTCCTGTAGTTTTCGTGTAGTTTTCTCATGTAAAACAGGAGTACTTAGCTGTTCAACTTGTTATCGTTTTTTGAGTTTTTTTTCCCGTGTATTATGACTTTTTGTCTTGGTCGTATCGGAAACCTGTTGAACAACAAAGTTTCAAAAATATAAAAACTTAAAATAGTAACTGAGGGGAAGAGAAAGAACACGTGAAAAGTAAAGAAAAATGGTTTTTATTTCTATTTTTGTCCTTTGAACCTTTCAAGCATTTTAAACTTTTTAAACGAAAATAAGATTTCACTGAAGAAAAAAGCCAGACTCGCATTTTCCCCCATTTTGAAAAAGTTTTGAAACATTAAGGACAAAATAATATCCACGAAGCAATTGAAAGACCTGTTTGCTCTGGTGTCATCGGGGCTTTATGAAAGCCAGTTAGGGTGTGCTGCATTTCTGGTAAATTCTGACTAGAACTGACGTTCTGAATAGTGGACGCTCTGACGTTAAGGAATAGTGCTGAAATTTCTGCCAATCTTCCAGTTTGAGAACATTATTTGAGTATAAGTCCAAAAGGAATTGATCTAAATATAGCAGTCGATTTTTATTCATACTGCTCAATTGATTAATATAACATACGAAGTTGTTCCGTTGTGAGAAATTTCAGAACACAAGAAAGTAGTCTTTTAGAGAAGTTTTTTGAAAAGTGAGGAGTTAGTTCAATTGTCGAAGAATTAAAAAAAATGAATGAGGCGAGAAAAAAAAAGTGGTACATCAATTTTGCTTACTTTCATTGTGGACCATCACTTGTATCGCATAGTCTGATTGCGGTGGTCTCAACTTGTTTTTTGTACAGTCAATTTCGGCCAAACCTTTTTTAGCCAGTCAGTTATGTGAGCGGTATTAGCGTAGACTGTGAAATTAAAGAGCCCTCTTAAATTTAAAGAAATTTTAAAAAAATTAATCTGTTCACTTTTTGAGGTTCCAATAATAAATATTGTTAAATTTTGCCGAATTATGTGTTACCATTTTCATTATTTAAAATTTTTAGTAACGCTGATGCAATATAGGGGTTTGGATTCAGATGTAGATTTTTGGGTTTTTTAGTTTACAAATGTTAATGGCCTTGATTATTTTAAAATTTTTTAGAAATGTAGTTTCCATTAAAATTTCATAAATTGTGTCCATTTCCTGTTCTTATTTTGCTTGTATTGCTACTAAGTCCCAATGCTTAGAGGCCTCGTTGATTTCGCAACGAGGTCTAATTAATCCTAATGAAATTCTCTCTTTTTATAGTTTTGGGTTTTGATTACTTTGAAACTATTCGTTTTGGTGAAAATTTTTTGTAAGAATTTGAACTTTAGAATTGTATGTGTTCATTTTCTGTAGTTTTTGCAGTTTTGTAGGTTTGAGTAATGAAAGATCTCACTAATTTTGCTGGTAGACTAATGGAAGCTTATCAATTGCTCGAGATCATTGCTTATAGTTTTATGACTGGGCACTAAATGTTTTTTTTTAAATGAAGTAAATCGGAATTCTGACTGTTTATTTTATTGTATTGCTCTTCACTATCATTTATTAACGTCTTCATAAGGCAACCATGTGACGTATCGGAGTATAATTTTACCGTTCAATTGATATCTAATCTTAGACATAAAATTGGCGCCCTTTAATTTCTTGAAAATTCGTTGAGCGGTGTCTATATTTGGTTTTTCACTCATTTCGTTACATTTGGTTATTTTTTGGGTGTTTACAGTCGGCCTTATCAATTATTTTGATAGCCTGACGAACAAATAGGTTATCGAAGGAAGTTTAAGTGAATCATCTGAAATTGTTCACTTGACAGCAAATGCTTTTTTTAAGTTGTTTTGAAAATTTTAACAGATTTTGGAAAAAATTGTCTCTCCATTTTGTTTTGTCTACTTGTCAATTTTTCTCATTGACAGAAGGCTCTAGCTGTCTCATGCTCAAACGTGTGTGCTTGTTTTAATTGGTTTGGTTTTACTGGAGTTTTACTTTTTTGTATGAGGGTTGAAGTGGTATGAATATTAATTCGTTAGACTCAGCTTTTGGTAGCTTCCACGGGCAAGCAAACCTTTCAAACCTCACCATCAACTAAGCGTGTGATTATCTAGCTGAGATTTTCTATCTTTGAACTCAAATTGAATTTGCGTGCTCAATTCGGATTAATAATCAAAATCAAGCTTTTATGATCTCTCAAAAGTAATTTGAAGACTAAGAGAGCTTAATAACAATGAAGTTGTTACTTGGGAGATTTTACAGTTTCAACTTAAATTTTAAATTAGGATTTATTGATTTCAGGTTCTCGGTATTCGCTGCTCGGTAATATTAATTGTTTATCTCAGGGAATTGTCGCTTTACATAATGCTAATTTGCATTGGGGCGGATATGTCTGTCGTTCCATCTGTTCTAGTGTTTATTTTATTGAGTTAAAGAAAACTGATCTTTCTAGATTTAGCCCTTCTTTAATCACATCTGAATTTCGTTATATCAGAGTTAAATTACAAAATTTGAAGTTTTGAGTCAATCAAGTGCGATTTTTATGACGCAAAATTGCTGAGCGTCAACGAATGATTGCGTTGATTTGTTAACAGTACGTGGTTTCATTAACATTATGTAAATTTTGTTCTCAATTTGATCTTAAGTTGTATTGTTGTTAAGGCCCAATATTAAGAGGCCTGTTTATGTTTTAATGAGGTCTAATAACACTAAAGAAGGTCTGTTTTAGAGTTTATGGTACTGGATTCTTTTGAAATAATTTGTTTTTGTAAAAGTCAAAAATTTTTGTTTTGAATTGAGATGTTTCTTATTGTAAGTTTGTTAGAGACGAGTTATGAAGGATCCCTTTGATTGCATAATGGCGTTAAAGAATTTCTTGAATGAATGGAGTTAATAAATCGTTTTATCACCGGATATTGTTTCTTCTTTAAAAGAGAATAAAATTACTCTGAATTCTGACTTCGCGTTTTATTTTTTTGTCTTGACTTTCAATCTATTTTATTAAATTTTCTTAAATCTATAAGGAAGTCAACTTAATCTAAATTTTCCCCTTGAATTGGTGGCTACAGTTAATTTGATTTCTGAGGAGGCCAATTCGTTTTCTGAAGAGGTGTATTTGACACTTCTGAATGTTTCCATTTGACAACCATTGTTTTCATTTAAAAAAATAGTAATATTTCGAAGAAATTTTTAACTTCAGTTTTGTGTTGTCTACTCGGCAATAAATCTCCATATCAAATCTCCATAACAACATGTACAATTTCACTTTAATTTTTAAATGTTTTTCTTTCATTTCGATCGGATTTTTTTCTAAATGGGTTTCCCAATCAATTCATAGTTCAATCTAGGCCAATTTTTTTGTTTGAACCAAATTTCCATTGCTCGCAAGTGATTTTGTTCACATGCGGCATTTTGACATTGATTTTCTGTTTTTTTACATCTGATTTTTTAGAAATGGTTTTCCCAATTCACTCATAGTCTGTTCTAGGTCTTGTTTTTTGTTTAGTCAATGAAAATTTTTTGAATTGTACGTCAGGACTTGTCCTGCTATGTTTTTTGTTTCGTCGTTTTTTTTGCTTTACATTTGTTCACACAGCAAAGTAAAAGTCAATTTTTCTGAATGACTTCTTCCTCTTACTAACGGTGTTTGCGCGCGTGACATCATTTCTCACTCTCTTTAGCAAAAGTTTTTTAGCGTGATTAGATTTTGATCACAAGTGACTTACCTCACTCAATAAAAAAATGACTTTTGCACTTTAAAACTTAAGTTCAATTTGAATTTGTTTAAGGTCAAAGGAACTCATATGTGCAGTAAAGGTCACTAATAAGAGGCTTCTGTGGGATGAATTTTAACAAGCTTTATTAATTTATCGCTGTATGTTTTTTACCTAGCTTTTTGAGCGGGTAAATTTTTTGTTCAATTCAGGTCTGTCTCTGTTTCTATCTCTATTATACGGCGCGCAGGTCTATTCTTGTGCAGCTATTCCGGCAATCCTTATTTAAATTTTCAAAGAATGTCAAGTGACAACCGATTTTTTTTGCTTGGGAAATGTCATTTTTTCTAGTTTGGCAATGTCAGCTGGAGATTTGTACGGAATAGAACTTGCCAAAAAGTATGACATCGTTTTGATTGGCAAAACACCCGCTTCCTTGTTTGTTGCAGATTTTTTGCATAAGCATGGGAATTGTTCTTTTGTTATCATCAATGAAATAGATAAGGATCCTATCAGTACTCCTCAAAACATTCTAATAGACCCCAGTAGGCATCCGTTAAGTGCCAGATTGCTGGAATTAAACCCCGCTGAGAGTTACAGTAGCGACGAAATAGAAGTCAAGAATCCGTTCAAAGATTTGTTTTCGGGGGTGTACTCTGGATTTTACGGAAATCATTTTTGGGCTGGGTTGCATTTCTGGTACACTCTGGATCACAATGACGTGCTACAAAAAATTGCCAAACTTTCTGCGAACCTTCCAAACTGTGAGAATATCATTTATTTGAGTATTAAGGACTCACAACAATTGAAACGCTGGGATAACATGACTGTCGTAGAATTTCTGAAGCAAAATTGCCGATACGAGAAAACGCGAAGAACGCTAAAAGCCTTGATTGAGAGTTTTCTAGGTTGTGATAGTGAAAATGTGTCGGTTCTTTGGTTTTTATGGTGTGTAAAGCTAAGCGGTGGGGTTAGATCGATAACAAACACTAGCCAGAAATTGATTCCTACCAAAACGGTTGTCAAAATTCTGGAAGCTAATTTGCCAAAAGGAGCAATAGTCGATTGGCATCGGTCGGTCATGGTGACAGAAGATACAAATTCATTCGTGAAAGTCGAAATATTATGGGATGAATTTGAGAGACTGGGAGAGGTAATTGCCTCTTATGTGATGGATTTCTCGAGTGTTCCGTCAAATTTAAAAGGCACTGAAAACGGTGTTTCTTTAGAGGTTGTCAAACATGTCTTTGCTTCAGCGCCGGTTGTTTCCATTTACGGAAATATGAATCAAGTAGGTGAAAATTTCCGAAAGGGGTCCAAAATTGATATCACCAAGTTAAGCCGAGTGTTTAATGAAAACGAACGTTTTGCGACAACAGTCCATGGAAATGCAGCCTTGACATATCTTGCCCTCAACAAAGAGCAAACGAATTTGAATTTCGAATGGGGGAAAGCAAATTTCTCATTGCCACGGGGTTTGCTTTCCTCTTTGGATCTGAAAGGGCTTTTGCCTGGAGTTCACTGCCCATCACGACTGTACAAGATAAGCCCCTTATTGGCGCAAAAGTTTCCGAACTTTTTAGAAGGCGAGCTCATTCAAGTTAATGAAGTGCTGGAGAGAATATTGCCACAATTTGGCGAACATGAAGACCCTTCAGCATCCGGGTTTCTTCGAAGTGGGTTTCTTGGGCAACCTAAAAGTGTCGATGAAGATTTGAAATATCTAGGCGTCAATATGGCGACATGGTTTAATTGGTTGCCCAGTATGCGCATGGTTTATATGTCTCTTGGTTTGTATTTGGGATTTTGTTGCTACAAACAATTCTCAGATGAAGCGTATGAGATTATAGCACTCTTGTACATATACTACTTCTTCGACTCCTACAGAGACCGCTGGTTCGCCCCGAAATCAACGAGGTTTCAGCAGTTTGTCAATTTTTTCCAGTTGAGATATCTAAGTGGAGGATGATGAGAAAAATCAGTTGTGGACTGGATTTGTGTAAAAATAAAAACTGCTTTTTAAAGTGTATATATTGTGGTTAACAACTGTAATTCACTGGACAAATTTACTGACTTTTTAAACGTTTTCACTGTTCCTAAGTCCAGTAGTTGCAAAAATTAAAGTGGTCGAAAAAACTAAAATGCTACAGTAGATAGATGTTTATTAATAGCCGCACAGCGATAGCTGGGGCTATTATTGGCCTTCTCTTGGTTTTTTTTACGACTCGAAGAGGAGTATTGGTTTTCTTAAGGTTTTTTTTTTTACCGGAAGTACTATTCGTTCAGACGATGTTTTGACCTAAAAGCGAAAGCGAGTAAAATTGCAGTGTGAACTAATTTTTTCTGAGCGAGAGAAGTTTTTTGATCATGCGCTGCGTTTAGTGAATGACTTTTTGACATTGAAAAGTAGTTTTTGACTGAATGGCACACATAGATAACCGTTTTTAGCCGTTTTTTCGTCTAAGTGGCCCAATTTTTTACTTGTAATTTGGTTTTTTGTAGAAATAATTTTTAATCAATGCTATGTTGAAATGTAAACCCCGGAAATCGATAGCACAGTATTTTGCATAGTCTGAAATTGCGTTTCAAATGCGAAACTGGCACATATTTCTTGATTTTTTAGTTAATTTTTGGCTTTTTTTTCTATTCATTTCTTCATTTTTGGATCTTTTAGCTGTTTTTTGTCAAAAATCAGTTAATATGGCAACTTCCCTTTAATAATTCATATGCTCAATGCCTCTTTCTACCTCGATGTAATTTTGTTTCATAAAATTGTACATTTGCCAATCCGATTTTCGTAGTTTTTTGCCAATTTTTTTTCAGTTTTTTGTGTGTATTTTGCTTTTAATTACTAGAAATAGTATTTGGGGAACACGAGGGACTTTAATTTGGTTTCAATAAAAATTCAATCATTTTTTGGTGTTAAGTTTTTGAAAAAACAGATAATTTTTTTTCATAAATGCAGTCTTAAATATTTTTTGACCGCTTTTTTGCAAAATGTTTCATTGTTTCGTATGTTTGAATTCTGCTTTTTATTGTTTTATTCTGTTCAGCGGGTTGGATTTTTGTCTCGAATGACTCGTTGTCTTTCCTATGTCTCGAATGCTGATCAATGAAATGTACTCGTTTTTCTTGATTTTTTTAAATTTGATTTTTAACTTTCAAAAATCAAGAATTGGTCTTTTTGTTACGGTGTTCCTGACTTGTGTCCATATTCTTCACATTCTCGTTTGTATCATTCTAGTGTTGTCCTGGCACCTACTTTTGTATTCGTTATATTGATTTTTTCAGTTGTTAAAAAATTGAATGAATTCAGCTTTTTCTTAGATCTTGGTTTCTTCGGTTTGCAATTGATTTAATTCAAAGTAAGGCAGTACTGGGAGTTTGCTAGAAAGTCTTTTCCAACATTTTGACTTATTACTATTCATTGCATTTTTCTTCCGGGCTTGGTATTGTTTTTAGACGATTGTTTGCCTGTGAATATTATTCTGTTGCTTTTGTTTTTCTATGATTAATTTAATTTTTGAATTGGTATGAAATCATGTTGTCTAGTATTTAAACAACAAGGAAGAATCATGTATTATTTTTGTCTCAATTGCCATGATTAGAAATCTAATTGTAGTGGTTCTCTGATTCTTAAGTTTGAGCACTCTTTTTTGAATAATTTTGACTTTCCTGTCTTTTTTGATAAGTTTTTATCTGCCGTTTGCTTTCGCGATCTTTTTGAGATTAGAATCATTAATTATCTGAGGGCAATTTTTGGCCCTGTCATCTTTGTCAAGCTATCAGTTTTTTGACCATCCTAAAAATTTCGGACTTTTTTAACGTTACCAAACGTTTTCAATAATAAAATTTTGCCGCATTTTCTTTCTCTTGGTGACAGTGGTTTAAATTTCACCGATTTTTAGATGTGACCCGCGGAGGTAATGAGTTAATGGTGTAATACAAGAGGTAATGGCTTCAGCTTTTTGTGAAGTTTTGGTGCTCCTAGTCGCTTCCGGAATTCTTCCGGCTATGTTTTTTATTTCGTCGTCATGAATTTTGTTACGACCATATGACGTCACAGCCACTTTTTGTTCATTCGTTCATGCAATTTCAACTGAATTGCATGTGTGACGTCATTTTTCGCTCTTAGTGGAGCGAGTTTTTTTGTTCTTTTGCGTGATTAAATTTTTGGTCACACTTGACTTACCTCACTCTCAAAAATGACTTCCTCACTTTGAAATTGACTTTTATTTACTTTAATTCAAAGAGATAAGGTCAAATGGGTATGTGTCACTCTAAATGAAGGTTATTTGAGATCATCTAATAGAGGCAGCAATAACTTATACAGGTTTTTAATCAAAATATAACAGATCAGCCTTCAATGAAAAGACGAATTTTTTTGGTCTGTCTTTTTTACTGTTTTTTTAGACTGCCGGTCTACGAATCTGTTGCGGCTATTTTCTGGCAATCTGCCAGCTATGTTAGTTTTTGTTTTTTTTGTACAATTGTAGCATGTTGCTCATTGAGATAGAATTGCAAACGCTTGATAAGATCAATGTATTTTTACTCTTTCCCATAATATGTTGGCAACAAGTATTTGCAGCGCAAACAAGAAAAATGATGCCCTGATGTTCATCTGATATTTGAAAAAAAAATGGTTGCTGAAGATACATAAAAACAAAGAAACAAATCAGCTAATTAGTGAAATAATTAACGTGAACCCGTTGTTCCTTCGGTGATTTCTGCTGCAGCGATTAAGGATAGCGCATATCTTGATGAACCGAAAATGTAATCAGTAAATGAGGAGACAGAGTTTTCCGAAAGACGCTGATCATGTAACGAATCGAAAGTCAACCTTCGTAATTCTGCCTTCAACGGAACGAGAAAACATAAGTTGGTTCCAATTATATGCGGATTGCGATAAAGTCAGGTTTATCCAAAAAATTGATTTTGCATCTTACATTTCCTTTAAGGCAAACTTTGACCTTTTAACCAATTTGGATACTAGAAATAAATTTCAGCATTCATACTATTCTTCCAAAATCTAATAAGAGAATTATAGAAGAACTAATAGCTAAAATTTTCATTTGAAACATGCTGTTTTTGTTTTGACGCGCACGCTCTCAAATTGATCAAACACTTCTGTCATATGAGAGCCCTCAGTTTTTCCAAAAAAATATTTTAAGTGTAATAACGTACCAAAGGAGGCGTTCTAGTACAAATTTGTTGTATTTTGCTCTATTTTGTTATTTTGCTGTCCCATGTACATTTTGCCCCCCCCCCCCCTGAACGAACATTTCCGAAAAGACTCACGTGAGTTCTATTTGTTGTTTTGTCCTGTACTGAGTAATGCTGACCCCGCGATTGAAAACACCAAACAAATCGCAAAAATGCACTGAAAATTCAATATCGAAATGCTCATTCACAGACTCACCCATCGATTGGGAAAACACTTAAGACCAAGAATGTGTCTAGGATGCTATTCAGGTGTCAGACTTAATCGTAATCGAGATTGAACCCAGTGATCAAAAATTAATCACCTTCAAATTTACATCAGAGAAGTTGATTAACTAGATGCGGTGCGTTTTTCTTATACGAATTGGAAATCAGTCAGTGGAAGGATAATATTTGTTATGACTTAGATAATTCACGAATGTGATACTCCATAAATGGGTATCTAATAAACAACCCAAACTTGGGTATTTATCTTGGTATTTATTATTTATGTATTTGTTAAAGCAATATATGATTTGCTAAAGCCGCAGTATATATTTGTTAAAGCCATATACGGATATTGTAAATACGGATGTAACAAATTGTGTATTTGATATGTGCATCTATTGTGATGAATTAATATACACTCTCACTCGAGAGATTCCACTAGAGGGAACAAGTTGGCCTAAATTGAACATTCTATCACTATCTCTGTTTCATTGACTCAAAGCTCACAAATGAGAATCGTCGACCCTGCTCCGAAGAAATAGACTGCTTGACTAAAACACCCTAAAATTAAGGAAGACTAGACACTTTACCAATCAACGAAAATGCTATATTACATGGTGACAGTCGCGGAGACGATTATCTTGAATTGCTGAATTATGAAACCCAATTACCAGACCTTACTTCAGAACTGCCAACACTCTAGCCAACTTGTCAAACTAGTCAATAAAACAGTACACATCCTTTCTTTTCCATACGATTTCTATGTTCAAGAGCACCACAAATCAGAGCATTCATTAGGCTCTTCATACGAAATTCTTGATATTTTCGTCCACGTCGAAAAATTGCTTTTCTTCATTAACTGTGTCGATGTTCTTTATTCTGACAACGGCCAAAAGATCCTTATGATAATCAGATTCGCTAACATCACTGAATTTAATAAAAGCCTCACTGAAGCTAAATTAGAGATGATGCTGGAAATTAACGACAGTCATTTTTTTACTACATCGAGCAAGATGTCCCAACTGTCAACTAGACGACCCACCAGAGGGGCCTGATAACCAGAACGTGAACCGGAGACGAGGAGAACTTCACCAGCTGCAGAACACAGGACAAGATTGCCGTGCCAAACAGGACACGACTCAGTAAAAACAGTCAGACAAAAACTGTCAAGGTGCTCATTTTAATTATACGGTGCTTTTTAAATTCTTTTCCTCAGTGCTCCCCTTTTTCAACTTATTAAGCTTTATCTCATAAGTTAGTAAGATAGAAGCCTTGAACTAAAACTATGGCCGCCCAAGCTCAGATAACAGTTGAAGCATACAGTGGAGAGGAGAGTGAAAACTTCAGACAATTCGAACAGCTCTTCAGAGGATTTTTTGGAGTTGCAGCAATTCCAAATAACCAGCGGGCAAATTTTCTTCAATTACACTTACGAGGACCCGCTCTTCGATTTTTTCAGACGCTCCCAGAGGCCACACGAAATGACGTGGACCTGAGTTTTACTGCCCTACGAAATCTTTTTTGTAATGTTCAACTCCAGGAAGTTCATGTACTAAACTTAGAGAAGCTAAGATTCGACCCAAAAATCGATACGCCAGAAAAGTTTTTAGTCACCATACAAACAAAAGCAATAAGAGCGTACCCAACACCAGTTCTCCCAGCCGTAGCACCAATCGATCCAGGAGCTGCCAACGCAGCAGCAGAGCACACAAGATTTGATTCCGAAACAGCCCAAAGAGCAGAAAGACTGCAAGCTTCTGAAGACTTCAAGAACGCCGAAGTTAAACGAATCTTCCAGAAGGCAATGCCTGGATGGCTTCGTTCGAAACTAATGGAACAACCATCAAATGCAACCGTCCAAGAACTTTGTACACTTGCAAGACAACAAATGACCATCAGGGACCTCTGCAGAAAAGAAGATTATCCTGAAGACGGATTTAATGAAATTAGCAATACAATCTCTGATAACTTAATCAATGCTTTATCCAAGCTGAATGCCAATCAAGAATCAATGGAAAAACGCCTCCAATCAATGGATGAGAGAATCAAAAACAACGGACCAGTAACTCCAACGCCCACAAATCAAACTCCAGTCCCACCGAGATACCCAAATCACGCCATTGCACAATCTCGACCATATAATCCACAACAGGGATACAACTACCGAACACAAAACAATTTCCAGAATAGAGGACCATATACGCCACGATTTCAACGAACCTACGCGCCAAGACAGTATCAGCCTCGTCAAAAGTTTGGATACCAACAAACCAGACCTTCGAACTCTTACGGATACAGACATCAGCCAACGACGGGTATCCAAATACCCAGAGGACCATACATGCCGGTAACAAGAGCAACCAGTGTGTTTTGTTACACCTGTGGTTATCCGAACCACACTTCAAGCCAATGTTCCTTTTATAATCGGCCAAACAGCCGAGGTAACACTTTTCCTTTTCAACACCAGCCAAAAAACTAAGTAAGCCACCCACAAAAAACCCAGCCCAGAAAAACAAAAAAAAACAATTAAAATATCACTCTCATCCTTATACACTTCAATTAAACAATATTGCCGCCAGTAGTGGCAACACGCTTTCATATGTTAAACTTTTATTTTCTCCAACTCTAACTCGAAGAGCGCTAATAGACACAGGAGCCTGTGCAAATGTCATCAGCAAAAGCCTTGATGATGAACTCATGAAAGACAAACAAATCTTTAGAAAAATTGATGTTGTGCAACCAAAGTGGAAACACGTTAAAATGGCAGGAGGCCAAACTGTTGAAGTCACTGCACAAATCAGATTAACGTTCAAATTAGCCCATGTATTATTTACTGAGTCCTTTATTGTCTTGCCCAAGTCCAGCTCCATAATTTTGGGAAATGAATTTTTCAAGAAACACGACATTAGCTTTTGCCCCAAGCGTTCTGTACTTCAGTTCGCAGACCTAACAGTTTCAATAAATGAGATTAAACCACACAAAGAACCAAGAAGAGCCATTCGTGCACAGAAACTTCCAGTCTATACGACCAAAAAACAAACCATACCAGCAAACAAACCGGTAATAATTGAATGTAGTCTTTCAAATCATACTGAGGATCTTAAGTTTAGTAGTGGTGTAGTACAGCCTTGTGAAACATTAGAACGAGAAACTGATCTTGCACTCACGTCATCACTTAGCACAATTGGAGAAAACAATACTTTTTTCATTGCAGCACTTAACATCACTGACCACCCAATAACACTGACAAAAGGATCGAACTAGCCCTTTTTCAAATTTTAACATCAGAGCAAGCAGACAAGTTGATCCAAGTAGACCCAGAGTTAATAGCACTTGCGAAATATCGAAATAGCGAAAACTTCATCCCTGAAATTAATCAATTAATCCAAGATTCAGACAGAAAAGGAAGGAACCAACCACCTAGACCAAAACCTGACTATGACTCACTTTGGTTCCCAACCCCCGAAACGTGTAAAAATCCATCGTCTCTTCCACCCCTTCAAAAACAAATCCACGACCAGATAGAGATGCTTCAACAAAAGGAATCGATCGACCCGAAGCACAATTATGATGACCGAGAGAAATTCCTTTCACAGTTCACATGGACAAGATCTCTGCTAACCAGTGACCAGAAACAGCAAGTGGAAAATCTTTTAGTTGAATACAATGATATTTTTGCAAAGCATCCTTTCGACGTCGGATACAACACCGAAATGAAAATAAAGTTGACACCAGAGCATTCAATGCCAATGTACGTTCAAGGCCCACCAACGCCAATTCACCTGTGTGACGAACTTCATGTAGAGCTAGCACTAATGCATTACTACGGTCTAATAACAACATTGCCACAGTCAAAGTACAGTAGCCCTCTGTTTGCACACAGAAAAGAGTCAGGACGAATCCGATTGCTCATTGATCTCAGAAGAGTGAACCATTTGCTCAAGAATGATTACCTGAACGCTAACTTTCCAATATCAAACATGACTGACGCAACAAATCACTTTGCAGGAAAGACTTATTTCACTAAACTAGACTGCTCACAAGCTTATCACTGCGTCCAAATGGCAGATGACATATCTGTGCAATTACTTGCATTCAATTTCTCGTCAAGAACCTATGCTTACAAATGTTAAGCTCAAGGACTTAGTAAATCAGTAACTGGATTCAGCTCATTTATCAGGCATTACCTGGATCCATGTCTTGCAGCAGATATGTGCACCCAGTTCATGGACGACATTGGATGTGGAGTTAAAACCTTTGAAGATCTGATATCAACACTGAAGCAAGTGTTTGACTGCATCCGTAGATCTGGACTTAAATTGTCACCGCAGAAATGTGAAATTGCCACCGACTCGATAAAATTTCTGGGGAATGTAATCACTAAAGAGGGAATTTCTCCAGAGTCAGTGAAAATAAAGAAGTTCCTCAACAATGTACGGCTCCCGAAATCGACTAAGGCAGTTAAGTGGTTGATAGGCTTTGTGCAATTCTTCCGGAACTATATACCTAAATTGGGAGAGAAACTGATCCCATTTTACCGAACGCTGAAGAAAGATGCGACACTTGAGCCTGACGAATCACATGTAAAAGCACTGGCAACATTGAAGGACGACTTGCTAAAGGCAACAACCATGACACTACGACTTGCAAAACCTGGTCAGAAGTATATCCTACTTTGTGACGCCAGCTACTACGCTGCAGGATTTGTATTGATGGTAGAAGACTACTTGGATGAGAATAACACAAAGGAAACCAAGAAGTATGCACCAGTTTCTTTTGGAAGTCAAGCATTTACAACCCCACAACTCAAGTACTCAATCTACTACAAAGAATTTCTGGCACTTTATTTTGCACTCGAGCATTTTGCACATTTCATTTGGGGATCCACTAATCCAGTTGTAGTACTAACAGACAACAGAAGTCTAACTCAGTTCTTCCAATCAAAAGTAATACCCCCATCACTTTGGAACTGCTTGGACGGTGTGCTTTCCTTCAACCTAGTTATTGCTCACATACCAGGAAAAGCGAACTACGCAGCAGATTTCCTTTCGCGAGTGGAAATAGACAGAGCCGCAACCGTGTCTCTAAAGCTAAATGAAAAGATACCAGTGAGAGATATTGAAATCAACACGGAAGCCCAAATACGGAATGCAGAACTAAATTCAATTGATTGTGTGGACGAATTTTTTGAGCCTCTCTCCGAAACTGAAGCATTTATTAATCAATTGAAGCATTGTGGCCTATACGACTCATATCAAGAGAAAATGAAGACTCTTGAAGACGAAATCAAGGGATTCGTGAAGTTGTACAAGCCTGAAGTAAATGCAATTGAATACATCAATCCAGCTGATACCCTGAACGATATTTTTGAGAGAAGTCAACCAATCGATCAAAAAGCAGAGCAGATGAAAGACCATGAAATACAGAAGATTGTTAAATGGAAAGAAAATAAAACAGTAGTTGATCTAACGTATGCATCAAGAAATATGAGAAAGTATTACAAACATTTGCAAAGACTAATTGTAGAAAATGGAGTTTTATACAGACTCTTCTACGACGACGCAGGAAAAGTACTTCACCAACAGTATTGCGTGCCAGAACACTTGCGGAAAGAAGTCCTCTACAGGATCCATAACTCAAGAACAGCAGGACACAACGGAATAACAAGAACAATTCATGAGTTTAGAAAACGGTTTTATTTCCCAGGATTCACGGAACAACTAGTGGATCTGGTTAAAAACTGCTTGAAATGCTTGCAACTTGAAACAGTAAAAGAAGGCACACTGAAGCCCCCATTGCAGCCTATATCATCTCTGCAATCTTTCCCCGGAGACCAACTTCAGATTGATCTGGTTGGAACTTTCAACTCGCCAGTCTACAAATACGTCTTAAGTGGAATAGATGTATTCAGCAAATACTTATTCGCAGTCCCATTGACAAATGGAAGCGCAGATACAGTAGCAAGAGAGTTAGTGAAGTTTTTCTTCAATCGCAGCTATGTGCCAGAAACAATCGTCTCAGACCTAGGAACGTCTTTTACCTCATCTCTCATGGATGAACTGACGAAACTCCTTGAAGTCAAATTGAAGCATGCATCTCTGAAACGCCCACAGACAATTGGAGCAGTTGAACGCTCACACGGACCATTAAAAAGAATCTTGAAGCTGAACACAGACAAGCAATGGAACGACTGGCACAAGTATGTACCGTTAGCAACTTTCATACACAACACATCGTATCATACATCAATTGGATGTTGCCCCACAGCACTCTTTCATGGACGAGAACCTGTCAAACCATTGGATTTGCGATTTGCAAGAAAATCAATGGAAGCAGTCGCAGTGAACTCAGACTATGTGGTTGCATTGCAAGATGCAATGATGACAAAGTTCGAAGAGAATAAACTTCAGCTAATTGACTCCTACCAGAGATACCGCAACTACTACGACAAGAAGGCTGAAGCGAAACCTCTGAAACTACATAGCTACTGCCTCTTGTTTAACCCGAAGCTCACGTCACAAAAACCACAAATCAGCAAAGTAGCACAGGTTTGGATTCCACTTTATAGAGTTGAAAAAGTATTGTCAGACTCCAACTACATCAGAAAGATCGAACGAACTTCACACAGTGCGTGCACAGGATTCGATTACGATCTGTAAAACAACCACCGGACACGGATGATTTAGAAGTAGTAGATCCAAAACAGTTTATCCCCGACCCTTTACGTAGAGACGATAAAAGAGAACCAGAGCTCTTTGACGACCACATTGAAGATCTCATTTTCCCAACACCAACCCCAGAAGTTAAAGCCCCGAGCCCCAACAAGGCCCACAAATACGTCTTTCAGAGCCATTAGCTGCGCCGCCCCCAGCAGCCCCAGAGCCAGCCCCAGTTGCAGCGCCTATACCACTACACCAACCAATAACGACACCTAACCAAATCACGAATTCAAGTTCTGAACCAGAGTCAAGTGACGATCAAACCGCACCCCCGCCAACACCCCCAAGATTCCACAGTTCCCAACTGTATAGTAGTAGCGACGAAGCACCTCGAACTGGGAGTAACCCGCAAGAACCAAGAAATAACTACAGACTGAGAAATAGACAACCAACGACAATACAGTCCCAAACACCAAAACCATCACAACGAGTGACCTTCTCAAAAACATACCAACGTAGAAAATACTCCTCCACATCAATACCCGCTACTCAAGAGATGGAGCGCACTCCCCGGTTTCAACAAGCAAGTTCTAAAATAACAACAACCATAAGTCAAAAACGACAAGCAATCACTAGCTCGGTACAAAGATCTCAAACCTCAAGTACGCCATCAAGAGAGACAAAATTGGACCAAGTAAGAGCCAGCATCCTAAAACACAAAGGTGGAACCTCAATTCCTAGATACAGGCAGGAAACAACAAGTAGTAGAAACAGGAGGAGCAAAACACCTGAGATTAACACAGTAAACTCAAAAACTAAAGCAAAATTTATTCAGTTCGAAGGGAATATCCACAATATGAGAACCGCACTTGCCACGTGCGTCCCTAGCAATAGCACCCGCTACACAAAGCTCAACTACCATCTAGCTAGGAACCACCCTTATGCAGGTTTTTGGACCTATAAATCACCTTAATATCCCAATTGGTTCGGTACTCACAAATTTCGACCCCGAAAGTCATAAGTTTTTCTTCACCCTAGTCACAAAAAATTGCCCCCATGATACAGCCAGCTATTACGCTCTCTCCCTACCATTAACCACGCTTAAAACAACCCTCGAACGTTACAACATTAAGGAACTAGTGCTCCCAAAAGTTGGAAAAGGTCTAGATTACCTTAGAGAACGAACAGCGCTCCGGCTGATTTTCCACAAGTTCCAGAACACACCAATAACCATCTATTACCAAAATTAGCATGTCAGTCCGTTAACAGGCTACCCAGTTAATCATTAGTACCCCCCAAGCCACCTTAAAGCCAACAATTTGAAAGAAATTCGAGTTAGAAATCGACCCCTAAAAACAGAAGTTTTTTTACTGTTTTCGGATCATGACTCGTAACTGACAAAGATTTTCGGCAGCATAACCCTTACTAAAAACTTTTGTACTACTCAGGCGCTACACGCACAGAAGATTTGAGATTACTCAGACTAACAACTTCTGAGAAAACGTCTATAATTGACCAAGTAAATCCCAAAAATGCACAATTCTAATTTGTCCTGAGGCAACTGACCACCCATTAAGAGAGCAAGAATGGCAAAAATGAGCCCTGTGTATCCATCCAAAACTGCTTTATATATGTGACATACTTGGAGCCGGATGAGTTCAAGATATTATGTCATTTACACACTAATCATGAAGAAAGATTTCAAAAAATTGACGTGACATCAAAATTTCTAGAATTGCCCGTTTAACAAAGCGGTAGGATAGGCAAATGTGGGTGGGTGCATTTCGAAGCTAATGAACTGTACTACAACTTGTTCTTTCGGCTTTTTCCGATTCCGAAATTTTTTTCGAGAAAAACCGTTTTTTTTTTGACAGATGCAACACGCTCGAAAATAGACCCGAATTGCGATCCAAATCAAGTAAGTGGCCTGAGTCAAAACTGACGCATTCTCATTGGCCAAACTCTTAGTAAATGGTCCGGCTAGTACGCTAGCACGCTTAAAGGAATTATCTGAGCAAACTTCTTTATCTAATAACTAACAACCGTAAAGCCAAAATCGGAGCATGATATTCAAAATAAAAATACAAAAACTGATCACTTACCAAGTGCTACGTTTTTCGGGGATGAGCCGCATCAAAGTCTGCGATAATTGCCGGGCTCCATACACCTGCTTCTTGGTCCGTGATATCACTCAGCTTAGTCTCTTATTCAGGCTTAGACCGCTTCAAATTTGAGAGACGAGCTTTCTTTGCAGGAGGCTTTCTTGAGGAACGACTATCAAAACTAGCTAACACGTCATGGCCTACCATCTGCAAAACTTTCAAATGCGTCGTAACGTCTCGCTCTCTGTGTCTCAACATGAACCTGTCAGGCTTTCTATTCCTCAAGGGTAATTTTGCAATGGATTCACGGTAGTCCCTGACTTTCAACAGTCTGACTAAATAGTCAAGTCCGTGCAACCTGAGTTCCTGCTCGATATCACCACGGGTCATGTGCACAGCGAATCTGTCAAAGAGGACAGTAGCTCGATCAGACACTGACAAATCAATGGCTTCGTATCCAGTGACAAGATCCCAAATGATTTTGCCATCTTTGTCGGCTCGTGCTGTTAGAACAAAATGGGTGGCAAACTTCGGCTGCACAATGATGTCTCCAGGTTCGCCAATATGATAAGTTAACTGGCTGTAAAAAGAATCCAGCGGCTCCGCACTGGACGACTGACTTCCGGCCCCAAGTAAGAGATCACAAATCTGTTGATACGTTGCATATTTGCGAAGATGAGCAGCTGCAGATGGAGTTGTGGCAATTACCCATAATTTTCGGCCAGAGATTAACTTGGCAATCGATTCACCCCCGCCCCATTCAATATGAGCAGTTGTTGCCCAGTCCCCTCTTGCAGCAATACAGGCGGTGCTAGTCAGCTGGAACCCAGGGAACACTTGTAGATTGAGTTTTTCGCGAGGAAGCTCAAAGGAAATAGCTTTCGAGTCGGCGACTTGCGGCAACCCCTCAACCATCTCAGTTCCGGATTGCTGCACAACATTTACTCCTCCATGTCTCTCAACAAACTGCATTGCATCACAGCTGCCTCCATTCCAATCCTCGAGCCATTCTGACGGCCAAGAGAAAATTTCCTCAGCAATCGGACCACGAACAACAAAAGGTTGCTGGGGGAACTTTCCACTTAATGTCCAACTTGATCTAATCACCAACCGCTTCATTCCCAACTTTTCAAACGCTTCGTTCGTTTCAGCTAGCGAGAATAACTCTTTCACGTCGACAATAGGCTGTGACATACTGGTTAACATGCAATTCAATCTGAAGTAAGAACACTTGATAAGTAACACGTGCAAAAACAACTAGTTACCGCTTAGATTGATAATAGAACAACAATCAAAAACTCATGCAAATAACGTTTTATTTGTCCTTTAACAATGCAAACAAAACGCAATAAGCTATATAATAGCTAAGAAAGTAAGCACACATAGACAAAACACACATGCCATATCATGGATGAAAACTCAATCTCAATCAATCTGACTCAATCTCGCACACAGTGGATAAGAATTTAGAACAAAACAACAACCTTATCAAAACAGCAATAAAGTTCTAACACTATCTTAAATCCATGAAAGGCTCATCTGACCCCGTAAATTCTATAGACTTCTCATGCAACATTCAACTTGTAAAATCTGTGCTCACGACTAAACTATCGTCTCTTCTGTTAAATCTGCTGGTAAATTAGCATTCAAATTCTGAGTTCCATTTCCATTTCTTTCATCTGCACCGAACACGTTCCTTAGACCCTCTCGAAACAAGTAGTAGCAAATGATCATACGCAATAGTATCATCGCCGCCAGCGCACAAACAAACAGTAGGCCCACAACCCACCAATTGAATGTAGTTTCTGGTTGATTCATGTCTCCGCAGAAACTGCTTTTGGCAGAAGTCCAAACATTGATACCTGGCAGAAAAGTGCCATTAGGACAACAAACAACCATAAAGGCCAGGACAGTTGTATTGAAACACATGATCTGAAAATCTCAACCGACATTACGTAAAGTAAATACAACGTGAATTGACCCGATTGTCAACTCCCCTCTGACATGTACATGCAACTACGACCTATACTGATGCTATGACATGCCTGACGCTGCTTTAAATGCAAAATAAGATGTATGCCACAAGTACACGCACAAGTTTTCCCAAATTAGGCAACGCTACCAGAATACAAACTGAACTTCTCACTAGGTAAAACTGATCATTTTCAGTAGATATTTATTGACCACAAATATTAAAAGTAAACATCCTGAACTAACAACTCTAAACACTAATAATAAGCACGAGAACATAAATCACTTTCACAACTTATTTCATACCAATCACTTGAACATCTTCAGCACTGTTAACTTTATCTCTGGCTTTTCCTGAATTTGGAGCCTCTGCTGGCCACGCAGACGGAAGCACCCGGCCCTGATTACTTATCTTTGCGTCATCTTTCACAAAGAAACAAAGATACATTTGGCTGAAAAGTTTGTTAACGTCGAGTTTTTGATACCATTCCCGAAGTACAATTTTACTGAGAAGGAAGCTATTACTAAGATCCTTACGAAACTTTCGGAGATGTGGAAGACACCATCAGATCATTGCTCCCTGGACTTCTCAACGAATTTTAACACGTTACTGGAAAAATTCAACTTGCAGTGGATGGCGAACAAAATCCAGGAAGAGACAAACGCTGCGGCAAAAGAAGTGAAAATTCTACGATCCGAAACATCTGAATTCTTGACACCAGCAGATGAAGACAGCACCCGGACCAGACGCTCATCTGACGCAGTTGGTGCATCAGTGCTAGCAGGGATCGGACTCTTTGGACCCGGAATTGTCATGAATGCGCTAAAATGCGGAGTCAGTGGAATTTTTGGCGGCTGCCAAGACTACGGAAGAGAAAACGCAGAAAACATTGACCGAGTCTCAGAATTCACTTCAGTACTGACAGATCACGTTTTACAGTTCAAGAAAGAATCGAACAAGAAGTTCTACATGATCTCCGACGAGCTGAAAGAAATCACGAAGATACAGATGGAAATGGCGGAAAATCAAAATAAGAACTGGAAAGTGGTAGAAAAACAGTTTGAAATCTTCGAAAAGAACATCCACATTTTGAGAGATTGTGAACAATTGCTCTTTTCGAATCAAAAGCTAAACTTCAACTTTGACACCATCGCATCTCTTCTTTCAGTCATCTACGCAGACATCAAAAGCTATCGATCGGCACTGTACGCCTACAAGGTTAACATCCTGAACTCAATCCCAATCCTACTGGGAAAACGATTACCGATGTCACTTGTACCGAAAGATTCACTGAATGCCATTCTGGATTCAGTGCATGATAGTCAAAAGCATGCGAGTGACAGACTTTCACTAGCCATACCGATGGCTGACTTGCTGTCCCACTATGACGCACAGTTGCTGACAGAGGTGTCATCAATCGAGCAAGGTCTACTCCTGACATTGTCGATACCCTTAGCATCGAGTCAGACTGCATTTGACGTCTACAAGGCACACCTTCTGCCGATGCCAGGGCCAGATACCAATGAAGCCATTCAATGGGTAATCGAAGGACCATACCTCGCTGTGACCGAGAATACAATGGAGACAACTGTACTAAGTAACGAACAGTTTGCAAATTGCCTCGGATCAGCGCGTTACAGGGTATGCCATGAGACGATGGAAACCCATCTAGCTCAATCTTCATGTCTTGCAACGCTGAAATTTCACAGCACGATGACAGCAATGTCAGTGTGTGACACTGAGAAAGTAATACTCCCTACGCCAGAAAAAGCAACAAACTTAGGATATGGAATCTGGCTACTGACATCAGCATCCGACTCGTTCGTGCTTCGTGAACACAAAGTCGGAGACACGTCAACAACAGGACAGGAATTCAAAGGCTGTCATGTATGTGTAATAACACTTGAATGTGGGACGCAACTGATCAGCAGAAACATCAAAATTCGAGCAGATTTGACAAGTTGCGAAATACTCGCCGCAAAACGAATTAACGTTGCACTGCCTGATCCACTCCAGTACTTAGTTGGAGTCGTACCAGAGATAGCAGACCTCCCCTACTACGAAACAAAGGCAGATGCGAACATCGCCCTGATCCACCGAGTGAAAAAGCAAATCGCGATGAACAGAAATATTGAATCACATCAGCTCGCTGAAATCGCAAAACCAATTGCGACCGAGATGCAAATGCTGAAACCGACTCTGGTGAATAAACTAAACAAGTATGTGCCCATCAAAGTTTCCCTGTCTCACATACTCGCAATATGGGCATACCATCGCTTCGTGCTTATTCGCCGCTACCTCCCGGCGTTCCTGAATAGCTACATGGGCCACCCTACAGGACTAGAACTTCAAGTGCCACACCCGCCTAAATCAGAACCCTTGGAACAAGCGTCAACATCTGAACGAGGACAGCCACTTTCGGCGACAATCGCAAAACAAGTTGTTGACACTTCAAAAGCAGCAATGCCAGTCCAAAGAAAATAGCATAAAATGCTGCAAACATTCTTCTCAACAATGAAGTTATCCTCCGAGCGGCAGTCGAATACGTCGCTGAGACAAAAAGAGCAGAACGAACCCCGGGAGAACCGAGCCGCAGCGCCAGCACACTCACACTCGGAGATCTGCAACCCGAGGAACGAGGAAGAAAGCATGAGACAGAAGACGTCAGTGAATCCACTTTCTAAGTTCCTTGGCTTGCTTCTTCACTATCATATTGAGATAACGTGCTTATATGTAAAAAAAAATCTGGGCTTAAAAAAATATATATGTAACATAATATATCTTGGGTGGCGCTTAACCTTTTATCCAAACTTTATATATATTTTCTAAATTCCATGCAAAAATTTTCCATAGAAAGTTTTCAAAAAAGTGTGGTTGTGTGATACTCCATAAATGGGTATCTAATAAACAACCCAAACTTGGGTATTTATCTTGGTATTTATTATTTATGTATTTGTTAAAGCCATATATGATTTGCTAAAGCCGCAGTATATATTTGTTAAGCCATATGCGGATATTGTAAATACGGATATAACAAATTGTGTATTTGATATGTGCATCTATTGTAATGAATTAATATACACTCTCACTCGAGAGATTCCACTAGAGAGAACAAGTTGGCCTAAATTGAACATTCTATCACTATCTCTGTTGCATTGACTCAAAGCTCACAAATGAGAATCGTCGACCCTGCTCCGAAGAAATAGACCGCTTGACTAAAACACCCTAAAATTAAGGAAGACTAGACACTTTACCAATCAACGAAAATGCTATATTACAACGAATGGTCTTTCTAAATGGACAAAGTCTTATCAATGAGATTTTTGAATCGTTACATTGTGTTTTCCAATCCTTTGCCGATTTTTATGCCCCAAAGTATATATTTTAATCAAATTTCATGCTGTCCGTTCTTTGATTATGATCTAAAAAGACTTCAGAAAAGCAGTTGGTTACCAGAAAGTAATTATAAGAGAACTAAGACTGGAAAAACTTTTGCCGAAAAGAATCAATTTTATACAAAAAATGTCTATTTTACAAAAAAGAATAATTATTTCAAGGTAAAACTTGGGAATACTATCAAAGAAAAATCGACAGAAATTTTTAGTTTTACATATTTTAACAGGCAGCATGACTCCCTATGTGCAGCTCAGAGAAAAAGATGGTCTTGAACCCGAAACATTTTCGAGTTATCGAAATGAGAGCAATTTTTTGTTCGTATTAAAAATTTTTGAACGCCATGTACGCCAATCAGTGAAGCCCCTATGTCAACAAATCTAGAAAGAAAGAAAGAATAAATTTCTCCTTTTTATGATAAAATAAATCAATTTAAATCAACAATTTGATTACTTAGATTATTACCAACATTATTATATATCATAATAACAAAAGATATCTCGGAGAGGACAGATAGACGGGGCTATTAAACCCACCTAGCATCTGCCCTGGCTAAACTTAAATAGTTAAGAAGAGAAAAAAACGATAACTTAAATTTTTGATGCTGAAAACAGAAACGGTTTTTAAGCTCCAAAACAATTATATTTTTTGAACTCTATACCTACTACGCTATCACTGTATGCTGTGTCTTGATTTCCGAGAGTAACGCTGATTCCTGGCAAATATAAATAAAAGAAAGTAAAAATAAAAAAAAAATTCTGCAATTCGAATTTCTTCGTCGATTTTCTATGTGTAGACTTCGTTATTTTCCAAAAATAATACCATTTTTGAGGCCTCGGCACTTACAAAGTAAGTGCCGTAACAATTTTTGACTAGAGTTCATCGAATAGAAAAATTGAAAGAAAAAAAATTGGAGGGTGGTGGGCAAGGAAAAAAAAATTGACCTGCATGTAAAAAAATCTGCCTATCGAAGCTACCATTCTGCTGAAACTGCTGTCCTGCGATCAACTAGAATTGAGAAATGTTTGGAAGAATTTAAGTTTAGTAACCATGGCACCTGATCGGCAAGCAGTTATTGAAACTCTTAATCACAGAGCTCTACTAAAAGTTTTTGAAATGTGGATCGCGCTCAGAGGGTTTGTACTTCATTGGCTCCAATTGTTGCTCTCTGGTAAAGCCGGTCTTAAGAGTACTGGAGTTCCCCCAGTTCTCATCCTTGGACCCCTCCTCTTCACTATTTCAAACCAATGGGAAACGTGATGAGACAAACGCTAATCGGCTACTAAGTCTGTGCTGATGACTTGTTGTTTTTTACGAATGTTTTTTTTAGGTAACAAAGATAGTAATTCAGAAACGCAAGATGTTACTTAAAAATTAAATGTAATATGTTACATAAAAAATTTTGAATAAGTTATTAGAAATTGTTTTTAGAAAGAGTTTTCAAAAGAAGCAAATTTAAGTTATGTGAGACACATTTTGTCACATTTCAAAAATCTTTTGATAAGTTATCTGCGAGGCTTGAGTTCCTATAAGTTCCGTTTTTAATCGTGAAGCGTTACTGAGTTGTCCTTGTGTTAACTTTGATTTTGACGAGGTTCGTTTCTTTCTAGCTGGATTTTACTTTTTTCTAAGCTTGCGTCGCAGCTCACGATAAGCGTCATCTGCATAGTGGATCAACAGCTGACTTGTTATGGAGATGGCCTCTGGGATAATGCTCTTTTAAACTGTAATTTGATGTCAAATCCTACTAGTGAATGAGCTATACACGGATTTTTAAAATGCGGATTTTTAAAATGCTTATTGTGGCCTGTTTTCAAACAGCCGATAAGCCTTGAGCGATGATTTGATTTGATGATACTTCGTGAGTACCTGCCGAAAACGCGTTTATGATATATTATTCCAGTGTTCGCTATGAACACTTTAAGTGCTTGCATGATTATGTAATATGTAGGGAAACTCTACTCTTTGGCGAAGTTCGTATAAATACAATGATGGAGATAGACATTACTACCATTAAAGCTGGATTTAGAGTAACATAGATCTTTTTAAATTATAAAAAAAACTTTATGTTGGACATTGACTGTCTATTCCAGTGTTCGGGATGAGCACTGAAAGTGAGTCCACAAATGGCCACGATGTCCAAATGTCCTCTACACCAGGCGTACACAAGAGTAGCAATGGAGTTGTGTACCCAGTGTCCTTCTCACAGCCAGTTGTGACCCTTTACCCTCTGGCAAACTACACTTTCGGCACTAAGGAACCACTCTTCGAAAGAGATACCAATATTTCACAGAGGTAAATTCAGGTGGAAAGGTAGAAAATTAATTGTGTAAGGGGGTGTATTTGTGAATTTTATTATCAAGTAAATTAAGGTGGATGAATGAGTCATGGGTAGTTTAAGTAAGTTGACTGAAACAATCCGAACTTGAATAAAGCACTGAATAGTGAACAAAACCGCGTATGATGACGATTTGCGACATGAACAAAAACAACTTTGTTTTTGCTCCAGTCTTTAATTTTGTTCAGCATTTGAACCACTACATTTTTTAACGCGTTTCATTTCCTCTTTCAAATTCACTTCAAATCTTCTTTCAAATAAGGGTAGGAAGATTTCGGAAAAAGACTCGAAGTAGAAACTGGGCTAGACTGACTCACGACTCAAATTAGGAAATCGTTGTCAGCATGTGAATACAGTATGCAGCAACGATGCAAAAAGCTCAGCCACTTAATGTCCTCCGTGCTTTACCTGTTTATCCCGTTTTCGGATGAAAAGTTAAAATCGGTCACCCGAAAAATCGCATAAAAGACCACAGGACTAACATAACGGCTATAAATTTTGACAGCAATTAATCACAAAAAATCGAGCCCAGGTGCCCGCAAAAAAGTAACGATGAGGGGGCTAACTGTCGTCAACGTCGAAGCAGTTTAAATTTTTCCATGACCCTCTGGTTTTCCCGAAGACTACTATTTTCGTCGTTTTTTTTTCAAAAATCCAATTTCAAAATATTTACCAGGAGTTTTGGCGTCCGATAGTTACTGTCGTTCAAGCTGCAGAATTACTTTGTGCACACCAGCATGGACCACTAAGTTTTTCTTCTGATCTCACAGTTTTGGAAACTGTTTTTTGAATTATACAAAATGGTCCCTTAACTATTTTGCAGAACCATGTAACTTTCTTTTTTGTCATGAAATGTTTGACACAAAAGTTAGGCATTTAATGTGCTGATTTTGTTTCAAAGAATATAACTTGGTTTTTCCTTTCGAGAAATTACAGTCAGTTTACAACCATTTTCATGACAGTTTATCAGACAGTGTGGCTTTTTGCGTCGTTTATCGTTAACGTCGGCGTTTCCCGCGGCTTGTGCATTGACTCTTGTGTATTACCAAAAATATGATAATACAACTTTTCCAATAAATCTTGGGATTATTTGTCGTTTTCTTCGTCCATCTGTACACATGTTTGGCATAGTTACAGACGCTCGGTTATCAGCTTGACGTTGACTCGTGGTCTCTCGCCACAACACAGCAATGATTGAAGCAGCTTAAATAAATATGTTTTTGCCAAACAAGAACAAACTTTCGATGCCAGTTGTCAACAGCCTCATTTGCAATTAGTTTTATTCATTTTATATTTGCATATGGTAAAGAGGTGTATGACAGGGAAGAAGCTTGCTATTTTGTGGCTTGTATTTAGGTTCCAGCGTATGCGAGATGAATTCGAGACAACAGGGATGAGGCGGAGTGTAGAAGGAGTCCTGCTAGTCCACGAACACAATCTCCCACATGTTTTACTTCTTCAGATAGGTGTGTATTGAACATTTTGACATAATAACTATTTCACCTTAAAGTATGACGACATATGCCACTGAAAGGACATGCTCTTCTCAGTAGAGCTAGCCCAATGACAAATTACGTAAAGTTGAAAATTGATTAGCCCAATTTAATTCTCGGAATGCACAATAGTTCAAATTCCTCATGATCAAAAGTATCATCTTTTCGAATTGTTCAACTTGTCGGTGGAGTCAACAAAATATTGATACTTGTTTTTTTTTTCAGTGTTTTGGTTATGTCACCACAAATTCCAAAGTTTGTCGACGTCATGCTTTCAAACCGTTTTGTAAAATTACTGGGTACATTTTGCATTGAGCGCAGTTTTTTATAATCAATCAATTTTTCTCTTGTAAAAGACAAATGCGCAGTGTTTAATATAGTTTATATACAATGAAGTGAGATGTTGACTAAAGCGTTTACTAGAGTCTTACTTCCAGATTATGTAATAGAATGGAAAGGCTGAATGCAAGAGCGCGATTCTATTTTGGACCACTTTATTTTTCTGTTTGTTCCGAAGCTTTCAGAAAAAGCAAAATACCACCGGAAGTATCTTTTTTTTAAAAAAAATACAATTGCAATCAACGGTTGTGGTCTTACGTTCCTTCTGGACATAGAGAACAGTTTAATGTGGTCATAAAAATAGTTTCTCATTTCAGGTGCATCGTTTTTCAAACTGCCCGGCGGTGAGGTGAAACCAGGTGAAGAACCCATAGATGCTTTGCGACGTCTTCTGAACGACATCCTGGGCAAGCCAGACTCATCAGTTCCTGGAGAAAACAACCAGTCGTCAGATCAAAACCCAGATCAGAGTGGTCTCGATGACTCACCGCCCCCGTCCAGCTGGGTTATACAACAACTCCTGGCACAGTGGTGGAGGCCTAATTTTGAACCCCCGCAATATCCATACATTCCGGCGCATATTACCCGACCTAAGGTTAAAGAATAATAATAAAAATTAGGTTACTGGAATTGGTATTGCAACCTGTACTATGTTCGCTATTTTTACTTTTTCAGTGAATACAATCGGTCGAATTATACACGACAAAACAACTTGCTGGTGCTATCATGAAACAGATGCGTTTTATCTAAGCCATGACAAGTTGGTCCTTAACTAGAGTTTCCCCCACAAAAAGTAGAAAATAGAATTATTGTCAACTAATTTTCGGGAAATCCGGTCAAGTTTTCAAAATGTTTTTGTTTGGCTGAAGAATTTTATGTCAACAAGGAGGATCGGCAGTGTGCCATTTCACATATATTTCCATGTTTTCAACGCATCAATTGTAGAAATTAAAATCAATCTCTGGAGTCGTTAAAACCCAATATGTTGACTTTTGCCGTAAAGTTTTCGCGTGCTTTTTAGAATATTTTTGAATATAGTTTGTGTCATACCATAAGAACTGCTTTGGGAGCAAATGTATTTCGAACGTCACTTAGGTATTATTAATTGCTCTCAAATGAAGTTTGAGGCAGTTATTGTCGTCGTGGATGTCTTCTTGTTTTTATACATCATTTTTAGTTGGCCGTTTTGACTTTTTCGCCCTTCAGTTTTCGAATTTGCCAGATCTAAATTGTTCTCTCGTTTAGAATTTAAGAATGTTATTTGCCTTGTGTTTTCCTAATGTCTTTCAGGTCAAATATTTCTAAATTTCTCAAACCGGTTTTTTCCATAGCATTTAATAGAGAAGTAAATTTTTGTGCATATCAGTTTTTGTCCATCTTATAAGTTATAGCTATTTTTCAACATTACAAAATATGTTCTACATAATGCGAAAGTAGGTGGTTTCAAGATTTCGCATTGAGTTTTCTCAGACAAATCTTTATAATGGTTTCTAAATGCTTCACTGATGTTATTACTGAAATTTTTCGCGTGATAACGATGGTTTAATTTTTTACCAAATACCTAGTTAACTTTGCTGGGGCAGAGAATAATTGTTTTGAGACAGACAATGTTTTCGGCTACGATTATGGAATTCTTCTGGCTATGCCGTCAAGATTTTTTGCTATAACCATTTGACGTCAAGAAAACTTAAAATCTGAATTTTGTTCATTCATTGATTCATTCATTAATTCTTTTATGCAATGTTGGCTGAATTGCTTGCGTGACGTCATTTATCACTCTCAGTGGAGTTTTCTGTTCATTAAAGTGATTAAGTTTTTGTTCACACGTGATTCACCTAACTCTTAGATATGACTTTCCTCTATCAAATTAACTTTTTTAAACTTGGTTTCAAGATCATAAGATCAACTGAGTGTGTGATTATTTTTCTCAGTGGTTTTTGGTTCATTAAACTGATTAAGTTTTTGTTCGCGAGTGACTTACTTCACTCTCAGACATGACTTTCCTCTATCAGATTAACTTTTTTTTACTTGTTCAAGATCATAAGATCAATTGCGAGAAGGTTAGTTGAGCGCAGCTTATAGAAGCAGCAATAGGTAGCAATATTACATCTCAGCATTTAATAAAAAAGAAGAGGAATTTCTTTTTTTGGGTTTGTTTTTTGTAATCTTTTTGAAACCGCAGATCTACGAAGTCGTAGATCTACAGTTTAGGCTATTTTCTGGCAACCTGTCAGCTATGCTTACCCACGGCTAGACAGTTGAATTCAAACCTCCTCTCTTTATGATTGAATGAGGTTAGAATAAAGAACATAGATCATGTATAATGATAATTTAACAAATTTGGTTTTCCGAATATTGATTGGATCTCCCTCCTATATAAAAGGCATGTCCTATATAAAAGGCATGTGCAGTAAAGGCCACTCTTTAAAGATAAACCGCTTAACGAGCTTGAGTGATAAGCAAAATAAAGGAAAGGTTTGCATGATAATCTATCTTTTTAAGATGTTAATCTTGTTTTTGGTAGATGTTTCTTAGATGGTGAAACTTTGTGTAAAGACTTGTCAAGTCAGGGGCAAGAAGTCTTGTGTAAATATACGCACAAGCAAACAGCATTTGTTCGACGAATTTTCAGATTTTCAAAATCCTGTAAATTTAGATTTTAAGACTTTACGGCACTGTGATTTCATAATATTACGCTCAAAATATAAAGTCGTTGCATGTCAAAATACCAATTATAGATTATTATTATTAGTAGTAGTAGTAGTAAAAGACTTCAATTGACCAATTTATGGATTTTAATACAACACATCAGAAAGATCTATGCATATGGTACAAACAAGAAAATTTATCTATAGCTATTACAACTAGGGAAAAAAATTAATTACTAAAATTAAGAACGGCAAAACGCACAACGGCATTTAATGGACCAACTACAGGTCACGTCCGGATTAAACTTTGAGTCACGCAGTGTGCAGAAAAAAGTTTTCAGTAAAACTTTGTAGTTGGCTGGTGGCCTCAGGATGTTGAAGTTACCAGTGTCGCTGAAATCATTCACATAAATTTGTACCCGCTTAAAAAGTGATTTAGCTGTCAGCTGCTTTTTCGTGGGGCTCACTACAATATTATCATGAGAGTTAGTTCGAAGCATTGTAGAATATGTCTTGATAGAGAAAAAGTCCTCGAATTTTATGCACGTATTGCCCAAAACAATGGAAATAAAGAAGCGAAGATCGCGTTCAATCAGTTGATAGCATATCGGAGTACTATTTGACGCACGAAGATGTGTGTTGTAGTCATTCCTTCCATAGCACCAGCGTAAACCCTTCCAAGAAAAAATTTTCTAATAATCTAAGCTGGCTGATATCAGCAAACCACGCTTGAGAACCATAAAGCAGAATTGAATGAACACAGGCAGAATATAAATTATACTTGACGCTGTTCGGTAAGCTGTAAGGCACATTATGTCGAAGATAATTAAAACTTCTCTGAGCTTTCGCCAGCTTGGTCCTAACATGAATACTCCACTTTAAGTTACTTGAGATTTCTATGCCTAAGTCACTTTTTTTTCAACTTTTCGTATCAAATTGGACCCAATACTCAAACCACTATCGCAATTTTCAGATACTTGAAGATACACACATTTGTCAACGTTGAAGGTAAGATCATTATCGGCAGCCCAAGCAAATAGCTTAGTGAGGTCTTTCTGGCATTTGTTAAACATGTCTTCTCCCGCACATGCCAACTTTGTGTCGTCTGCAAATCAGAAACAGCTTGAGAATTCCGGTACGGACAGCATGTCGTCAATATACACAAGAAACAGCAACGGTCCTAAGACACTGCCTTGAGGAACTCCACTAGTAACCATCATTTCATCTGATAAAGTCCCATTGACACTTACTCGTTGCGATCTATCACTTAAGTAGGAATAAATAAGTTTTAAAAAACTGTTATCAAGGCCATATAAAGCTAACTTGTCAAGAAAAATAGCATGGTTAACGGTGTCAAAAGCCTTAGCAAAGTCCAGGTAAATTAGGACTTGCTCGACGATATCGTCAAAATTGGAATACAGCTCGTCCAAGTAAATAATCAATTGAGTTATTGTTGAATGCCCTCTTCGGAATCCATGTTGACAACTGTTCAATTTGTATCGTAGTCGCGAGTAAAGAAAATCAAAAATAAGCTTTTCCATCACCAGGGATAATCGGGGTAACAACGATATTGGTATGTAGTTTTCGATATTGTTTCTGGACTCTTTATTATGAATCGGGGTCTCAAATGCACCTTTCCAGAGCCGAGGCCATTTGCAGTTAAGAATTATACGGGAAAACAATGAGTGAATTAAGGGCCCAAGAGAAGCAGAGCAGTACTTCAGTACAAAGGGCGGAATTCCATCCGCTACGGCATTTGAGCTCATAGTCAATGTTTCAAGTAGTTTGACGGTCTCCGAGATGGTATAAACTAAATCACCGAGGTGAATATTGGCACTTGGGGTATCGATGGGAGCTACAGAGAGAGAGGATTTCTTATACACCGAATGGAAGAAAAGATTGAATAGATTGGCTTTTTCAATATCAGATTCAGCAAGCCGATCCTGATAAATCATCTCGTTAGGAAAAGAGCTGCGTCCACTTTTCAACATTTTAAAAGCATCGTTCGTGCTGAATGTTTTTGTTGACTGAAGAAAAGACACTTTATCGAGCTCAACAAAATCCATCACCTCTTTTTTCAGCTTATCTAATTTGTGCTTCGAACTCAATTGTCGTTTAGCGGTCTCTAGTTTATTAATAGAGTGCATCGTCAGTGAACTGTAATAAAAAGGAAACAATTTGCGCTTTTTGCGTTTTCGAACAAGACATGAAGAGATTACATCTACTAATGTCTTTAATAAGAACTCACTAGTGCTTTGCAGACTAGATACTGCCTCAAAGTCAATTAAATCGATCTTGCTTTCTAACATATTTTGGTTGAAGCCACTCGCTGAGAATTCGGAGGAGAACGGAGCCACGTAGCATGGTAAATAATCGTAACTAATAATGAGGGGATAGTGATCTGAAAAAGATGCCGGCAGCACTTCATAGTCAAAAGCATCAGGTTGAGATACGAAAACCAGATCTAGTATATTACCCCTCTTGTGTGTAGGAGATCTAATAATCTGTTCTAAAAGCAACTCCTGTGTCATCGAGTCAAGTAAAGACTGATCAACAGAGATCGCGGTGGTGTTACTTTCCCAATTTACATTAGGCAGATTAAAATCACCTATAGCCACAAATTTCGACTCTTGAGACGATGCATCCGTCTCTTTAAAATTATTGTGCAGATCGAGAATACAATTTTCTGCAAAAGATGCTGTTGTAAAATACTTTGATCCCCTAGGGGGTAGGTACACGAGGACTAGGCCAATTTGAAGAAAACAGTTACTAAACACGCTGCTAACAAAAAAATCACCAATTTTCAAACTCGGAATTCTGAAGAGCTCCAAAAAAGAATCATGCGCGGCAAGCAAAATACCTCCGTGTTTTCCTTGGTTTCGATCACTTCTAGCAACAACGGTGTAAGGCATTCCACAAAATACGACTGAATCTGGTATTGAATCATCTATTCATGTTTCAACGAGGCAGACTAAGTCTGGGCATTCTTGTGAGAGCAGTTGATATATTGAGACGTCGTTCTAAACTAAGGATGCTTTGCACGTTGAGAAGTAAACACTTCAGGATATTTTTGACAGTCTGTGTCAGATAACGCGGTAGTCAAACCCGTTTTTCAATTACTTGCCCTTTTCTTATTACGAAAGCTTTGTCAGAGTATTTATTTTCAAGTGAGCGTTTCTCAAGTCTAAGCTGATATTGAGCTTCACGTTCCGATTTTGTAAGATCAAGATCGACAAATACTGTTGAATATTCACTGGTATCTTTCAGTTTGGCCGAATTACGAAGAAATTCTTTTCGTTTCAATAGGCACTTGAATTTGACCAGGAGAAGCTGCCGACCGATTTCACTGGCTTTGCCGATTCTCTTCGTTTCAATTTGATTGCTCTGAATATCAACCTCGACAGATCGGGCAATTTTAGTAACAACTTCATGATCATTGATTGAGCTGATAGGAGTAGTTCCTTTTGATAATTAAGTTTGATTTTTTGCTTTCTTGTTCATGCTGTTCTTGGCGTATTTCTCTCGCAATGCATGACCGCGCCTTGTTTTCTTTTGTTAGGTTGTCTAAAAGCACACTTGAGTAACTTTTTGGCTCCTTCTGCTGCCTACTGGAGCAGAAACCACAAATGAAAGTCTTGCTACAGTCGAAATTTTTCGGTAGAATAACTTTGGTTAGAACGGGACATGCTTCAGTACTACATGCCATTTCTTTCTCCATGGAGCAATCTTTCGACAGCTGACCTCTCGTTGGCATTCTCAAAACAAAAACTAATCCTAGGTCTAATAAACACACAACACCACTGTAACAGTGCAACTCAATTAATGAAAAACAAAATGTCACTGAACCACTGCAAGTAGATGAGTGTCTATGGAACCAATACTGGCACCGACGACAAAGAAAGCAAAGGTGATGAAAAATAAAAACGAAGAGTTAAGGAGCCTATGGAACCAATGCTGGCACCGACGGCAAGCTTAACAAATGATTTTATTTAATAAGTAGCCTCAGGAACCAATACTGGCACCGACGGCAAATGTCGCATCTGGGAATAAACAGCAACAGAAAGTGCCCGTCAAGCTAGGAACGACGGGTCTTTGGAATATAATCCTGTGGAACCAATGCTGGCACCGGCGGATTTGCTTTGTTTAAGTCCCTCAATTTGATCTGAAATTACACAGTTTGTAAATTTGTCCAGTGGTCTATTTAATAAGGTTATCACAACAATTAGGGTAGAATTACAAGGTTGAATTACAATTTCCTTTACAAGGTAGAATTATATTCTACCTTGTAAAGGAAACAGTTCTGAAATAAATGGTAGAATTGATTTCAGGAGCACAAGTTTCTCTACCTGGTGCAGATACCCTCCAAGGCTCTCTTTTCAGTGCCACGCAATTACAAACTAGTAGCTGCTCCTCTCTTCGAGCTATACGACAACTCACCTGGCTACGGACCCATCATCTCTAGTTTACCCAATGTGTTGTCAAGAATGCATTTCAAGTTTGTCTGATAATTAGCATCATAAATGGTGTCCAAGCGTAATGCTTCGGTTCCGCAATCTTTAAGTTATATCATGTATTCTGTTAATGGCGGTCAGATAACGTAGCAACAACTTCTTCTTGCAAATTTAGTTTTATTTAAGCTAGAAATGTTTGGAAGCTTGTAGAAAAAGTGGACTTAAAGCAACGTCAACTTTTTCGGCTATAGTACGATTCCCTTGGATCATAGATGTATTTCTAGTATATAATGGCTCTAAATGCAATGTAATTGTTCTCCTTTGTTCTCAATTGCTTTGAATTAAATATCTCTATTATATCCTTTTCTTCATGCTCACGTGGTTGTGTATTCTCGAAATAAGATTTACTCGGCATAGCTTAAAGATCGGTCCTTTAAAACAGCTTCCTCTGAAGGTTCCTCTTTTACTCTCGAAAGCTCTTTTTAACGAGTTAAAAGATGTCAAATTGTTTTCGAAAAAGTTGGTAGTTTTTTTCTTGTGAGTTTACTCTACATCCAATCGCTCGGACTGTGTGCTTCTTTCGGCCATAATAAAGTTTACTAATAGCTGGGTCAATTACGCTAGATCATGTTCCAATTGTGAAAAATGAGCAAATATGATGCAGCAGATATTTTGTGGCTTTGAACCGTTTTTTTATTCAAGTTTTTACTTAATTAGGTTTTCGGTACCTGGAACCTCTTGCGCTGATTCACTTCAGATCTATCAAAATGGTGAACAGACAAAACAGTCCCAGACAAACCATGCCGGACAAAACAGTCCCTAGCAAAATAGTTTCAAGAAAGCAGACAAAACCGTCCCAGACGAAATGTTCTTAACTAAACGTAGAGTTAAGCAAATACACACCAATAACCAACAAAGAAACTCCTTAAATTTTTCTTCTGGTTGTACATCATTGAACAAATATCAAGCTGATTACAACTTAGTTTTGTCAAATTATGAGTTTTGATTTTGTTTTAATCTTAATTCATGTCAATTAGAAACTGCTTCTAGAAGCTTAACTCATAGATAATTTTTGTTAATTGTTTGTAGATTATGTTTATAATTTTTTCGATATTTATTCGTGACTGTTTTGTCTGGGATTATTTTGTCTACTTTTAACGGACTATTTTGTCTGGTACTCTTTTGTGTAGGATTATTTTGCTATTTGGGTCTGTCTTGTCTGGGACTGTTTTGTCCAGACACAGTCGAAACATGTGCTGCATTGTTCGAAGAACTCTTTTTGTGTGCTATTTGCCGAGTTTGTGATTAGTCTTAATGCGATAATGTCTAGTATTGTCTGATTATCGTTTATTAATTGCTCTTAAACGACAATCGTAGCAATTGTGTTTGTCTTGTTTCAGTAGTTTTTACCGAACATTACATTGAACTGATTTCCATGGTGCACCAATCAGAAGTGCACCAAATTTGGTTGTAAGCTGAGCGTTGCTATATTGTGGTGCTCTTGGTTTTGACGACCCTTAGGGGAGTATTGAGATTTTACTGTTTTTTTAGCGGACGCCAGTTTGTTCATGAGTTGAACTTTTGACTTGTTTTCGAACATTGAATTCTGTTTTAGAACGTTGACTTCGGTTTTCGAACATCGGAATTTAACAGCTTAGGTCTTAATACATAGAAATTAGGAGCCGCTGTTGAAAAAGTCATTATGAGATGTTTTCTTCCCATAACATTGTCTTCTCCCTATTCAGACTACAGAGACCACACACATACCTTCGCCCTCAACTAATCCCCACCCCTTCCCTTTCACTACCCCTACAACCCCGTCTCCCCCAAAAAACTACGCTCCCACCCCTTAGGTTATTACCCCTACACCTAACCCCCTGGCCTACCAACCCCTATTTTTTGAAAACGAAGTCTTCAGTTTCATTAGACCATCAAATTTTTCTTTTTCTTTCGTGTTTTTTTTAGTTTTGCTAATGAATGAATTGCACGACTTTTTGAGTTATTTCCGGTATTCTACTGGCTCTGTTTTTGTTTCGCCGTATGGCGCTCTTTTTCGTTGTACATTTGATTTAGAACGTTCTTTCGCTTGACTTCCGTTACTTTTTGATGCTTGATTTGTTTTTTGCCTTACCTAAATTGCTCGCTTTTAGAAATTATGTCTGTTGCTCAAACAACGTTGGTTTTGAGATGATTAGTCGTAGGGGCCATTTTGGCCTATTTGTTGTTGCTTCTGATTCTTACGACGGTGATTGGGATGCGAACCTCTCCATTGGCACCTTTTTATGCATTCTAAACAAACTCTTCTCAATGACACACCCCTTGAACTAGTTTTAAGTTGGCCGCGATAACTTTTTTAACTCATTTCTGTATCTGTATTTTACGGCACGCAAATCTAATTGGAGGGTGAACAGAAAAAACAGTCCCAAATTGCAAAACAGTCGCAGACAAAACAGTCAATCAAGATCAAAAGGAAAAGGCAGTTTTAATTTTGAATGAATGCTTTGAAGTTGGAAAGACAAAAATCACCGTGGCGCAGTAGTTAGCGCACTGGACGCACATTCGGAGGTCGATCGTTCAATATCGAGTGGGCAAAAAAATTTCGCCAAATTCAAATTGAGGGTTAATCAGATCGAAACATGGGGAAGGTTGGGAAAAGTGCTATAATACGGCCAACCCAGCCAGGTTTGTTGTGAGAGAAAGGAAAATGAAATACTAGGTCATGATCGACATTTGCAATAATCAGATTGTTTTTAGCGTTATTTTTAAACTTAAATGTTTCTGGTAGAAGTTGAAAGAGTTGAATTAAAGATAATAAATGGTCACAACAACAAAATCAACACCTGTTAAAGTTTGATATTATAACAGCAGCCTCTCAAGAAATCAATCATATTCTGATGCTGATACTTTTAAACATGTTCATGTAAATTTGCATCATTTTTTGCTTAATTTGCGTTTTCGGCTTCTTCACTTGCTGACCAGCTATAAGCTACTCCAATATGACTTCTGAGTTTTTTTAGTTCGTCTTCGAGTTTCAATCTGGTTTGATAGCTAGGGATGATCTGTATTAACCAGTTTTACAAAACTGCTTTTCTAGCCGTCGACAGAGTTGTTGTTGCTTGGATGACCCCTCTTTATAGCTCACAGAGTCGCGGATACAATAACTTTTTTATTTGTAGCCCTGAATCATTACAAATGATCTGCTCACCACTATGTGCCATTTGTTAGATCACTGGAATCTCAAATACTTTCAGTGACAAGGGCTCTCATTAGTGGCCGTTCTGTCAGTTGTTCTTTAATTTGAGTTGTTTGCTGGGGTATTGGCCGCTGTTTCTACTGATGTCTTTTTCAGCAGCAAATACTGTTTGGCGTGGAATCTCGTCAGCAATTGCTGCTCTGTCTTTTAATGCCGAGCGGAGTTTTCTCTATTTACTATCTACTGGATCAGGTAAATGGCTATGAACTGTGATAACTTCGATTTGTTCATTGAGTACATTGAAGCTGCCGTTGCATTTTTTTAAATACGGTAGCACCAAAATGCACAATCAGCAAGTAGCTGGTGCCTAATATAGTCATAGCCTTCAAAGACGAGCAATTTCTATTTTTTTGTTCGTCCGAATGAATTCCTCAATAGCAATTTCTGTCAAAATTGTGACGCCAAGTGTCGTGTGGCATTCTTTTATATGCTGGCCAATTTGAACAAAACCTGTCATTGAGTTTAACATTAAGCTTTGCGCTCACTTTTAATACTTTGATAATTGAATTCGGTTTAGCTTAATTGTCAGATTGTCTTTCGTTAATTAATACGTTGAGTCACAATATAAAATTTTGGGACTTTTGTCAGGGACTATTTTGCAATTTTGAACTATTTAGTCTAAGACTGTTTTGTCTGGACATGAGTTTGCATCTATTCCAGCAGTCTGCAGGTTTTTTTCTCTAGTGGTCTTATTTTCTCTAGTGGTGTCGTTTTTTAAGCTCTATTATTTATGGTAGAAATTGAAAGAATTGAATTACAGATAATAAATGATCACAACAAAATCAACAACTGTTAAAGTTTGATATTATAACGGCAGCCTCTCAAGAGATCAATCTTAACCTGATGCTGATACTTTTGAACATGTTCTTGTAAATTTGCATCAATTTTTGCGTAATTTGCGTTTTTGGCCTCTTTACTTGCTGACCAGCTATAATCTGCATCACCATTATTTTTGAGTTTTTTTTAGTTCGTCTTTGAGTTTCTCAATCAGAGTTTGATAGTGTCGGATGATTGTATTAACCAGTTTTACAAATTTATTTTCTTAGCCGTCGGCAGAGTTGTTGGTTCTAAGATACCCCTTCTTTATGGCTCACAGAGTCGCAAAAACAATAATTCTTTTTCACCTTGGGGCCGTGAATCATTAGACATGAACTTATCACCACTATGTGCCATTTTTTAGATCACTGGAATCGCAAATACTTTCAGTGACAAGGGCTTTCATCTGTGGACGTTCTGTTAACTGTCCTTTAATTTGAATTGTATGCTGGAGTTTTGGCCGCTGTTTCTCTGCTCATGTCTCTTTCGGCAGCAAATACTGTCTGGCGTGGAATCTCGTCAGCCATTGCTGCTCTGTCTTTTAATGCTCAGCGGAGTTTTGTCTGACCACTATCTAAAGTGGGCATAAGAGCTTTTCCTCATTTCTTCATATTAAGACAAAAACAATAATCACCTAACCGTAATTTTTAAAATGAAAAATAATTGATTTTGTTTTTTCTATCTTCAACATAAATTGATCCTAATGAAGTTTTGCGGTTTTTTTCTGGGATCAAGTTTCTTTTTTGGAAAAAAATTTAAGTTTATCCACTCTGATGTTTATATTACAGGGCACGCTGGAAAGTAGGTCTAAGGACCTCGTTGCGCGTCCTTTCCCAGCCTAAAAAATCTTGAATCAAGAATAAATTTTAATTTGATTGTTGGATGTATTAAATGCATTTATTTTTCGATGTTTGATTGTGATTTAGGTCGTGTTATTATTATCTTTCTTTGTACATTTGATTTATAAGCCGGGATAAATTAACTCTCTCTCTCTCTCTCTCTCTCTCTCTCTCTCTCGCTCTCTATCTCTCTCTCTCTCTCTCTCTCTCTCTCTCTCTCTCTCTCTCTCTCTCTCTCTGGATTCGTTTTCCGGAATTTCAACTGTAATTTTTGAAGAATTTAAGCCAAGCTATGGTTCCACAAAAAGAAGCGAACAATCAAAAGCTAGCGTAGAAAGCCTTGAGCCCATTTTAGTAAAAGTAATGAATCAAAATCAATTAATTGATATACAGGTCACTCTGTTGGCTTTCAAAATTATATTTAGCACTCTTATTCAAGGTTTTTGTATTCTTAGTAAATTTCACTACTAATTTTAGATAGTATTTTACCCAACATGAGCTCCTAATGTTTTATCTTTCGTAATAATTGGATAACTTTTGAGAACTAATGGAAGTTTGCGACTTCAGTTTATCAACGAACGAGTGAAAGAAAAGATATGGCTTGAATTTCTACTGATAACTGGTTACAGAAATTTAACGTTAGTGTAGCACATCTTCTCTGCCGATGGATCGAAGAAAGTCGCTGAAGTAGTAAGGCAAAATTGCGTAATCGATATTGTACATAACTCTGCCGAGAAACCACAGTTGGGAATCAGATATTTGGTCATAGTATTGTTTCAATTTGTCACCTGTTTTACTTAATTTGAATTCGGGCAATTTGCTCTCGTCCAAGAATAGTGATGGGTACTTTTTGTGAACTTGTCTGAGGTGGGTCTCGAAGTTCTCGAATAGAACCACGTCGTGCCAAATAGCCGAGCAAGGGTAGCATCTTTCGTTCACAACTGATGCCCAATGACGCCACATCCAGTCTGAGGTTTCAACCTATAGTTCATGTTGGATTAGAATATTTTTTCATGTACTAAATTTTTTGAATTCCGTAGTATTATCTTTTCGATGTATTGAAGGCCGAGTCAAATCATAAATAACCAATGTAAAAAAACTTATTACTTTTTATTAGGCTATTCAATTTTTTTAGTACAGCAAAACACAGGAATTGGGTTATTCTTACGGGCTTAAGATGTAAAGGAAATCTCGCAAAATAACCATCCTGTACCAGGAGAGGCACGTGCTAAAAAACTGTAACTTTGAACACCAAGTCATAATGTTGATTATATAGATATAATTCAATGGTTAGGAAATGGATGACTTTTTCACGGTAGCAAAAGAAGATTTGTGAAGCAAATCTCAAGAAAGTTATAACTGTTGAAAAGAAACAACAGTGGGCAAAGGGTAGCCCAGGCATATCGTGCCAAAGTAACCATAACTCAAGGGTCTTTTTTGAAACACCACCAACACTGGCGTCAGTGAAGCAAGCTGATTAGTTTGCTTCTCTGACGTCCGGACGCAGCACCACCAACACTGCCCATTCAAAATTAACTGAAGGCGGAACACCGCACACATCCGTTCTATTGTGGGGTTTATATCCACGTTATTTTACCGTAACTTGATTTGCATAATTTAATGTTATGGAACATGGCTTGGTCAAACCTGTATTTGATTGAGAAAATCTGAAAAAAACTTACATCTGGAATTGGATTGTCGACCTTCCCGTCGTTTCTCAAGTACATGTAAATGATGTAATCCACAAAGTCACTAAAGGTCACGTCGTTACACCTCAGGGATTTGAGGTCAGCGCTGTATAGATTAGATGTTGTTTTTCCAATACCTCTGATGTACAGTGCTATGTTTTCAGAAAACGTTTTGGACTTGTTTGTCCGCCGAGAACTTTTCTTGACTTTGTTCAGATATGCTGAAAAGAGAATATTTGTAGCATCATTTTTTTTCAGTTCCTTGTGTTAAATACTTTGTCTGTGTAATTTTTGGGCAGTAATCTTCAACTGCTTGTTGCTTTCATTAGAACAAACTTTTAATTGGTGACAATTCTCCTGTGTTGTTGATGTTTATTAATAGCCGCACATCGATAGCTGGGGCTATTATTGGCCTTCTCTTGGTTTTTTTTTTATTTCGTCGTCATGATTTTTGTTACGACCATATGACGTCACAGCCACTTTTTGTTCATTCGTTCATGCAATTTCAACTGAATTGCATGCGTGACGTCATTTTTCGCTCTTATTGGAGCGAGTTTTTTTGTTCATTCGCGTGATTAAATTTTTGGTCACACTTGACTTACCTCACTCTCAAAAATGACTTCCTAACTTTGAAATTGACTTTTATTTACTTTAACTCAAAGAGATAAGGTCAAATGGGTGTGTGTCACTATAAATGAAGGTTATTTGAGATCAGCTAATAGAGGCAGCAATAAATTATATAGATTTTTAATCAAAATATAACAGATCAGCCTTCAATGAAAAGGCAAATTTTTTTGGTCTGTCTTTTTTACTGTTTTTTTAGACTGCCGATGTACGAATCTATTGCGGCTATTTTCTGGCAATCTGCCAGCTATGTTAAAAATAAGGGTACTGAAATCTCTTAGTTTTTGTGTGATATTTTGGCGTGCTATGGGACGAAAAATATTTTGGTGTTTACATGCAAGAAAAATGCGATTTGATGTTTGGTTAAAAGTGATATCGATTTAGACTGTGTTAAGATTTTTCAATTTAACTGCAATTATTTTATTGCCGTTTTAAAGTCGTTTTTGCTATAAAATTACGGATGTTTTTCAAATGTAATGAACTTGTGATTTTTTCGGGATATGTGATTTGTTCCTCAATTAAGATAAGGCCTTGTTATTAACTGATTTTTACCGAGTTCTGATTTTGCCTACTTTTTGCTTTAGGTCTGGCATGTAGGGCGAAATAGAAAATTCATTTCAAATCTGGAAATGCTGATAACTGTCCACTAAATTAAAAATTGTAGGAAGTTGTGGTCAGCGTTAATTAGCAGTTCAGACTGTGGCTGTGTGCAGCTCAACTTATAAAACTTCAAACACAACAGACTTTTAATATCTGCAGTGTGAAAGCGAGGTTCTCGTTGGTTTTATGGTTTTCCCATTTTGTTGGAAATTTGAATTTCCAAGTTTGTTTTCAATTTTGTTGCGACCATTTGGTTAATTGCCAACAAGCCACAGAGACCTTTTGGAGAGTTCTAGCCATCGGCAGCTGTGTGCGTTACGCTATTCTTGTGTGCGTATTTAAGCCATTCTTGTGTCCGTTACGCCATTCTTTAAAAAAATGTGACCTTTGATCTCACCTACTAACTATAAATTCCTATAATAACTATTTGCTAACCAATACTAAGCTTTGTCGTTTTAGTTTATGGAACTAGTATGGAGACAACACTTCACCCATTAGAAGTAAAATCAAAATAAATTGCTTGAGTCGTCTTCAATAAAACAAAAACGGAATTAATATTGCGGCAAAAACGAGAAAAGTATAAAATCCATTTGATCAAAGATTTACACATTTTTTAATTGTTAGAAAAATTAACAGCGATACTTGGTTGGGAATGCAAAATAAGTAGTCTAAAATATCTTTTAACAAAAACCAAATTTAGTCAATTACGTCAACAAGAAAAAAATCCGGAATTTGGAAAGCAGAAACGCGGGGTTAGTGGATGTAGCGCTAAACGACTTGGAGTAAGAATAAGAAAATTATTGAACTTTATCTTGAAATTTAACCCAATGTTATGTCTGAAGAACAAATTTTGAGTAAAAGCGTATTGAAATGTTATCAGTATAGTTTTAGAGACAGCTACATTACAATAACGAACAATTAGTTTCATTAATTTCTTAAGCTGACCATTGTTTTAATCTCTTTCACCTTGTCTGTCTTTTTTAAGTTTATTGGTTCTACCAGTGGCATCACTTAACCAGGACCCTTAGACCTTTTGATGACCTCTCAAGTAAGTGGTGGATCTGTAGGGCCTGGTTTGTACAGCACCACTAACTTACTTGAAAACAATTTATTATTATTAGTTGAGAATTTTCAGTAGAGATCATTAGTTGAAATTCAGTAGAGTTCACCCAAACTAGATAATTATGAGGTTTTATATTTGAAAATCGTTAGTTCTCGAGTTTTGATTGGAACAAAAGAATAGAATTTATTGGGACATAAGGATAGAATTTAAAATCAGAATCTCATTTTTTTTGGCTGGATGTTTTGTCTTTGGTCTCAGTTGTCTTTGTAACTAGGTGTCTAAACAGTCTATTTAATGGCTGCTATTGTCCCGCAATCTGATTGCTATGTTTTCTTGATTCTGCATAGTTAGCTCAAATTATAATCAATTGCTTAATAAACAAGTTCATTGCAATTATTGTTTTCATCTTTCTTTTTTAATTTTTTTTTGCTGGAACACGTGGACTCCTGGTTTTTAATTTTCTGATAAAAGCATGCTTTCTTGGGCGCTCACCTCACATAAGTAGTGTGTAGGTTTTTGTATGTCGTTTTTAGGTTTTTTAATGTTAGTGAATTTTTATATGATTATACTTGTAGAAAATTTTAAGGAATTTCTGAATGGCTCGCTTTAATTGATTATTTTCGTCAGCTGCGTATTAATGTTGCGTGGAGATATTAATCCATGTTTAGTTAATCAATTTGGCTGTCAAAAATTCTTCAAGATGACCTTGGCCGATATAGTGAAAAGAACTAGCCTGATAGCAGCCTGTGCATTGGCTCTCGAATGACCATAAAGGCATTCACAAGACGTGTGTAATTTTTGTCTCGTGGGAACTCCTCCCATTCACTGTTCTTCAACACTTCACGCCTCAAAAAAGTACTTCCCGATTTCGTGTTGAGACAGTAAGCGTAGAACCTGTAAACAAAGATTATTGAATATTTGGAAGCATTTCGTTTCGGACCTTCGCCTTAGTCTGTATATAGTTTTAGCCCCCTTACCCCAACACGAACGCGCCTTAAAGAAAAATATTTTCACGCCTCATTAAGGCAACAACAACTGGAGTTACAATAAAATCTTCGTGATATGCAATCCTGTCATCCATGTTTGAGATACCTAAAACGAACCCTTCGCTTTTCCAACAGTGTTCTCCCCAATCGTTCGTTTTATTAAAAAGAATGTTGATTAACTGGGGTATTCATAATAAAGGGAAACAAATTACTTCTATTTCTACATGTAAAGTTTTTTTATAACTCATATTTACTCACCGGGCGTCGTAAAAATTGTCACAAATATTCTCGAATCTCACATTTGCTGCATGTGCTCAATTCGAAATTGAGCTGTTATAGGTTACACGGAATTTATATAAATTTCAATTGATTTCAATGTAGCTTGAATTGACTGTCTGTTGAAGTATGACATCTTGCATCTTGTTCTGAAATTCTTCAAAGTTTTGATTTTGTTTGTTTTACTGGTTTTTCGTCAGACGTTAGTTGTCTAGTGTCCTTAACTGTAGGACTTTTTCATTGAAATTTGTAATTTCAAAGACATTAAATGTACTTAATTGTTTTTTGAGTAATCGAGAAACCCTAGTCAATACAAATGTTGCATTTCGTCGGACAGATTTGAATTTTTGTCTAAAGAAACGGAATAAACTTAAAATTAGGACTAGCTAGTGGTACAGATGTTTTAGCTTCCCTAATCGCTGAAGTGCTGGAAAACTACTGAAGAGGCATAAATTTATTGTGTACAGAACATTTTTTGGACCACTTTAATCTCCATGAGATTAGTTGGTCATTATTAACCAATCTGCCCGTGCTTCGAGAGCAATTGCTTAAAATTAGCGACAAAGTGAATAATACTTCCTTACTTGTTATCTTTTTGATTGTACACTGGAGGCCACTGAGTGAGGTGACTTTTTGTATCCCAATATTTTGTATCTTCTGAGCCGGCTATTGTAGTTCTCATATTTTTTACAATCAAATAATTTGAATTGTACTGGGAAGCTGTCTTTTTCTTAAGATCTGTTCTTAATTCATGATTTTGAAATCAAATTGAAGTGATGATTGGTCTCACCGAAAGAGGAAGTGGAGCGAAAAAGCAAGTGGTTTTGCGGTGTGAAATTTTTTTGCTCTAATTTCAAAGTAGTGAGAATATGGTGTTTGAACAAAAATTCGCTTCCTCGCTCGTGGTTTTTTGTTCACATGCGGCATTTTGACATTGATTTTTCCTGTTTTTGATATTTTTTGATCTGATTTTTCCCAATCCAATTTTCACAATCTATTCATAGTCCATTCTAGTTCTTGCTTTTTTTATTAAGTCAATGAAAACTCTTCGATTTTGTCTGAAAAACACTTTCATATTTGTCGTACGCTTTTTTTACTTCGTCGAACAAAATTTGTTTCCCTTTACCTTAGTTCACAGCTTCTCAGCATTTTGCAAGAAATCTTTTTGACTTTTCTAGGCTAGTTTCATTTTTCGCCCATTCTGCTCAAAGTAGTTTTGAGCAGCAGCTGCTCAGCAAAGCAATCTAAAGTGAACAGAAACAGTATCGAAAAACGAAATCCGAAATCCAAATAGAAACGGGATAAACTCATAAAGCCCAGTTTTAGATGCCCGCTACTTGATTGTTTTCTTATATGTCTTCGTTTACGTCTTTGGTGCCAGTTATTGATGCTAACCCCTGCATCCTCTCATTAAGAAACAACTCACGAAATAACTACAAAATCCAATCAATTTAGTTACAATCCCAATCGGCGTTATGGGAATCAATAGCGGCTTTTTTCCGACAATCTACCGGGTGTGTTCGATTAATGCGTTATAACAGTTTTAATGGCCGAGACTATTTTTGTTATTGTAGTTATTGTAATCGAAACTTAACGTGTGCTGTCTTTTTTTTGAAGAATGTTTTCCTTCATTTTCCGGCTTTTGAAGTTAACATTGGTTGAAAAGTTACAGTGATTACTTGTAATGCCGTAACGGGCGAAACAAAACGCGTAGGTCAGGGGTTCATGGTGACATGAGGGTGTTCTTTTTGCCAGGTGTTCTTTTTTGTCATGCGGCAGAGCAGGGCTTAGAAAATAAATGATCAGTTTGTTAAATTTCCAACTGCTCCCATCTTTTTGAAATCTAAATGATCAACGGTCAGTGAACCAATGTATTTGATCTCAAAGGCGAGATTTTTTGAAGTTTTCTCTTTTTTGTAACCGGGGGAGGTGGTGATGGCACTCGTTTAGGATCAAAATACAGGAAGTAGAAAGTTTTTTTTCAATTTTACCCCCATCCTTTTGAAGGAGGAAGAGCTGATCGGTACTCTTAAATATTAAAAATATTGTGGGATTAAAAACCTTTAAGACAGCGTGATTTTGATGGGGCTGGAAACCCAGCGAAAGAAAAAACAAATCAGTGGCAGTGAAATTTTTCAAAGATTTGCCATATTTTAGCAATTTCCCGCCACTTCACTTGGATTTCGATTTTCTGCGAATTGCTGAAAATCCAACTGTTGGTTTTTTGGCTTTATATTGTTTGAAAGAAGCTAACTTTGAACATCACAAAAAAGGGGTCTCCGTATTGGTACAGGAGAAAGTACGCAAAAAAAAACTGAAAATTTACCTCCCTTTTGTTGATATATTGCTTAATTTTTAAACGAAATCATTACACAGTGCTATCACAGCTATAAAAAACTATCGAATGCTACGATATAGTATTTTTGTTTTTTTCTCAGTGTTTCAAATAACTTATGGAACTTTTTAAAAAAAAGCTAGAACTTTTAAAATTTTTCCAAAACCTCCAGATTTTGATTGCGTTTCCTCAAACCAATAAAGTATTTTTTCGTAACTATGGAATATGTTATGCCACTATTTTGATTTTGGTTGTCACTATTTGCGATGCCGCAATTGCAGACTGCAATTTTCAACTGAATTTTTTTCTTGAAGTTAAAAGAGTGTCTTCGTTTTTGAATTTTAAGTTGGGATAAGGCAAGATTCCATTACGCACATTAAGTGTTCTGGATCGATTCAGCTTTGTTTAAATTACGAACCTCGGCAGCTTTTGCATTGCTATTATAGGTGAATGTGCCGCCGTGATATCGTTAACTACTCCATAATGTAACTTCAATTCTTATCGATTAGGCTAAACTAAATTGTAGTTTTTGTTACGTATCCTAATCCATTTGTACAAATCGTTCAATATCTTGTTGGGATACAAAAGTCACCCTGTAGTTTTTCTTCTGCCTGACTTTGGAAACGATCTTCTCCAAAATTGATATAGTTTTGTTCCAAGATCCAGTGGCCGTATTTGCGTATGATTCTTGCACAATAGTAGCTGCGTTTTTAATATTGCTTTGTTTCGCAGGTTGTAAATACTGCGTTAGCCTGCAATTTGACAGCACCACTTGGGCCAAGTCACTTGTGGTCATATTTTTCAAAAAATCAAGGTGGTCTGATTGTGCTGCTTCGGTTGTTGGAGAGTGTGTTGTGGCCTGAAACAAGGCTGTTCGTGAGAAGAAACAGAGTACGTCAACAACGTTTTGCTTGCAAACAGTGCTCATATAAACAATTGATAACTAATGTGGGATCCAAAGAGTTGCCATAGTTACAGAGAATTACAACTTGTATGCCTCTTGTAAGTTTTGTAAGTTTACTTTATCGGTTATTTGTTATATATGTCTTGTGTCATGGGAGTCCCTTTCGCGGCTTTTGTACCTGGGTACAGGAGTCAATGGTGTTTTTTTAAATCAGTTTCATCTTCGTCATCAACTGAAAAATTTAGCCCATGTTCTCTGTCTGAACGATCTGAAGTACTGTTCATATAAAAGGCCCTGTTCTAAGAATCTGAGACCTTTTGTTCTAATCATCAAGTAGTGTGTTGTGAATTTGAAAGGCAGCTTACTGTGGTTTCAAAATTACCAGAGTTATTGTTCCGACCGCTTTGTGGGAGGGGAACTATATGCTCAACTGGTTTTTTGTTCAGTCAATTTGGCCGATCGATATTGACGTAGAAATACATGAGGGGTATCAATGAAAGCTCATTGTTGCGTAGAATTTTATTGACAGATCCAGGTTTAAAGTTTTGTGTTCATTTTTAGCGTATTTTTCAATTGTTATTAGTCTCATTGTGCAATGGAAAGAATTTGGGTTATGTTGGGGAGCCATCCTTTTCATCTTCACATTTGATGTACTTTTTAACGCCATCGAGAAGTCAACTTGAAGCAAACGCTGGAATAGTTAAGTGGGTATTGATTGGTTTGAAATCGTTAAATTTTTTCAAACTGCTTTTGAAAGTGAAGAAGGAAATTTTTGCTTGAACAAATTTTCCGTTTTTAGAAATTCTTTTTCCTGCGGCAATTTGACCGATGTTTTTGCTGTTTTTTCTCTGATTTTTTGCAACTGATTTCAAAGCTGATACATGTGTTCTAATGATGCATAGATGCTATTGTTTCAATCGATCAATGGGCAGCGAATGATTTTTATGGCGTTGACTCTGTTTCTTTTATTTTTTAAACAAAAGGTCCTAATGGCAGGTGAAAAAGGTATTTTGAGCTCATCTAATATTTTTTAACAGCTAATTCGATTTTATTGTTTTGTTATTATGGACAAGAGTTTTGGTGAATTTATTTTTCCCTGCATTTGCTTTTTGTGGTCTGAACACAAAAATTGATTGAGGAAAGGACAATTGAGTTCTCTCAGGAAGGAAAAGTGGACTTCTCTGGTGCTTTAGTTATTAGTTTAATGTTTTCATGTATTTGACTGTGCTTTTGTGAAGTTTCATCGAATTTGTACTTTGCATCGGTTTACTTTTTTTGTTTTCTTTGCATTGAATCCTAATGATGACTTGTGAGTTTCTATAACGTTTTAGATCGATATTTTATGGTTTTGTGGCTTCGACGACGTGTATTATTTTTGTTTGGCTGTTTCTAGCCTTTTCTCTTGTTTTTTTTCTGTGGTGTTGTCATTGGTATTTTCTTTTCACTCACAGGACCATTGAGCTTTCTAAGAAGCCGCCATTAATTTTTTGAGGCCAATAATTTATGCTATTTTTGACTTATTTCTGACTAATTTTTAAATAATTTGTTCGCTTTTGAGTTTTTTCTTCATTCGATTTTTTGTTGCTTCGTCTCTTTTTGTCAATATGAACAGATGTCATTAGTTGTCTTAGTGTTTGTTATTTCAATTCGAAGCTGAAGTTACTGACTCAGCCACTATTTTCTTTTCATGTTCATTTCTGAATCCTGCTTTCGTTTGTTTTTCACTTGCTTTTGTTTGTTTTTTGCCAGTTTGTCGCTTAGTGCAAATAAGTTTGCAGTTTTAAATTACTGATTAATATGAAATGTTGTGGAAATCTCCGTTGCTTGTTTTAATATGTTTTCACGTATTTTTCAGCTTCGTGGCCATTTGTTGACAACAACTTTTCGAGTTTTCAACAGATTCTTTTTGTATTGATACAGATAATCAATGTCGAATCATTGCATCTTTTGGGTTAATGAAACCTTATCCTGTATCCGGTTTTATTGTGTTTCTGTTGGCGTTTATTATCTCTACCTTTATTTTGCTCGCTATCAAAGGCTCAAATTGCTCTAAACATGTTGAAGATCGGGTCATTAGCTTTTTCCTTTCGTTGGATTTTATTTCGGGACCCGTGCTCTTATCTTTTACTAATCAGTTGTCTTCAGCGATTTTAGTTACGACTATCCGTTAACGCGTCCAGAAGGCAACAAGAAAATTTTTCGCTGAGTTGCAACGCTATACTGCCAAATTTGTGTTCTTGACGTCATTTGTCGCCGCATGCTGTGTGATTTCTTGGCCTATAGATAATGAAAAATTTTTTAAGCGCACTTTTTGATCTTAATTGAGAAAGCAAAGTTGAATAGAGGCTAACCCAGCTGGATAATCACAATACTTTGTTTTGAGGTGCCTTTGTGTTTGAAGTTAATTTTGAATATTAGATAAAAGTTGAATTCGGTACCTCTTTCTGTTATTTGACAAAGTTTTTCTTGACCAAATAGTTTTTGCTACTCGAGAAATTGTTTTAAGGTTTGTTTCTTTTCTCAACTTAATGTGAAATATGTTGATAAGTTAAATTTTTTTTCATTCTAGTGAAAGAAAACTAAACAGAATAGTATTAACTTATTTGGTATGAGCATTTTTGTCATAATTTGAGAATATATCAAGTTTTAATTTTCAAAGCATGATCTACTCTTTATTATTTTGACTTTTTCCTGTCTCTACTTGATTTGCTAGATACTTAAGCGAAGAATGTGGATGATTGGGGTCGGAACATTGTGCAAATACTTATTACTGAGCCTCCTTGTTTCAAATATGCAGATTACTAGGTTGCCAAATGTCTATCGTTTGGGTTATTTTTTGTTCTTTGTTACGATTTGTTTGAAGGTTTGGCTAGCGAAGACTATAGAAAAGTGGAATAACTTGCGGAATTCATGAAAGTATCAAATATTTCATGAGAAGCTGAAGCTTAATAGAAACTATCCGAATTTTAATTGTGCACACAATTTAGGAGTGTGGCAACCACCCATTTGAATCACTTATTTCTGTTAAATGATGCATGATGAAAAGCGATTGATATTAATATGTGATATGTACTTACTATGGAAACTGGATGTGGAGTGATCCGCAGCAAATATATTCCAGATATAAGAAGAATTGTAGAAAGCAAGGCTGTGCATTTCCAAAATCTACCAAAAATGGTAATGTTCGAAGCCACGGTGACTGGGTTGTTCATAAGTAAAGAAGCCCAAACTTTCAGTTTTTTAAAACGCTGGTTTTACAAGCCTTTAGGGACACCCAGAGAAACCAAATTTTATGCAACTTGCAAAAGAATGCAAGAACTTGACTTTCTTCTTCAAAATTTAAGTAACCATGATCTGATTTATAAGAATTTTACATAATGTTGCCTTATTTTTCATTTCTTTATACAATATTTTCATTGCATGTAAATTGATAATTTCTTGATCTATGGATCTTGATCTCGGTAAGATTTAATTATCATGGCGTTTGTTTCACTATGCTTGTAATCACTTGAAATACCTGTAAATGTTATTGCGTCACTTCAGTGTTTTTTGGGATGGAAAGTTATGGAAACCGTGCAAAAAGGTTGCATAAAACATGTAACAAATGATTGAAATAATTTGTTCAAAGTCTGATTCGACTAAAGCAAATACAGGAGTTATATATTCATCAAGTCTAGCTTATCATGATGCATTGTTCTGGCTATTTTATCAGTACCAGAACGTTGTCTTTTTCATTGTTATATAAACAAATAATTCAAAGTATTTAATTTGATTGAAGGCAGCAATTGATCAATTTAGATCAATTAGCTAAATAGTCTACTCGATGAGTTATAACATTTGAGTGACTACCAAATCGCTGGCGTTGAGACTACAAATAGCCGAGTGGTCGTAATTACAACCTATGGGTGATGATGACTTGTAAGAGAGCCGAAGTAAAAAGAGCCGATTGAAAGAGAGCCGAAAATTTATTTAAATTATAGTCGATAAATTTTGCAGCCAATTAATTTGCCTTCTGAAATGAGACTACCAAATTCTCAGCCAATCACAACGGAGTATTTGAGGAATGAAATTTTAATATTTTCTAGTAAAAGAAACTGAAAGCGAATTAATAAATAATTATCTTCAAATTATAGCGGGCCATGGCCATGCCTTAGCGGCTTATTGGACTTGATATGAAACTATCACAACCGAACATGAGACCAATTAACCCACTTAAGTACTTTTCTTGGTAATCAACCAACAATTTCGGGTAATTAAAGGCAACTTTTGTTTTCGGCTCTTTTTAAATTAATTTTGTTTTCGGCTCTCTTTATACTCGGCTCTCTTGCACGTATCCATGGGTGATGACAAATTATTGAGTGGTAAAGTTTTTTTCAAGCGCGATCTTCCTAGTCAGTAAACATGAATTATGAATATAAAAGTGTTCTGCTTAGTTTTCTAACTTAAGCAAGTGGAGTCGGAACTATAAGGATTCGTATTCGTGATTAATTTACTCTAGCTAAAATTATTTTCGCAAATTTTTTTATGATTTTAGATCTAGAGAAATGATTAAAATCAATTTTCTTGGAAAAATTGCTGAGGAACAGTTTTTTTAAATGATTGTCGGCATTTTCTAAATATCATTCTTTCAACATTCCAATTACCGCTCTCAAAACCAGCTGAAAGCAATTCTTGATCACCTGCACTGTTTTTCCTATATTTTAATATTGATTGTTGTATACCACTGGGAAACATTTTAATAGCTTTGGAACTTTAAGCACAGACAGAAATACCAATACTCCAAAACAGTTTTGCAACGGTTTTGACTAATGGAAACGATATTGCCAATCTTCTCAACTATAAATTTTCAGCGTTAGGTAAATATATTGGGTAAAAAAGAGCAGTGTCAATTCTGTAATAATGCGGCACGCCACAGTAACAATTTTATATTCAGGTGTGCGACAACCAAGGAGATTTTTGGTATACTCAACAATTTAAATGTTAAAAAACTGTCGGGTCAATCACTCATTCCAGCTTGGGCTTTAAAGGATGCAAGAGAACACATAGCTGAACCTCTCTGTTTTTTGTGTAACCAATTCGTAACTGAACAAATTTTTCCTGACGACCTTAAGCGTGCCCACGTGTTGCCTCTTTTCAAAAAAGATTATCCTAAAGATCCGATAAGTTATCGATCAATTTCGCTTACTGGAGCTCTGGCTAAAATTTTCGAAATCCTTCTTCGAGATCAAGAATTAGCTTGAGTAAGTTGCTTGCAGCAACACAGTTTGGATATTGAAAAAAGTGTCAACTACAGATGCTCTTTTATATTGCACTGAAAAAAATCAGAAATTATCTCAATAAAAAACATCGTTACAGGAGCTTTTTTTAGACCTATCAAAATCTTTTGATTCGATATCGCATCCTATTCTTCTACACAAAACTAAACTTTTAGGTTTTAGTGAACAAGCAAATACAATTCTAAAATCTTATCTAGAAAACCGTTTTCAAAGAGTCAAATTCTCGAAGTATGAATATAATTGGATAGCACTTAATCGTGGAGTACCACAAGGTACTGTGCTAGGCCCACTTCTTTTCAACATATATGTAAATGATATGAAAGATGATACTGATGTGAATTCTAATATAATCCAGTACGCCGATGATACTTTTATCTTTTGCAGTGGAAAAACAATTTCTGAGCCAAAATTTATTCTTGAAAAAAGTATTGCTATACTCATTCTCTTTTTCAAGAAGAATGAGTTAAGTGTAAATGAAAGCAAAACCGAAATTCATTATTTTTGGAGCTTCTAAAATGAACAAAATTGAAGAAATAGTTGTTAACGGATGTACCATTCTCGAGAAAAAAGTTGTGAAATGCTTGGGAGTTCATATTCACTGTAATCTTTCTTTCGATGAAGAAATAAGGAATGTACTATGAAAAATAGCTGTTGGCTTAAAGGTCATTTACTCCATCAAAAATGTTTTTCCCCAAAAAAACTAGATCTGCTTTACTGAACGCTCTTGTATTAAATCATCTGCATTACCCAATTGTTCTGTTCTGAGGTCTTAAAAAATCACTTCGAGTTACCCTGAATAAACAACTGAACTGGGGGATAAAAGCATGTTTCAATAGAAACAAATTTGACAAGACCACTGATCTCAAGATCAAACACAAAATCTTACCAGTAGAATACCTCATAAAGTATCGGGTTATTATGTATTTTATAAAGCTTCTAAAAGCAAATCTGCCAGCTTTCGATGAACTCAAGTTACCCACTCTAAGTGCTAAAATGAATGACCGTACAAACAAGCTGTCGTTTGGAGCAAACAAAAAAATAAATATAATGCAAAACCGTTTTTCCAAAAAAAGCAATTGACTGTTATAACGATTTACCTCTCGCCTTGAAGCGGAATATCCCTAAAAAGCGGGCTCTCAAAACTACAATAAAAAATCATTTCTGGAATGAGTTTCTAAAAGACCCAACGGTTTCTGAATTGAATTCTAATCTCAAATCTTTCAAGTTCAATCTTAATTTGATTTAGTTTTAGGGCGTCTTTTAGTCTTCTATGAAATGTTAATTGGAGGATTAGCATTTTTTAAAATATTCTCGTTTCTCGAAAATGTTAATTGTAGAATTAGCATTTTAAAAAATTTTTCTCATGAATATAATTCATCTCTCTTAATTTGTCGATCTTTTAACACATTGTAAATTTAATACAATTTTAAACTTTCCCAATATGTGACGTTTGTTTCATTTAAACTTCTTAACGCTAAATTGCCTTTAAACTATGTTCTGTATTTTGTAGTTCATACTCAAAGGAATCAACATTGTTTTCTCTTTTTTTTTAACTTTTTGATTTGAGACATCTCATATTTTTTTACGAACTTTGATGTCCTTATATGAAATTAAAATTTGATTTAATAGCTGTTACAGTGGATAGCTATAGTTGCCGATTTCTTAGTTCTGGATCCCGTCATATTTTCTGTTTATTATATGACAAAGTCTTACATGTAATACATGTAAAATGACATGAGTAACATCTTACCTATTGCTGGCGTCATACAGTCATATGTAATAACTGCCATAACCGTCATATGTAATATAATACGTAATGTGACATAAGTCGTGTGTCATAACCGGCTTTATTGATTAGGGTGATTAATTGCTCTCGAACGAAGTTTGAAGTAATTATTGTAAACGTGTCTTTTTTATGCAAAATTTTTGCTTGACCGTTTTTGCCCTGGAACATTCTTTGACTTCTTGGGTGTTTTTTTCACATTTGAGTTTTTCATTTTTGACCGAGCTACGTTCCTCTCATTCTAAATTAATGTTTGTTGCTAATACGAAAGCTATTTTGAGCGGATGAGAATCAAAGTTTTTGTAGCTTAAGCTTAAAATGTCAGACTGTTTTTCTGGAGGTTGTGGGTTCGAACCCTTCAGCTGTCAGTATTTTTGCATTCTTAAAAATTTCTCAGCTGCTCCCCCTATAAATTAAATTACCCCGCCTGCCATACGAGAGCGATTCATCCGACGTCAGTTGGTTTTATTAGTTTTGCTGTAAATTCTGGTTTAACTAGATTGTCAGAAGTTTAACGTTTCGTATATATACCTTTCCATTTCTGCAAATTTTTTTTGAGTTTTTGGGGTTGATGATTTTCTAACGCTTTTTTTTGCAATTTTGCATATTGTTTTTTCTTTCAGCGCAGTGTTTTTGTTGTGAATAATTGAGTTTCTTTTGTGTTTTCGGCAATCAGAGAATCGTTTAAGGAAGCTAAGAGTGAGGCTAATAATGTAGCTGATTCCTCAGAATTTCTTATCAATGCAACATTTTTGTATTTAATAAAACGGAATTTGAATTCAGAGGAAGCACAATACAGTCAATTGTTGTTATATTTTTTCGTTCTTTCAAAAACTTTGCCTTTTGATGTTTTAATTGTTGTATCGGGTTTTGATTTCTGCAGAAACCGACTTCAGAGAAGCGCAGAATTGTATCGTTTTTGAGATTCCTACATTTTAAAATTGCTTCTGACCTCCTTTTTTTGTTTTGTTTTTGTAGTGACTCTGCCGATCAACGCGCCCAGATCAACAATTCCTTGTACTCCTATCTATAGTTCGTATATGTAATTTAAATCATGGCCTCATTCGTAGGAGGCTCCTTGTACGCAATCTAAGAAATCATGAATATCCCTTATATGAGTCTAAAGAATCGTCGACTTGGATTCTAAGGAAATCTTTTTTAATTTAGTATCGTTACAAGGAAACCGTTGATTTTTTTTACGAAAGTTACCTCGTTTTTAATGAGGAAGTACTAATGCCATTGAGCGTCATCTTTTAGTGAAATACCAAAGTACCCTTCCACACAATATAATGAAAATGTAGGTTTAGCAATAAGAGCTCAAATACATTGATATGGCTAGAATATCGACATTTTAAGGCATGTTACTCTGATAATGACCAATTTATATTTCATTTTTTTTCCAGTACGAACGTCTTTTAAACATGGTGCCTAGCTTTTGCACCGCGATTACTTCACCTCTCTGTCATTTCACCCCGATTTTAATCCTTTACATAATGTTGTTAGCATGACAACCAGTACTCAGGTCCAGTCGTCATTGCGTCAGTTTGTTAATTCTTTAATTTAGCTAAGATTAATGTATCAATGTCTGCATAAAATTTAATTGAGAAAATCATTTTCAATATTTTTTGCAATAAGATTTTCGCTTCCTCGATGCGTTATGAACATGTGTTGTTTCTAAAGGCTGACCTTTGTGTTTTGCAATTTATATAAATCAATCTGTCGGCTATGTTTGAATGGTTGCTTCATTACAGACTGTGGGAACATAGTAGGTTAATAATCCCTTGAGAGATTCCGGTTTCCGTCTTGAGAGGCTTTGAGATCTTTATTTAGAATGTTGTCGTGAGATCTAGCAGATTTGAATGAATGCAAATTGAATCTTAATTCGACTGTATACCAAATCACTCCATGTGGTTACCATACTCGTCACTTCATCTCATTTAACCAGTTTTTTAATTGATTAAATTTTTGACACGTCTATAAGATATACATACTTAAGTGATTATTCAGCAAATGAGGTTATAACGTTAGAAATTCGATATAAATTAAGTTAATGATTTTAGCATTGCTCTATTAAACTGTCTCTGCCAATAGAGAACAGAAAGTCGTTGAAGTTATAAGGCAGTATTGCATAATCAATTTTATACATCACATTGCCGAGAAACCACAGTTGAGAATCGGATATCTGGTTAAAATACCATTTCACTTTGTCTCCTGTTTTACTGAATTCGATTTTGGGCAGGTTGCTTGTATTGCGAAACAAAGACGAGTACCTTTTGTGTACTTGTTTGAGATGGGTCTCTAAGTTCTCGAATAGAACCACATCGTGCCAAATAGCAGAGCAGGGATAGCATGCCTCGTTTACTACCGATTCCCAATGCTTCCATATCGTTTCGGAAGTTTTGACCTAGAAAAAATTTAGTGAAACTGTGATATATATTTTTGATGCGCAAACAATGAGTCCAAACTATTTGTCGAAAAGTCAGTGTTAAATCTTCTAAATAGCTCATGTGAGGTCTAGAAATTTTAACAATTGAATACCACAAAAATTGATGACGGCTTTGGTTTCAATTCCGCTTTGCTTCGTTCTGCCCGTCACACTAACCAATTCGTAGAAGTAAATGCATTATATACGTAATAGTCAAAATTTGTGTACTATTAATACCTTGAGATATATGTCCATTAAAATTAACCAATAATCGATTGGAAGCAAAAAATATTCCAAGACGAAAAACGAAAAGGACTAAGAAAGCTTGTGCAAACAAAACGTTAATACCAAAAATTTGTAAAACAGTCAAAGTAAATAATTGGAGTACGACGAAATTGCGGTAAGGTGAAACACTGTGGGTCGATATATATTAACGCTAGCTTTTTAACCTTGGATAATATCAAAGTAGAAACAAAAATTTCTCTTGATGGCAAAGCTTTATATTCTAAACGTACGTCGAATTTCGGAAACCGTACGCTATAAACAATCTCCCAATTTTGAAAAACTTAAGTCGATGTTCTAAAAGATTGAAATTAGGCCAGCAAAAGAAGAACAGCGTGTGAAATAGAACAGCTACCGTTTGTGATCAGAGGTTCGCTGAGGAATACCTTCTACCTTTCGTAATTTTGAACTAACCATTCTATTGCCAATTTAAAAAAAAATTATGAGCTACCTTAAAATGCACTTTTGTTTGTTCGTACAGTCAAACACGAAAAGGTAGCAAATGCTTGTAATAGTAATTTAGTTTGCGTTGAAAATACCGTCTTTTAATACATGAAATTTATCAAATAAGCATTATCATTTTCTGCAATAAGTAAATTTGCTTACATCTGGAATTGGGTGGTCGACCTTCCCGTCGTTTCTCAAGTACATGTAAATGATGTAATCCACAAAGTCACTGAAGGTCACGTTGTTACACCTCGGAGAATGAAGGTTAGCGGTATAGAGATCAGATGTTGTTTTTCCAATACTCTTAATGAATAGCGCCACATCTTGTGTAAAAGTTGAACTTGTTGTCCACCGAAAAAATTTGTTGACTTTATCCAGGTATGCTAAACAGAAGTTTGTTGTGCTTGCAGCGTTTAACTGTTGTTTGGCGCAACTGGTTTTTTAAGTGTAATTCGTTGATTTTTTTTTGTAGTTTTTTGACCACTGTTGAAATTGGATCCACAGATTGGATGACTTTGAGTGAATTTAATTACTCTGATGACTTCTTGATTTTTGTGGTTCATGGGTTATATGTTTTCCCCCTCAAGTTGTCTTTAATTTGATGAAACTAAAATGTTATTTTTCTTTATTATAATCCCTTTTTTCTTTTATTATAATCCCTTTTTAATATTTTTCTTTATATATAATCCCTTTATTATGTTTTCGAAATATTGTTTCTGCTTTTTTTACCCCTATTTTTAGCACATTTAATGATGAAAGGAAGGAATAGCAAGGGTTTGAGTTCACCCCGCAAAATACTTAACACATTTCCCAGACCTGGGCATTTTGTGCTTTTACAGAGAAAATCTTAGCCCAAACCTTAGGTATTACTATTTTTATTATTAAATGTGCCAATTTTATAAAATATAATCTGGGTGAGAAATAAGAAAGGCAAAAAAAGTATTTTGACAAAAAATAATAATAAATTATGCTGACTTCTCTTGTTTTCTTGTGAAATTTTCGAAATACTGATTATCGTACATAGGCAACTGTGTCAGTTTAAGTTTCAAGGCGGTCAGAGAAGCTTTTGAAAGGGGGTTCAAACTCGTGAATCGATAGTTCAATTGATTCTAGAACATCTTTGTTATCCGCGTTCAAACCAACGCTCGAATTATATAACTGGTGATATTTAATTTAATTTTGTAAATGAATGGCATCATTGTGATTTTGCTGGCTACAGAAAACAATTTACTATCATTATTAATTAATTAACCCTTTAGTAATTAGTTCATATCCCTTGTTATCGATAACGTTTTAATGCCATTAGCCATTGCAGGATGACTCTTTTTTGGTGGAAACAGTTTGAACTGAAGACGTTAGTTATTCGACATAATCTTGTGATCAGAAGATCTTTTGTTCCAACATTTGTTCTTTTTAAGCACCGTTTTGTTTAAACAATGTGAAAAAAGAGGAAGAGCCGAAAGGGGGGCATTTATTAAGTGGCCTTGTGTAGGCGGTGAAATCATGGACATATTTGGGCTGCAGTATACACAAGAATTTGGAAGCCATTTATCATAATGAAAGTCAAGCTTATTCAATTTGAAGTGCTGTTCTGGTTCAGATTATATAAAAAAAACAACAACAATTTTTCTTTCAATTTCTTTTGTTTAATAGCCGCCTCAGCTTCTCAGCCGGCTATTATAGCGCTCCTATTTTTTTTAACAATTCAAAGAATTTGAATTGTATTGCTGCGCTGTCTTGAGATCTGTTCACGCTTTTTTCGGCTTTTTCACGTCAGATGGAAGTCAAATTAGAGTGATGATTTTGGCCCCACCGAAATAGTAAAGGGAGCGAAAATCGAGTAGGTTTGAGGCGTGACTGTTTCCAAAATACCTTTAAAGTCAAGTGAGAAATTGGTGTTTGAGCAAATTGGCGGTTTTTGAGATGATTTTTTTTCAGGTGAGGCAATTTGACTTATGTTTTCAGAGTTTCCTCTATTTCAGTACTTTTAAGAGGGTGTGTTCTAATTATGCACTTGCTTGAATTCATTAAGGGGCAACTAAAACCTTTTATGACTTTATTTGTTGTCTTTGAATATTAGTGAATTTTAGATTTTGCCCCTTTTAATTTATCTGTTGTCTTATCACTTAGTATCACCAATGACAGGTCTGATTGGTTGCTAATGAGGCATAAAAGAACCTAATTAGTTGCTCGAGTTAATGGCTAGTGGTTTTCATGACTTAGACATTACTTTTTCTCAAAAATGTTGAGTGAATTTTTGAGTTCTGCAAGTATTTATTGTACTTTCAATGTCTTATCATTTAATCTAATTGGGGACAGGTCTCTGATTCTGCTAATAGGGGTTAAGTTCATCGACTTAATCGTTTTTGTTAAAAGCTAGTCCTTTCTTTGACTTTCATTTTTAATTGTTTCCGATAATAATTATCAACTTTGTCATCTTAACTTTTTGTCTCATTTTTGACAAATCTCATTGGTTGCAAAAATTTCCTCGATTTGAGCAAGTCTTTTTAGTTCACACCTCTTGCTTTTTGTGACTTACACGCTTGTTCGTTTTGAAAAAAATCATAGTGATTTTTTTTAGTTTTGCTAGTGTTTGTTGCACTTATTGCTGTCTTATCACTTAATGTCATTGGTGACAGGTCTCAACGGTGGTGACTGAGGACGCAATTAATTGTTGTAATTCTATCCTTCAGTAGCTGTTGCATTCTTTGATTTTTATACAAAGTGTTTTCAAAAAAAAATTTTCAGCGATTTTTTAAGATTTTTGGTTATTTGTCTTATAATTTATCATTATTAGTGGGAGGACTTATGGACAATTAATTTCAGGTTGCTGATAAGAATTAAAGGAATATAGTTGGCAGTTTGAATTCGTAGCAGTTGTTTTTTGATGTTGATCCTTTCTTTGCAAAAATATAAATTGATTTTTTAGTCTAGATCGTTTTCGTTGCCCTTGTGTTGTTTCATTGCTTAGTCTCATTTCTTAGAGCTCTCATTTGCCTTTTAAAGAGAAGTAAATGGTTGTCAGGTCATAAATTTATACAATTCTTTGAATTGTTTTCTTTGACTTGTCCTGCTATGTTTTTTTTACTTCGTCGAACTAAAATTTTTTGCTTTACCTTAGTTGACTCTTCGCTCATTCCGCTCAAAGTGCTTTTAGACAGCGGTTTCACAGGAAAACAATTCAAAATGAACTGGGTCAGTATCAAAAAACAAAATCATAAATAGAAACGGGATAAAGCCATAAAGCCCAGTTTTGGATGCCCGTTACTCGAACTTTGTTCTCATAAGTCTTAGTTACCATCTCCAATGCTTATTGGTATTGATACTAACTCCTGTATCGTCTCACTACGACACAGGAGTATGTTCAACTACAAAATGACATCAAAATAGTTCGCACTTTAAAATTGTTTTCCTACAAAAACGTTTTTTCTTTTACTATTTTTTCGTAATACCAATCGTGGTTATGGGAATCAACGGCGGCTATTTTCGGTCAGTATGCCTGGTATGTTTTCCGTACAAACGACAAGTATATCAATTATTGATGCATTAGTCCTAAATTTAAGTCGGTTTGAGCTAAGCAAGTTTTTTTGTACTTAGTTGTTGATCTGTGTACGTGAATTTTTTTCAAATGGTTTTGATACGTCACAAGAAATATAGAGAAATATTTGCTGGAGTTTATCTGCCAGCGCCCGTTCAAATATTGTAATCTCATTTTGAAACGTGGTGTTGGTACAGGAAGCTTATGTTGCATAGAAATCTTTCAAATAGAAATGAGTTGCGAAGTTCTATTGATTAGAGAGAACTCATTGAGTATATCTTTGATCACCAATTCTAGTACCTCTTTGTTTTCCTTTGCATGTATGCAGCTTTTAACTTGTCAGCTGTGTTTCAAGGCAAAAAGCTGGCATTTTATTTTACGTATGATGTTTTATGTGTGGTTTTATATTTCCCTATCTATGGGAATAAAAGTTAAGTGCCGGAAGTCGGGCATTACTATAAACCAGTTCTTGATATGAATTGTGAAAATATTCAATAAAATCAAAAACTGAAGATGAATATTCAAAAGTAAGGCCAGAATGGTTTTGAGCATTATCATGCTCGGTTTTCCTATCAATATTTTTCTATTTTGCTCCATTTTGTTTTTGCTTATTCGCATTTTACAAGGCTGTATTCTGGCCTTTAATTTTTTGCTGTTACTTTGTCAGCCGTTGGAATTTTTGCAGATTGATTACAATGGTTTCTGGTAAATAAATCATTTTTGAGTGTTTCCAGTTTCCCATATGTGTTTATGAACATCTGTTATTGAGTATTGACGCTGTTGTAACTAGCTTCATACATAACTTTTATTTAACCTGTTCCATCTGTATCGGACAAGGATCCTATATAGTGCGCACGGCGAGTAATCAATTGGGCATCAATGTTGATGACACCGCCTGTCCCATTTGCAGGACTGTAAAAAGTAGCTGAAATTGGAGGGCATACATGCCTTGCAGACTAGTAGACGGAACAATGTTTAGACGAGTAAACAAATAAACAAAATGTTTTTGCTTGGAAATTAAAAAGTAGGTGTTTCCGAAAGTTTGGTCAAAAATATAATCGGGACTTAACGGCGGTTATGCGCTAGGTAATTAATGAAGTAAAGTTAGGTGAACGAGCAATGAAGTAAATGAGGTAAAGTGATGGAGTGCAACAGAAAAAAACTAAAAAATGCAACCACTAAGAGCCGCTCTGATGAATAAAGGTTGCACCGGTGTTGTCATTCTATATCTGAGCAAGAACAAGTAGCACCTTGTGACGTCTAGAAGTCACATATAATAATTAGTTGACATCATAGCAGGCATTTCTGCCTTTACCTACCCGTTTCTTTCTATACCTAGCTTTGTTCGCCCATAAACTTACAACAAATTGATATAATCAAAGCTGTATTTTTTTCAACCTACCCACACATTTGCCCTGCCTAAAATTTGCAAAAAAATTCAGCATTTGTGACCAAATAGTAGCTCAATGTTGAAGACATTTTATCAAACATCTAGTGAGATAAAAGTGTGCTTTATCTATATAAAATATAAAAGTGCTAAAATAAAAATATGGTAACTAAATGGTTTTGGCAATTCCTTCAATGGAAACTTTGCTTAATTGTGTGCTTGGCGGATTTTTTGTTGAATCCTGTTTTGATTTTGCCAACATCTTAATCTGAGGCAGCGTACAGTTCTTTTGCTTTTGCTGGCGGCCAAAGACTACGAGGGGTAAAGTGCTCCAAGATCCAGACTAAGTCAATTTTAAGTTCGGCTTAAATTTTTTCCACTTAGAGCGTATTGTTGATCATACAGATACTTTCGGTTCATGAAACATCGTGGGATAAATTGAATAAGAACTTAAAAGTTCTTGATTTCCCCGAAGTCTTGGACGGTTCTACCTAAACGTTGTGGTTAAGCTTTAAAATTAAGCAGTTTCCTCGGACTAAAGTCCCTTCAAATCCCTTTAGTTATCTTAATTTTTTTGAATTTTTAGCTGTGTTAGATTCAATTTGCAGCCATTTATTTTTTTCCTGACAGTTGAACGATATTATATTATAGTCTCATTACAATTTTGATAAAATGCCTACATCACCATTTATAAAATGTTCAGTTTTTGGTAAACTGCAAGCATGCTAAAGATGTGTGTTGGTTTCTATGAAAAGTACACTTGGGTTATATTTGGTGGCTATCGGTTTAGAGGTGTGTTAAGTTAGTCATGGGCACGAATGGGTATGTATGACGTCAGCTAATTGACAATTTTAGCAGGTAGCTACATGTTTCTTGGTAGGCACAGGTAGGAGCAGTCAGGTATGGGTAGGTATGATGTCAGTTAATGCTTATTACAATTGAAATCTAGTGATCATAACTGGATATCTTTTTCTTGCTCGGGTAGACAAATGGTTAACAGTAGCAAACTTCATTCTCCCGGGTCTCTTTCAGTGGTAGCATTTTTGCTGATTAATTGCTCATGAACGAAGTTCATAGCAATTATTGTAAACGTGTGTGTCTTTTTTTATGCAAAATGTTTTCGAGTGACTTTTAGGCCCTTGACTTTTTGCGTTTCGCGTGATCTAAAATTCTCTCTCAATCACAATTTCAAGCAGCTGAACTCAATTGGCGGCAATTTAATACTAAAAGTCAAATGAAAAGTGCGCCGAAAGTGGTGCCATTTTTCACTTTACATCTTAATAGTGGTATATTTTAACCTCTAATATTGTTATTTGAAGCCCATTATTGAACTTCTAGGTCCCATTTAGCCCCCCCCCCCCCCCCCGACTGAAGCAGGCTGCAATTGATTAGAGCTCCCACTAGTCGTTCTAGAGCAATTCTTCCGACGTTTACTTGGTTATATTTACATTATTGTCCTGTTGTACTCCGTTTAAGTACCGCAATCTTTTTATTACTTGTTTGCTTAACTTTGTGTTATTGGTTATTTACCGCATAAAATCCATTTAATCTTGGCTTTATGTTTAAAGAAATCTTTGGAAGTGCTGATTTTTCGAATTTTATTGCGCAGAAATATGCTTTTGTTTACTTTTCTACACCCTCTTTTCCCACAGATATTGGACTTCAATTTATATATGGGCAACGAGGTTTCTATGCAACAAAGTGTCGTCACGGCTTTTGTTTGCAATCCTAAAAATGGGGCCGGCGATGTCATATACTTTGATGCCCTTTTGATTATTCGCCATATGTGCACTATTTGGATCCTTGCCAGATACTGATCCAACATTTCTAACGAGACTTGCGCAAGCAGCTAGCCATAACAAACAATTAATCAAGAACTGTCGTTTGTATGCAAACATCGGAAAACTACCAACTCAAAAATGATTGATTTCCCATAAACCATTGTAATCATTATCCAATCATTCTTTAAAAGTTTTAGATATAGTCAAACCATTACTCTTTCGCGCCAAGTTGGGCGCCATTGAATTGTATTCTGACCGGCTTGGGAACTTCTGAAGATTGATTTGATTGTTCAATTTGATGATGATTACAAGCGTTGATTGTAATTTAATAAATTTTGAGGTTTGGAGTTGAGTAAGATGTTTGATGTTGGTATGGCTAGCTGCTTACTTATCAACAAAATGCAACAAAATATCATCACTGGACTATTCTTTGCACTCCTGTAAATGGGGCCGGCGATATCATCAACATTCATGCCCTATTGATTATTCGCCATATTTGCACTTTTTGATGACATCAACAGCTATATTTGCAGGATTGCAATGGCTACCCAATTTTGTAGAGACGATACTTTGGTGCCGAGAAACTTTGTAGCCCATAAATGAATTGAAAACAATTTTATTGGGGAAAAGAAGTTAGACGAGTAAACAAATAAACAACACCTGGGAAGTTTGTGAACCGTTTTCGTGCTTTTAAATGTTCAAACATTATGGCACGCTCTGTGGAACAAACCTGATAGTAGTCTGTGCATGGGCTCTCGAATGACCATAATAGCATTAACAAGGCGTGAGTCATCTAGGTCACGGGGGAACTCTGACCACTCGCTTCTCTTGAACACTTTGTGTCTCAGAAAAGTGCTTCCCGATTTAGTGTTGAGACAGAAAGCGTAGAACCTGAAAAAAAGTTGATTAAAGGAGGAAGGGGAACTAAACAAGGATGTGGTTTAATATTGGCTTAAATGTTTTCCCTCTCTTTTATGCTAATATTTTTTTTACAGTGAATAAACAATCATAAATTGCAACAAAATCTTAGTTCAAAATCAACTGACAATTAACTTGGTTAACATGATATTCTCATCAACACAGCAGATTAGCAGTTCATTTAATCAAATATCAGCAGTCCGTTTCTTTTCTTTACAACAAGAAAAAGGCCTCTTGCAATATGCTTTTGTTCTCCCCACTTAGATCAGGTAAGAACAAAAACTTGTGATCTTAGGCATTAACTTAGCTAGATGTCTTTCTTCTTGTTACATCATGTTGTTTTTCGGGTTGATGACATTTTCAAATTGAGCCCATTTGAAGTTGCTCGCACCATATTCAATTTGATTTTAGTTTGATGCCCCCACTCATTGGGTGACAAAACGTCAGAGCGCTAATAATTGGCGTTAAAATTTGTTGCCCCTGCTGATTGGGTGACTTATAAAACAGATTTTTGAATCCATGCCAGCAGACATTTATTCTACAAGTACGCTGTCCTCTCAAGTATCGTGATAAATATTTGATAACTTTAAATTCATATAAAGTCGCTAGAGAAGATGTAAATAATTGAACGAGAATACTTAAAAAGTGAAAATTTGTAGAGCTGTGTAGACTTTCGAATTACTTTACCGTGATAAATTGGGATTCGAACTATTTTAGATATTGAATGCAATAGAGAGAGTTCAACAGGGACAGCGTGGCAGCAGCAGCATGTGCTATTTTTATACAGTATTGTGGACTAAAGTTTATTACGAGTAATCGGACAAGCGAATCACATGAACCTACTTTTCATCTTGTTTGTTGTAGACTGGAGGCCACTGAATAAGGAAAGACTTTTGTATCCCAACTTACCCTTCTAACTTCTACAGACAAAATTTTACCTGATAAAACATGACCCCCCAAAATAAAGAATGTGAAAAGTTTTATAGAACACCAATGTGTAACCAAAGTTGGAAAGCAGCTATTAAAATTGATGTGTGTCATTGTAAAGATCTAGAGTCAGCAATTTTATGTGTTCATAAGGAATGAGAGAGATCTACTTTTAATGCTTTCATTACTTTGATCGTTTGAAGTATTTCCTCGTGTTTCCCAATTTTGTATGGGTACAAACGTTGGCAAATCTGTTCCTAAGATTTTTCAATAGAAATTTGTAAAAGATCAAATCTCTGTTGTTTCATCGTGATATGAGGTTTCGGGACATGAACATCTTGAAGTAATTATCAATGTGCATCATAGTCGGCTTTGGAGATTTATTATAGAAGATTAATCCATTTTAATATAGAAGATATTTAGTTGACCGTTAGCTTACAAAATTACTTGTTTTTATAGTAGGATACAAAATTCACCAGATAGTTCTTCTTTCGTCTGATTTTCACTACGACTTGCTCCAGCATTGGAATGATTTTGTTCCACTCTTCTGTAGTCATATCTGTATTTGGGTCTTGCGAAGAATGCATTTTCCTGTTGTTGCTCTCTTCTTTATTGGGGAATAAGTACTGTGTGAGTCTGCAGTTAGCCAGCACCAGTTTAGACAGGTCACTTGTGGTCATATTTTTCAAGTAATTAAGATTCGTTTCTCGTTTTCTTTGTCTCGAAAAAGAGTGTTCCATGTTCGACAAATTTACCTAAAGCCATAAAAGTTGTACTGAAAGAAAATGTTTGCCTTAAGTTTTTAGAAGATGCTCTAGACTTTATTGTAGAGATTTTAAAACCCGAACATCAGGAACATAATAATCTGTTTATGCTCTCAAAGCACTAACTAATCAGTAGAAGCCGTGGTTTAGATTTAACCATGGCTTCAGTGCTCTTTGAATTTTGCGTGTCTGCACAAAACAGTCCCAAAATGCAAAATATTCCCAGACAAAACAGTCACAGACAAATTAGTCCCAAGAAAACAGACAAAACAGTCTCAGACAAAATAGTCCCAAATTAAATATCGAAACAATTGTAAATATAATCTTCAAACAATTGACAAAAAATTTATTATTTTCAGCAAATCTTTTAGATAATGGTGTGTCATCAGAACAGCTCTTCAGAAATTTTTCACTGAAGGAGTTTATTATTATTATAACGTTTGACCGGAGAAGTCAGATTGTACTGAAAATTTGTTTTTTGAAGCTGTTTTTCATATTGAACTTGGGCGGCATCTCCAAGACGTTAAATAGGAACTACGTCATAAATCCGTTCTACAACCGGTTGAGAAATTAATAAATGTATTCATTTTTAAATGCCTCGTCGAAACTTATCTTCTTCGGAGAACAGAAAACTGCTACGGGTTTTCTTCGGCTTACCTTTTGATCCGGAATTGAAGATTTCTGTAGCAAATAAATGGCAGCTATAACGATGGATGTGAAAATTAGAGCAATGCGCTTTCCTGTTGCTCCGAATGTCATCATATTTGGAATCGGGTTGCAGCAATTTTCAGTTGCCCAATAACGTCTTCACCAGATAGAATGTTGTTTTATACTCTTCAGTTCAATATAAATGTGATTCAAATGTTATTGGAGATCTTGAGATAATGCAAAATATTGCCCATATAAACAATTTGTGGTAAAAAAATGGTAATTATGAAAGATAGTGTTGAAAAAATATAGTGCGATAGATGAAAAATTAATTAATTTATAATTATCAATAAATTATTTAATTTCAGCTAATTTTCTGCTTTTCTTGCAATTAAAAAGCATGTGCGTGTTAATCGTTTATTGAGGACGTCGAACATTAGATAAATAATTATATTAATGTTTTTCTACCAGGGGTTGTTTTGAGTTTCCATTATGTAAACTAGTAATTGAAGGTATTTCAATTTCATTGGTTGCAGATCGTGATCTCCTGTGATTATCTCTGAGATCTCTGCTGGTGGGCTTGATGGGCTGGTTATTCATGACAGCTACGTAAAACGTTGCCAGCGTATTGCTGGCAAAAATTGGTTTTTTTTTAAATTGCTCGAAACAGCTTTCAAGACATTAAATCAGCGAGTTTTGATAACTCGGCCGTTTTTTTCCGAGTCTTAAATGAACTAGCCATCTGACTAAATCCATAACTAAACTGAAAATATTTAATTTTACAAAAGCAAAAAGGGCTTGATTATATACGGCATTTTGGTATTTATTTTTTGCGAAGCACCACCTGCTTGTTAAATGTCCGATATGTGAATGTTTGGACGGGCTATCGGATTCGCTACAATCGGTTAAAAATATCTATCCATAAAAATTGAGTTATCTAGATACAATAATTACTTCTTTCATGCGTTTTGTTGCTTTTGTCTGCTGATTAACCCGAAGAATCTTCTAAACTTGTATACAAGGACAACTCTGCGCAAAAATAAACTTGGTTTGGCATTCTTTTAAATGAAATTTTTATTTTCACATAAAAATTTCTACAAAATTTGGCATCAACAAAAGTACGAAATTGAAGATATCTATGTCAGTTGTTTTCCTTTAATGCTCAATGTTGATAGTATGACAATAGTCCACCTTAAATGGAAATCTGTTGATAATCTTAATACTTTTCTGGAAGCCAACCAATCCCCTTCTCTTCCTTTAATCATCTGTGTTGATTTTAACATTGATACATTACAAGAGAATGCACTGTCAAGAAACTATCTGAATTGTATATCATCTAACGGTTATGAAGTTTTTGCAAAATCAGCAACCAGGGAAGCGGATATCAGTTCCACTTGTCTTGATCATTTCGTGTATCAAAATATTAATCTGTTAAACTGTGAAATTCTAAAAAATCAAGTTTTTTCAGACCACGATCCAATTATTCTTACATTCGGACTATGTTCGGAACCTGAACGTAAAACTACGTTTCTAAACACAGCTTTCCTAAAAAAATCCGAGCACTGTAGAAAACTACGTAGAAACTCTCCGGGTGGCAATGTCGGAGTGTAGTCGAAAACTGCTGAGTGCTACAACTTGCTCAGAAGCTTTCAATGCTTTTAATGACACTTTTCCTAAAGTCACTGAAAGATTTGCCTCAATCTGCAGTTTCCCACCCAAAAAAAAATCTGATGCCAAAATGGCTCAAAAAATTCTTGCTTAAAATCAGGTCACAACGGAACCAAGCACATCGAAAGTGATAGAAAGATTGCCAAAACCAAGCCAAGCTTCAAGAATTCAAAAAGTGGCGTTTGACTTTGAAAAAGAATACAAAAAATAAAAAAGCAGTACTATCAAAATAAGTTCCAAGCTTGCCAAACAGACTCGAGGAGAACGTACAGACTTCTGAATGACATCAAGGGAAAATCCAAAACTTTTAATGATCCACCGCTTTTGAACACTTGTAGACAAAATTATAAGCTCCCAACAATTAAAAACAACGCAGATGTCTCTAATAATTTCTTTGCGAACGTTGGTGAAAGACTTAGCGATCATTTAACTGTCGCTCATGATGTTGATATCCCAAATTGCGTTCACTTCGTGTTCTTTTTCCCAAACACAAAGCGTGAGGTTGAATCCGTTTACCAAAACTTACAAAATAATTCGTACTCGGCAGATGACCTTTTAAGTAATAATATTGTAAAAGCCTCATTGCCAGCCGCCTTAAATGTGAAATACAAATTTGATTAACCGGTCATTGAACGAAGGCCTTTTTCCAGATTGCCTGAAAACAGCCAAGATCGTTCGTTTATTTAAAGATGGCTCAAAATTGAAGGAAAATAACTATCGCCCATTTTCACTACTCATAATTTGGAGCAAAATTTTAGAGAAAGTAGTTTTTAATAGTGTACGGCTATATCGAAAAACTACGAATTCTCTCAAGGTATCATTTTGGTTTTTGAGACAAGCATAGCACCATTGATGCACTCGTAGAACTCACCGAAAAAATTCTGAAAAGATCGCTATCAATTCGTTCTTATTAGACTTGAAGACAGCTTTCGACACTATAAATCATAAACTACAGCTAAAAAAACTTAAAAGATATGGTATCAAGGGGAAACGCTTATTGTGGTTTGAATCGTACTTAACTAATAGGAAACAAAAAGTTTTTTTAAACAATGTGTCATCTGATTGAGAGTTTTCACACTGCAGGGTACCACAAGGTTCAATTCTGGGTCCTCTACTCTTTCTAATTTATATTAACGATCTCCCTCAAAATTGTAATCTTAATGTCCTGCTGTTTGCTGATGACACTAATATTACGACCATAGGAAACAGCCGTGTAGAAATTGGTCTCGAAATTGTGAAGATAAATAACTGGTTGAAATCAAATAAACTGGTACTTAATCTTGAAAAGACTATTTTAATGAAAATGCTGCTTGCTGGTTCCAAAATAGTTTCAAGTGAATATACGTTTGATGATCAAGTTGTCCAAACTCACTCTATGTGCAAGTATCTTTGTGTGAGAATTGATGCAAAGCTTTCCTTTATTAGCTATATTGAGCATGTAAAGAAATGAAGCAAGCATTGTGGAATTGTATAAAAAATGAGACATTTTGTTCCTAGATCGCAACTTATAAGCTATTATTCGAGATATGTAATTCCCATTATTCATTTTGGCGTTTTTGTATATGGCTGCTGCAGCTACTCTTCTTTACTACCATTGTTTATGTTGCAGAAAAAAGTGTTAAAGTTTATATCCTTTCGACGAAAATCAAACAGTTGCAGTGATTTGTTTCTTAAACATGGATTTCTCTCAGTCTACGAGCTATATATTTACGAGCTCCTCAAATTTGTTCTTAAATTTGTTTGCAGTTTTCATTCTGAGGGTTATTTTAACGAAATGTTTCAATTTAATAAAAAAGGAGGAATACGAGGCAATCCGAGCTAAGATTACTCAATATACCTTGCTGCAAAAGAAAACTTGAAAAAATTTCTATCAAATATCGTGCTGCTAAACTGTATAATAAGCTCACGGAGTTAAATCTTCTACCTGGAAACGTAGAAAAAAGAAAGTACACGTGATGAATTAAAAAATATATACCATAAGTTAAAGGATTCTTATCTGATTAACAACCAAGAGCTAGTAAAATATATGTTTGAAATGTAGTAAAATTGAAAATTTTGAAATGTTTCTAAGTTAAATATGGGGCTTGCTGAATTTGTGTCACGATAAATATATCTAATAGCTGTATATATTCAATCATTATAATAAATATTCAAGAAATAAGTTCTTTTTTATATGTAGTATTTATAACAGAAACAGAAAATTTCTCGGAAGATATTGTTTTTGACCTCGCTGCTCAAAACACCATTAATTTTTAAAAAATGAACTTGCAGATAATTCTATCCTTCGAGCGTGTTTTACTAGACTTTTTTCGGCTATTATAACATCGAGCATTAAATCAATTGAGTAAAAAATAGTTATAACTTAGTTTTTCTATATTTCTCCAGATTTTTTATCCTTGCCTATAATTTTCAGGCTCTTTATAAAATTGATATAGGCACCAAACTATCAGTTCGGGGAAACGGAATTGCAGATATTTGACAATAGAACAGCATTTTTGTCGTTTAATCGTTAATTGTGTTACCAATAATGTTGACTATTGCTTTGATAACTTAACTTTTGATATTAAATTGTACTTATAACTTTCGATATTATATTAATTTTAAACTTTCCTAGAGCTGTACAATTTGCATTTTATGTGCGGTTTTAATTAACTTTGAAAACACGGTGTGTCCGTCTTGAGGTCTTTTTTTCACTATTTCACACAGTTTTTCTAAGCGATTGGCTTTCCGACAATCAATTTTGAAAACTTTCAGAGAAAAGCGATTGAGTTGTATGTCGAGAATCGTAAAATAATCAATCAAATAACGATAAAATCTCAGGACTGCATTTCGATTCTAGGCTGTCTTATTTTTTTATTACGTCAAAAGTGGTTCGTCAGTGTGGTGTTTTGTTTGAAATGCGTCAAAAGCACATTTTGCAGTATTACAATACTTATATTAAACCAGCGAAACAATACGAAGTATTAGTATATGGTTGCTCGGACAAAAATGAGGTCTTTATCTTGCCCGGAAGAGACTTGCTTCATTTATCGTCTTCAAAGTTTCTTGACTCCATAACCAGCATCACAAGTGTGAAAAATTTCTTTTGTTTGAGCTACATTTGTATCAACTTCTCGAAGAAGTTGTGAAAGACATGATTGGTTGGAGTATAATTTGTCTTCTGCCAACTGCCTTACAATTGATCGAAAACTACCTGGATTTAGCTAGTTTTCATAAAAACAGTTCCGGAACTGTCATACTGACTGTTTATTTCAAAATCGATTCGCAACCATGTATTTTATTTGCAGTAAGATGAAAGTGCTGATATGAAAACTGAATCCATCTTCTTTTTCTGCATGCGTACTGTAATGGATCATGTTTTAGTTGATAACTAAGAGCTGGTCAATTTGTTTTCAATGATGTAGTGAGTTGATTGTCAGTATGGCTTCAAGTTCTGTTTGAGGTCATTTAGTCGGTCAATGCGCATAATTAATCGCCCAAGCGTCTTGAAGCGGTGAATTGGTGTATTTTCACTGTTATGATTGGCACGAGGTAAAGAGTTCTCGACTGGTCTAGGATCTCCGCATTCGGAATTTAGGTAAAAATTGATGAAAGTTCCAAATTTTTTGCGTTTTTGGTAGTCTATTATTTTTGTCTAATTTACTTGTTATTTGGTGAGTTATTGTGATCCAAGTCTTCAAAAATTTTACTTGGATTTTTTTTTCATGTATTATTGTTGAAGATAATTTGATGATTGTCGCTGTTATTGAAATTTTTGATTGTCTTTCTTTTTTCAGTTAGAAATAAGCTATTTTTTCAGGATACTACTTTTTCAGAAGGGCCAGCCCTGATGGGAAATTGTGTTACGCCTATTTATTGATCTTATACTTTAAATTGATGTCATTTGGAATTCTTATTTTGATTTAACTTTGATGACCGGAAACCATTAAAAAAATTAGTTGGCAGTGTTGCTTAGTTTTGCATTTAATCAGTATTGTCCCTAAATTAGTATTTACGCCACTTTTTTACGACAATTGTTTTTTGTCCATTCCTCATTTTTTTCCTCGTTTTTCTTTCTCGTGGTACGCATTTTTGAATCTGGCTATCCTAAATTAAAATTTGAAATTTGGGTGTCATTTTGTAGTTATTTTCTGGTTCTAGATTTCTTGGTGAAATTATTTGAAAATTGTTTGCTTCTTTACACAAATTTCTTAGTTTTTTCGCTTATTCTGCTGATAATTTCATCGAAAAAATTAAGTTATTCGGTAAATTTATTGATTTAGTCTATATTCCACTATGGTAAATATACTTTTCTTATAATCCATGTTATAGCAGGAGGGCTCAACTATAACTTTCTTTTGAAATGCTCAACCAAAACTTTCTTTATAGTGCTCTTTGTTTAGTTATCAAATTTCCGGAAGCGCACAAACAAAGAGCATTTTAAAAGAAAGCTTTGGCTGATCATTTCAAAAGAAAGTGTTAGTTGAGCCCTCCTGCTATAATTACCATGTAAAATTACCAACCAGAAGAGTATAGTTACCATGAATCACATGAATCTGTGCGTGGCTCATGATTTTCTTGCATTCAAATTTGTCAACTAATGACTATAGAAATCTGCACAATTTACAAAGTATTCTTCTATATACAGCTAACTGACTCCAGAAAAAACTTTGAAGATCGAAATGGCAAAAATTTCGCAAATGCAATGTTTAGTTTTTGAATTTTCCGAAGTGCATAAATATTGTATTTGAAACGTTTTAACCGTTTAGATCTTAAGAACTTTTGTAGATTCTGGTAGCTGTTTAAAGAAAACTTGTAAATCGAGCAGATTTCTATGGGCTTTAGTTTAGAGTGTATGAACATTATGCCTCACGCACAGATTCACGTAATTCTTCTTGTTTGTCTTCAGGAATCAACACAATTTCTGAAACTTACAAAGCCCCTCAAGTCCGTAACAAAATTGCGTTTCCGGTTTTTTTTATTCACGAGTTCACAGAAGTGATCAAATGTATCAAGTTTGAGAGTATCAATTGCAATAACTGAAATCCCATTGCCAGTATTTTTTCTTGGTGTTAAAATGCCTTGGAGGCTTTTTGTTTGATCTCCCGGTTAGCAGCAAATTGAGAAAATGGAGTCATTTAAAAATTCTCTCACCTTTGGGTAATATTAATATCAAGACAGCAGCAATATAGCTTACGCTAAGCTATTACTTGTCAATTGTATTGAAGTGTCAAATTTGTACACTCAGAGGTCTCTGAAGTGACTCCTATAGAAGTTTTCATCCATGTCTAAAATTCACCGAGTCTTTTATTTCGAATGCAGACTAAGCGTGCGGTGCGAAGCAGTTGGTTATCAACGAACAAATGAAATGGAATAAAGTTTGGATTCGTCTAGCCATGCTTTGAATTTTCGCCCCTAGTAATTTATTCAGTCAATGATTCTCTTTATTTGGATGTGTACACACCTGCGCAGTTGTGTGAAAATGATGAATAGCAACCTGTCTCCTGTTCAGTCAAAGTAACACATTGCTGATGTCTTATTCATCAGCTTTGAATTATTGAAAACCAACTAATTTAATTCCCAAATTCCGAAATTCTGCTTTGCCACTGTGTTCGATCAAGAGGGCCACAAATTTCTGCACTACAAATTAAAATTCACAATTTGCGTCTTTACAATTGTTAAACTTAAAGCTACAATAGAGCAATTTTGAAAGTTTTTAAAAGCGCACGAATAAAACTTCGACTTCCGCGAAACGATCTGTGTGACTTCAACTACATATATCAGGTTGCAAGAATTTCAGTCTCAGAACATAATAAGTGTGCAAGATTCTGTTTCGTTCAAAAAAATTTTAGACTTCGAGTGGAATTCAATCATGCAGCCGTCTTACGCTTGTTGAAAACTGAATAGAGTTCTTTAAAATTTGTTTTACAAGTAGGCAAGATTTATAATTTATGGGACATTTAATAAATAAAGTTTTATTAGTCATAGTTGTACTAAGTGTTCTCGACCGATTGACACAAGGAAGTCGTTGAAATTATAAGGCAGTATTGAGTAATCAAGATTGTACATGACTTTTCCCAGAAACCAAATCTGGGAGTCGGTTAGTTGATCAAAATACTGTTTCACTTTTGCACTAGTGTCGCTGGACTTAATAGTTGGCAGCTTTGTGGTATTGAGGAACAGCTGAGGGTATTTGGGCAGTACTTGTCCGAGATGTCCCTCAAGGTTCTCAAATAGAACGACGTCTCGCCATACAGTTCCGCAAGGGTAGCATTTGTCCATGACCACCGATTCCCAGTGCCACCACGTCCAGTTGGGAGTATCTATCTGAAATTAATATACGATTGATACAAGTAGACATCCTTTAATTGAGCAGGCTTGAACGGCGTTGTTGCTGGGAACTGTTTAGCGCCCCGCTAGAATAATAGAATCTTATCCATTTTTATGCAGCCTTGATAATGGTGTATGTTAGTTTTAATGCATAGTCTTACCTCGGGATAAATACAGTTCTCGGGATAAAATGAAGCTGTTGCCCAAGTTTAAACTGTTGCCCACTAAATACTAATTTACTTTCTGTCTTCTAGTTATTCGGCAAAAACATGAAAAAGTACGTGCTCAATAAAACCTTGGTGTCTTAAAACTTTTCTTGTCCTAACATGGCCCTGGACAGATTTGCGAATATTGTTATCCTATTCACAATCAATGGAACAGTTCGGCTCACCTGCGAAATCTTGATATATATGAGGACTGTGATATCTGAATTTTTGTCTCTATTGTTGAAACACGTAAAATATTTTTTACATTTTGTGACAACTTTCGTTTTACTATGAAATGAAAGGTGTCTGAAAATGTTATTTTTTGCGATTGTGGTCTCTGATAAGTTACCATTGCTTACCTCAATTTCTCAAGCAGACACGACCACTTATGTGGCGGACCAATGACGTAGAAGTTAACTGTATCATCGTGTAAAGTACAAGTTACTGCACTTAGTAACGCTATCGGGTACTAACTTGCTTTTGACAAACGCCTTGAATACAGTTTTACATTATAAACTGTCTGTTGTTGAAGTCAATTAAGTCAGACTAATTTTATCAGTTTGTTTCTATTTTTATTCCAATTTACGCATAATCATATATCAAAATTCAATTAAGCTAAAAGTTTATTTTTGCCAAGGAAATCCAAATAGAAGGTGGCCATTTTTCCGAAAGTAGCTGTAAACTTGAGTCCCACGTGAATGAAATCTGCTCAGCTTGCTCATGTCTTCATCACTTTGAGCAAGGTTGTAATTTCATTGTAAATTCAACAACTTCATGATCAACTTGAACTGAATCACGTGGAACTGAAGTTATTGCTACCTTCAGAAAACTGGCCAAATTCTGTCTGGGTTTTTCTCTAAGTAGGTTTGACAAGAAGCTTTGACAGTTTAGATTGAGTCACTTGATGTAAACGACCAAAAGTGTTAAATTATCTTCAAAAACAGGCAGTTCAGCTTGCTCATGCCTCCATCATTTTAAGCAAGATGTTACATTGAAATCTGTTTTACTTTTTCGGGAACTTAATAGATTGACCTCGTAATATTTTGCTTTAAATGATGTAGGCATGAGCAAGCTAAACTGCCTGTTTTTGAAGATTTTATTCAACTCTTTTTGGTCCTTTACATCAACCGACTCAATCGTTAGAAGTTTATCAGATTTTAATTCGGATAAACTGTCGAAAAATACTCGAGACACAATCCAGACAGAATTTGGCCAGGTTTTTTAAATGTAGCAGTAAGTTGAGTTCCACGTGAAATCAGTTCAAGTTGATCATGAAGTTGTTGGATTTACAGTGCAATATCTTTCTTATAATGACAAAGGCATGTGAGCAAGCTAACAGATTTCTTTCACGTAGGACCCAATGGACTTTTACATTCAGAAAACCCCATTTTTTTACTGCTTACGGAAAAGTGACCTCCTCGTATCTAGATTTTTTAATTAAAAAAGCTTTTCAGCTTAACTGAATCTGATAAATACGTTATAGGTCGTCAAAGGTAGATTGAAAGACAGGCGTTTTGTTGTAAATTTGCCATTTTTACATTTTCTTTTGTCAATGATTGTATGCTCTTTGACAAAAGTAATTGTATGAGATGCGATTTTGAAGGTAATCTGCCCGTCTTTGGTGCCATATTTAGTCAGACTAATTTTGGATGTTTCTTTTGATATAGAAACTAATCAACGCATATTCACCAGAATTTTGAAACAGATCTGAATTCGGATAAGCGGTTAAACCGAACTACAGAGAAGCTGCAAATAGAATTGGGCCAGTTTTATGAGCAGTACGAAGCAGTTAGATGAGCTCCACGTAAAATTTAATCTAAGTTGCTCAAAGCTCCAATTTCAGCAAAATTTTTTATTGTGAATTCAACATCGATCAAATTGAACTGATTTCACGTGGAACTCAATTTACTGCTACCTTCAGAAAACTGGCCAACTTCTGTCTTGATTTTCACTGTAAGTAGGTTCGACAGTTTTGTCCTAATTAAGATTGAATAAATTTCTAATGATGGAGTCGATTGGTACAAATTTTGAAAGAAACGACCAAAATTTTGTTGATTAAAATTGTCTTAAAAAACAGGCAGTTTGCCATTATTAAATTTGACTTTTGTGTGTTTACTTTTGTCAACGGTTGTGCTAAGAGTCAAAATAAAAGTTTGCTCAAATTGGATTTTTATATACTAAATGTTCATGGTGGTCTAGTAGTATGATGGTAATTAAGCGGACGAGGTTTTAATGAGTTAACATCGTAATTGTTTTCTTCATAGTTCTGTACTTACATCCGGAGTCGGTGATTTTATTTTCCCATCATTCCTCAAGAACATGTGTATGATGTAGTCTACGAAATCTTCAAAGGTCACTTTTGTCGGTTCAACTGAGCCAATCGATTTTGAATAGAGGTTGGAACTTTTCTTTCCACTGAGTTTTACATAGGTTGCTATATTGCGGGCAAAGCTAGTCCACGGACCACAAGTTCCCTTATAATGGTCACACTCCTTCAGTTTGTTCAGGTATGCTGAAATAGGACTGACTAGGCGATTACTGTCGTTGTTACATTCAAGGGCTTTCCTTTTCGAAATTGCTTTTCGGTGTCAAGAAAAGAAAGAATTTGAATGAATCATTAAGATGAAAATGAATAGACAAACAATTTGTTTGGAAATTTTTGGCGAGAGGAGTTTTTCTTGCCGTACTATGAATGGCATCTCGTGGGATTAGTGGTTTGCTGCCGGTGGTTTTCTAGTCTAACTGACGTTACCTTTTTTGCAATACTGGCCCAAATTTTGTGCGCGGTTTGTTGCAAGCGTGGTATCCCGAGCAAATTCTCTTGGTTCTGCTAATTAAATTCTAAGTTATTTGCTCAGCTATACAGAGCTAACAGTGGAGTAGTGCTGCAGTATGAACAATTGAATTGAATTTTTTAATGTACAGTATTCGTGTTCGGTTGCAAAAAATCGAAAGTTGGAAGCTTGATAGATTAAGGAAACAAATTTGAGGAAAGCCCTTGTTGGATAGCTGACTGAATCTCATGCCTTAAAAAGTTTTTCCGGTTTCGCTTATGTGTTAAACACTGAAGATCAATTTTTGGTGAAGCTGATGTTTTTTATCTATGGGATGCTAAGTTTCGTCATGCAACTTCTCCCACCGGTCGGTCACGAATATCCGGTAAATGAGCTTCGGATATATTGGGCTTTGAAACAGCTAAGAAAAACCCAATTTGAAATATATCCGAAGCTCATTTACCGGATATTCGTGACCGACCGGTGGGAGAAGTTGCATGACGAAACTTAGCATGACGAAACACCGGTCGGTCCTTAGTTTTTCAATGTGACTATATAACATGGGCTTTGAAACAGACAGATTGGGCTACTTTAGTGGTTGACAAAAGAAAAGAAATTGCTGCAACTTAAGCGCGGCAGATATTTCTATTATGGAGTACGGCATTTCCATATCAAATAACAAACCAAAGTTTGATTTTCAAAAACGATTTTCAAAAAAATTGTCATTTGCTCAAAGGACACTACCTGGAGCCAACCGATAAGTTTTTGTTTTTAGGTTTAATTATTTATAAAGAATCAGCATTCCAAAGCCAATTGAATAAAGTTATCTGTAATATGGGTAAATCCTAAACGTAACTTGGGACATGAAAGTATGTTTTTCTCAAAATCAAATAGATAGTATCAGGAATCTTCTTATTGAAACAAAAATTCTTCCTGCAGAATTCCAATTATCTAAAGTTTCTTTGAATAAATTTTCCAATATTCTACAACAGACAAAAGACTCTAATAAGGCTCTGATAAATCTGTAACACGCCAATCATTTTAAATTACCATACCCATACTCCTTTTTAGCAAAAAAACATAAGTTTAAATGGAGTAACGGTTCATCTATACAAAATTTTATTCGGAAGTGGAATGAACTTCCAATTGCAATTTAAAAAGTAACGTCAAAGAGGAAATTTAAAAAAAAACATAGAAGCGAAATGACTAAACGGCACGAAGAATTTCCAATAGACAGATGTAGCAGTATTCTAATACAATTTTCATCATTAAAAAAAGCCGAACCTTGGTCTTCTCTAATTAAAAAAAATAATAATGTTTCATTTTATATTTTTTATTTTACGTGCTTTAGATTTTGGTCCTATAGTAATTTTGATTTCTCTAATGATTTTATTTCAATATTTTTTGGTTCTAATTTTGGGAGTTTTAAAATCTATTTACCTCTTATTTTAATAATGAACGAATTTTTCGCCCGTGCTGCATATAGGACTAGACTAGTACCGCCACTAAGAAATGCCGGATGATGCTGGATGAGATATTAGCTTGTTAGAAAAGGTTTTGATCAATTGTTAACTTCTCTCGCGTTGTCATTCCCGTGTTTCATCTCAGTTGGGGGGATTGGGAGATTCGTACAACAATATTTATTACTAATCGAGGCTTAAAACATTCGTATCGTTTTGCTAATAGTCAGTCAGTGATTACGCTATATTCTGATTTGTTCTCGGCTCAGTTTTTTGTTCTGGAAATTCATGGAAGGTTAATCATTTGGAATTAGTTTTTTTCACTATTGAACATTCAGTTAATGTAATTTTGATTGAAAAAGTTTCCGAGGAATTTTGGCATGTTTCAATCAAACATCAACGCCTCGAGTAATCGCGTTCTGCGCTAAAGAGTAGGCTATGAACGATTACGCATTGACAATAACGATGCTATTTGTAATGTTGTAGTTTCATTGTTTACAAAGTATTTGTATATAGATAACCCGGGAACATCTGGGATTACAGAGGTTTACACTTCTAGATGGGCCTTTTTGAGGTTACACATATTTGAGACTTGAGACTTTGATCATTTGAGGGTGATGTTAATGTGAACATGCGCTCTATCCGACATTTTACAAATTTAGATTGACTAACTTTGGATGAATTGCTCTTGAGCGTCAGATGGGAGCAATTTAATTTAGAGGTTAGAGTGGGTGTAGCTTATAAATGTTTTATGGATGCGAAGAGATACAAAGCCCACATGGGTTTGAAGCCCGCGCCTACAGGATTCCAGTGCAACATCCTAACTACTAAGCCACATTGGCACGTTGATACTTTACCTCTTTACCGCTTTTATATTAGCAACAAACTTTGTTTCAGTAAGATAAACTTAGATCACTCAGAACTCAAGCATGAAATAGTCACTCAAGATATCAAATAATGTTCTAGAACAAGCGCAAATATAGCCAAGCAAACATTTTGCATAAAAAAGACACTTTCACAGTAAGTGCTTCAAATTTAGTTCGAGAGCAATTAATATGTATTCGAAAAGGAATTTAAAATTTTATTTAGCCAATTTCTTTATCTTTTCTTATGGGCTCTTGAAATTCCTCGTGTTTTATATTTCATTTAGCCGCTGTAAACCCGTCGAGATTAATTTGCTAGTTAATATAGTAAAAGTTTTGTTGAAAATTCAACTTCAGAACATTATAAGCGGTTTTTTTTAAAAATTTTTTTTGAGAGATAGTAGCTTCGTGACATTTTGTTTTAAGGCTGTGTTGGTCTAAGTACTGTCCTGGTAGGTTTTTTTCTTAAACTAATTTATGGGCAGCAAATATTTTTTTGCAGTGCTGATTCAACTGTTGTAAATCTAAGTTCTATGAATACGAGCAAGCACTTTACAATTTTCAGAAATTTTCCATCCGATTGTTATAATTGGAGACAAGACAAAAGAACCAACCTGATAGCATTCTATGCATGGGCTCCCGTATGATCATGAAAGCATTGACTAGATTAGACTCAGCGGCAGATGACCTGATGTGTGTGTGGCTGAGTTGTCGATTCCCTTTCTTTAACACATGTTTGCGAAGGAAAGTGCTGCCTGTCTTCGTGTTGAGGCAGTAAGCGTACAATCTGAAAAAGTTTGGTTCTGGGATCGCTTTTAGAATCGTCGACTATTTCTTAGGTCGGGATTTGAAGCTTTTCTCTGATGTACATTCTAATTTCTAATTATGTAATATTCTTATGCGCGTTAGATCTATAATAGCCACTCTGTTTGCTCCCAGATTTTGGAACAAATAAAATTGAGCCAACCATAAAATGAGTCTTGAAACAAACAAGGAGGCTCGGTAATGTGCGATCGCACATAAGGTTCCGACCCCGCTCATCCAAAATTTTGGCATGAATGTCTACCAAATGAGGAACAGATAGAAAAATACAAAAATTCAAGTATTTTTCAAAAAAAAACTGGTGTATGAACGAAAAGATAACCTCCAAAGCAAATAACTCAGTCGAGTAAAAAATGATGCTTTAGATTGATGAGATATGCCGATATTACGAAAGCGAGCGAAGAAGAACGGCAAAATCAAACCACAACAACGAACATTAATTACATCAAAAAATTTATGTCCGTTTTAAAAACGGACATAACTTCATAACAAAGTCATAAGTTTTTAAAAATGGACATAACTTAATAACAAAGTTATTAAGTTTACAAAACTTAATAACAAAGTCAAAATAACGTCAGATAAAACTGAAACTAAGAAAATAAATTGTAATTCACCAGAAAAAAAGGCTATTCAGCAGTTCAGAATAAGGCTTGGTAACAATTAGACAAAAAGAACAAACTTTAAATATGGAAAAATCGCTCAATTTGTTTAAAAAAAACAAATTAATTTCAAAGTAATGAAAACCATTAGGAATCAACTTTATCCCATAGGTTTACAATTAGCAATGCTTCTTTAGAAGGGAATTAAGAACTTTCGGTATTCAATTTTTTTTAAGTTACAAAAAGAACAACAAATAGACAACAAACAAAAAATCAATTAAAACTTGCCAGAAAATGCTTTTGAAGACGTAAAGCCTTAATTCGGCCCTCAAAATATGTTCGATTGCACCTTCGTCGAACACCGATAATGTATTATGTGACTGCTCATTAATGAAACTAGCTAACAATTACACAAAAAGAAAAAAAAATGCAAAATTGTGTAATACTTGTTTCTTTTTCAAAAAAAATTATTTCCAAAGACATCAAAGTCATTAATTACAAAATGAAAAATTTGAATAGGTTCGTCCATTCCTTCAAAAGAAGCCCTTGAGAACTGCAATTATACAGAATATGTCTTATGTCTACAAAAAGAACGTCAAATGACAAAAATCAAAATTTCATTTACTTTTTGTTGTAAAAAAAAAACCGTGTCGAAGCCAGTAAAGTCATAACGAATTCTTTAGAAACATTATTTTTTGTGACATCAATCCCTTTTGACACCTTCTCCTGACAAAAATAATGTCATCTTTAAACTTTAGTTAACGAGACCAGGTAACAGACAATAAAATGAACAAAAATGCGAAGTTAGTGTTTTTTTTATTTTGGAAAACAATTGTTTTCAAAGTCATGAAAGCCATCAGCTATCTACTATTATCAGAAAATGAGCTCATCTACTCTTCCATGAAAATCCAATCAAACCGGGTCATTGTACAGGAAATTCTACAGTAAAAACGACAGTTAAAGACAAAATTACAAAATTCAATTAAATTCTTCAAGAAAATATTGTCGAAGCTGTAAAGAACCATAATCTATATCTTTAAAAATTTAAATGCTATCAATTGTGCGTTATTTTGAACGCAAATAATGTGATATATGAACTGCAAATAACGCGATAACTTGACAGAACTAGAAAACATGAAAAATTGAAAAATGGGCAAATACCTAAAAATTAAAAAAAAAATTGTGCAATCTAGTAGTGTGAAAGCCAGAACAACATAACTTAAAGCTTAAAACCGCAATAAAGACCGATTTCGAATTCAGTAGAAAGAAGGAGCACTCTTTGATTGCTGACACTAAGCTACAAGTTGACTAAATTAAGAGAAAAATGGAGGCAAAGTTCAATAAGCCATTTTTGTTTAAAAATCAAATATTTTAAAAGCCAAAATGACCATTAGCTTCAAATAGTTAAATAGATAAATTAATTTGGAGCTAAATAGGAAGCCAAAATGACCTATCGCCATTGAGCTTTGATTTCAGATGTTCTGTTATTTAATTTATATAAAAAAGATTGAATATTTTATATAAAACACCGACTGATGACAATCCGAATTATTTTTGGATTGTAACGCTCCAAGATTGGTACAAAACTACTCCTGCAAATGATGATTGTACGTTAGGAATATTTAATTTTTCGAATGTCATAAATATAGATAATTTCTTAGTTAAAAAATCAAAAATAAATGCTGCGTTTTTGATAATCAACGAATAAAGTTAGCAAAAAACGGCAAAGTTTTAATTACAGAGCACTCTCAACGGAAGTTGAAGTAGAATTAGCCCCCTTTTCAGTCTAGAAAGATTGTGTTAGTGATGTTTGGGTATGCACTTCCTGCAAATTTAATCAGAGTGGACTAAAGGAACTTATTTCGTGCTGTTTTTTATGATAAAGTCTGAATTTTGTGAAATGGAATATTTAGCCGGAATCTGTGACAAAAAATTCAATGAAATCAGCCGATAGTGTATTTTGTCTTTGAAAATAAAATCAACAGCATTTTCTTGAAAAGTTTTATTAAATTTTAGCAAAATTGGCGAAATTTTAGTCCAAAATTCCGAAAAAAGGTGAATAAAATCAACGAATTCACTGTATTTTCTCGAAAGTTTAAACCTCGATATCTCCCTGTAAAAAACGAAAATAAAAAAATCTTATTTCCATATTCTACGCTCGACAAGCTTTCTAATGATATCAGTCTCAACTCTCTACGATGAATATATCGATCGGCCAAAATTGACTGAACAAAAAAAACCCATTTGAGTGTATAGTTCCTCCCCCCTCAAGAGGGGTCGGAACAATTACCGCCCTTCAGCTTGTATCCTCTGCGATAGTAAGAGAACTTACGTAATCGGCTATTTAATTTTGAGCTGATGCTGCAGTCATCTCCAGCTTGCAGTAATAAAAATTTGTATTTAGTCACGTTTTTGTATATATAGTTAATGACTTCCTGCTGAACATGTGTGAAGTACGAGAACTTACTTGTCATCCTTACGACTGTAAACTGGTGGCCATCTGTACTCTTTAGTCTGCCTCGCAATCGACACCAATCTCTCAATTGATCGCATGTATTTCTCCTCAGCCTCCTTCTCTCCCGTCGAATCTGCCGCTGGCGAAGTAGGCGCACTCTTATTATCTTTCTGTTTGGTGTTAGTTGGTAAATATTGTGTCAGTTTGCAGTTAGATAGCACCATTTTGGCGAGTTCTCTCGTCGACATATTTTTGAGATTGTCTAGAGAATGTGTGGGTGACATTAGTGATGGCAATAGTGAATGTTTTGATGACGTCATCAGCGAGATGTTGGATGTGATTGGCTGGTTTGAAGACCCCGTTTGTGTTGATTTTTTTGATAGTGAGGGTTGAAATACGGGATCATACGCACCAATTTTGATAGCTTGTTCGCGGCTTGTTTGCTGCTAAAATGTAGCATACTCAAGCTCAACTTTTTGAAGGTACCAATCGATGGGTTATTGTTGGTGTCCATTCATTTTATGTAATCTGATTTGATTTTTATATCTAGCAACTCACCAAATAGTGTACAATCTCCATCCCAAGATAATTCGGATAATTCGAAAATCTCAATTGAGTTGTCAAAAAAATGTGCGCTAGTAAAAAAATCATTAAACTCTTTGCCCGATTATTTTTCTTTTCTCCTACTAAAGAGGATCAATTTGCTGAAAATTATAGTTGCAATATATCTGATTCAAAAATCTAAAAAGCAATAAATTTTCATCTAATGAAATAATTGTTCCGACCCTATAGTATCTGTTTGATATAAATATTTCATCCAGATTGAGAGTAATTGGTAAACTATGTACGAATGTTCTACATCTTATGGTTTGTTACATTGGCACCTGTTAAAGATACCTCATTCCTCTTTTTTCCGACCCACTTTAGTGTGAGACGAACTATATACCCCAAATGATTTTTTTGTTCCGTCATTTTGGCTGATCGATTTGTTTTAATAGTGAGTTTATTCTGTTATCTGAGTTGAAAACTGTTTAATGAAAACTGTTTGTTGAAACAGTTATCATTAAATTTTTGGTAAAAATTTTGTCCATTTTTGTTCTTTTGTTACTGAGTCTAAACGATGACAGGTCTCATTGAATTTTTGACTTGTTCTAAATGAAGATGAATATTGTTCTCAGCTTAAGTTTATGGAGTTTGAAACTATTTCTTTTAGAAAAATTGTAAACTTACAAAAGGTGTTTTTACTATAGATTTTTTTTTGTAGTTTTGACACAATTTGAGTTTTCCTTTTTTTTACTGATTTCAGTTTTCACAATTTGAGTATTGAAAGGTTTCCTTGACTTCAATGGTGGAGTAAAGGAAGCTTAGAAATGGGTTCAGCTCTTAGCCAATGATTTTTTGACTAGACACATATTTTCAAATCATATGTGAATTTGATTTTTACCGTTATTGCATTTTCTGTCGTATTTCCCTTCAATCTCATTTGTTAACCGTTCATATTTTAATATTGATACATAATAATTCAATTTGTTATCTGTTCATAGCTAATCATCGATCTAAAATTGACAATTGTGCGCCCTCATTCGGTTTTTGGTTAAATTTGGTTGATTACATTAGTTGGACTTATTATTTTTTTTATTGCTTACAAGACCATCTGATGTTCTAGAGAACAGTGATTGAACTTCTAAATGTATAAATTTCACCGAAAATGTTTGTAAACTTTGTTTCAAAAATAATGACAATTATTCGACAGTTTGAAAATGAACATTGTTTTCTTGACTTGTAAGTTGTTCTCTTTTACAAGAAATTTTAGCTGCTTCATGCTCAAACGTGTTTGCTTGTTTTGAGCAGCCTCATTTTCAAAATTTTAATTGATTTTGTGTTAGGTTTTTCAATTTTTAACTCTATCTTTTAAGGAATTGGTTTTATGGAGGATTTTTCTGCTTTTATTTTTGCATATGTTGATATATGTGATTTGATTACTAATTTATTAGAACAAGCGTTTGGTAAGTTTCAAAGGCAATCCTGACTTACCTCATTCATGACTTAGCTAGTGATTTATTAGCTTGGGTGACCTCTATTTACATTCTCAATTTAGAGACTCCATTCTGGTTTTTCTAAAAATCGGCAGATAAAATTCAAATATATTTTCCATGTCTGATTCGTTTCCAGCTTATTTCTTTCCAGTTGTTTTTTTAGCAGACTGAAACCACTAACGGAAATAAAAAAATGTGTGATCTTCAAGTGTTAGATACGGTTTCATGATAAAAGTTGCTAGTTAACATTTCTTTATCTTCATCGATTTTTTTTTCACCTTGTCATAGGTTTTTGTAGAGCTGATTTGCTTTACGGCGCTACGACTTGCAAACTGAACTGCTAAAAATTGCCGAACTTTTGGAAATACACTCGCAGTGGCCTTTCAATACTAATACATTTAGTTAATATGAGCTATAGTACAAAATTGATTTGTTTCGAAATCAGAGGATGGTTTTTATTTCAACTCAAATCTTGATGCTTATTTTCTATAGAAGTCAGTTTCTATAGAAATTGGTGTGTGAATGGTTTTGTCTTTCTGTACTCATGTCAAAAACAGTTTATCTCTTAACATCGATTACTCTACATTCTCTTGCGAAACACTGATGATGTAACTATGACGAGTTGGTTTAGTTGCAGATTGAATTAGAACTATTTTGGGATCATCCTTGCTGCGTAATCTTACTTTGCATGACAAACATATTTGCACAATAAACAGTTATCTTGCTTCTCGTGTCGCAAAGTCTCAGCTTAGATTGAAATTTTCTGTTTTACATGTGGAGCATAACTGTCCGTGTTTTATCACAGGACATTTTGTTGGCATCTGAGCCATTCAAAAATGAAGATCAAATGTTTTACCTGCAGAACGTTATTTGATGGATGATTGTAGGAATAAACAAGGAATAGTGCAAATGTCAGAGAGAGTACTCCAGCGTAAGAACCCATCTTGCCAGTTGGCACCCATGCGCACAGGGTTCCAATGCTACTATTCCCACCAGATGTGGTCATCGTATTCTTATGACGGCAGTTGACATAAATTGCTAACAATGTATAACAAGCCCGTGAAGTTACAACTCAAGCGAACGTTTCAAAAGCCTTTTAAAGAGTTAAGGTCAAAACTCTTTAAAACATGCCAAAATCTAATAAAATTGAGCTTAAAGAAAAACACAGATCTTAATGACCAAATCGATGCCCATTTGAATATATTTTGTATTTTTATATTTTTTATGGGACTTATTATTGTTAGTTTTGTAAATTTGCAACGCTATGCAACGTTTCAAACATTAAAGTTCGAAATTAAAACATTCAGATGTCATCATTTTGATGATCATGTGCATGTCAGGAGTTTCTCGAACGTTCGGTTGTGTTTTAATTTTATGGGACTAACTATCAGGCGTAATTTGAAAGTTGATAACAGAAAGCTGATAATGAACTTCAAGTAAAATGCGCAGCTATGAAGAGGCTAACGTTATTGACCCTACGGCGATAAAGTAAAGCGAATGATTTGGGTGGGTTAGGAAGTAGTCAAGTTTCTCCAGATATAACTAAGGAAAAGTGGTAATGAAGGCATAAAGGCAGCCACTAATGCGTTCAGAGGTAGAGGGAGTTGGTTTGCCATTAATTTGGCAGACTTCCTTTTAGATTGTTCACGCACCGAAATGTGACAATATAGACTGACCACCCTGTTTTAAGATGTCACGAGCTGATAATGCTTCTTTTGTTCAAAATCTTTTATTTTGCCTTGCGGCCCCGAATTGATTTAAACACTTGTTTTCTGTTCATTTTGCAAATTTTAAATTTTGTTTTTTTTTTCAGTGAGCGGTTTTTGAAAGGTCAATGACCTTTAATCGAGAAGATGTTTATGTCAAGTTGATCAATGATTCATCTCATAGTTAAAGTCCCATTAAAGTTTCAGTGCAAGCGAACGTTCGAAAAGCTCCCGACAGGCAAATGAACAGCGAAGTTCTGATCTCTGCATGTTTTAAATTTGAACCTTGACCTTTGATACGTTCGATAGCGTTGCAACTTTATGGGACTAAACTATAATTAGGAGCATTTAAGGGTTATGTAACGAGGGTTTTCAAACTTAAAGTTTCATTAATTATTCATACCATGCTGGTTTTCATTCGTTGAAATGTCGATTACCCTCTTGCGCGGTAAGTTTTAAAAGATTTGGGAACATTTTTGTACTATTTATTGATTGCGTTCATTATTTATTAATTACCACGAGCAAAAACAAACTTAAAGTTTGTTCATTCTATCGGTCGCCGTTGACTTGGATTTTACGGCTCTTTATCCCCTTATCGTGATCAACTTGAACTACCGCGTGTAATACATAGTCAACCGCAACTTTGGTACGCCTAATTAGATTCCTATAATGTTCCCAAAGTTTCTTATAATACGAAGGGAGAATTTAAAGAGCTCAAGAGAGAGATTAAAGTGGCAAACGCGACTCAGTAAATAAGTAAGCAAATATATGGGGAGTAAGTTATGGAAATATTGAAACATTATAGCTGGCCTTTTAAGAGGAAATTAAACGCAGGCGATTGTTTATTGAATTGCAATATAACGTGAATTTAATTGCATCTTTTTCCCGTAAGCGAATTTTTTACGGAAAACTATACAATTTAACTATCAAAACATAATGTTGTTTTTCTTATGATGTAAAAAATTTGAATTTCGTTGGGGACTGAAATGGGGCGGAAACATTAAGTATAGTGCTGTATGCAATGTAACACAAGTGATGATGATTAAATTAACCTGTGGAAAAATTCCTAGCTGTTCATTTTAGGTCGAGCTACGTGTGGAGTTGACATTTTTTGACTTAAACAACGCACTCGCCTATGGGTGTTATTTTAACGTAACGTGGACTTGGAATTATATCAGTATCTTTTTGAGCGCAATTTTCAGTTTTTATGGCCTTGTACACGTGCTCTGATTAATGTTTTAGCTTAGCATGCCTTCGTTAAGATAGTAGTTTATGATATATGTACGCAAAAAGACTGAAACTATCAACCATAACACGAAGAGAGTGTTTTAGGGAGATGCCACACAGGGAAATGCTCTCTGAAAAGAGGAATTAAATGAAATTATTGTTTATGTTGTTGGCTTTTTGATACCACTAATAGACAATTTTGTTCCGCTTTCTGTTTCCTGTATTGTTTTTGCTCAAGCTTGAACAAATTGCTATTCATTTGAGGCACAACATTTAAATGGCTTTGCGATGCCGTAATGACTGACTGATTCAATAAATGGATGACGTTGAATAAACGGTGCCATTGTTCTGATTCTAGCTAGGGTTAAAAGATGTCAAAATTCACTATTATATGTTTGTCATTTTTTAAAAGAAGTTTGTTGTATTTTTGTTGCTTTTATGAGTAAGCGGTAGAAAGACTTGTATATATGAAACATATATAGACTTGACAAGGAGGCGCGGTTCCTTTGCACATAATCTTCTGGCCCCGCTCATCCACATTCTAGGCTCAATTGTCTGCCAAATGAGCAAGAGATAGAAAACCCTTAAAATTCAAATATTGCTCAAAAATAATTGATGTATGAATACAAAAATTGATTCCAACTCAAATCACTTAAAGTAAAGAATGCCAAATTAGAGATTAAAATAAAAATAGCGTCAAATAAAACCCTAAAATTATTTTTTTCTCTAGAAAAAACACGGAACCAGCCCTAAATGAGACTCGCTAACAAGTAGCTTACAAGAACAAAAGACGGCAGAAATACGTTTATATTTTCAAATAATGAAAATTATAAGTTGTCAACTGAAATCTTTAAATAGGCTTACTTATGTCCATTCAAAACTCCATATAAAGACTTTGAGACCTGTCGTTATCCAGAAAATGTCGTACGTCTAGAAAAACAAACAACGAATATAGACTAAAAATAAAAATTAAATTTTCGCGAGAAAACGCAATTGATTATATTTTATTTTTCAAGGAATAGATTCTAGTTTTAACGGCTTAAAAGCCGTTAAAACCAGAATCTATTCCTTGAAAAATAAAATATAATCAATTGCGTCCTCCTTGAACACAAATAAATGACCAATAATGCAATATATGACCTTTGAATAATGAAACTATACAAAAAGCGTCAAAACTTGCAAGTTGAAAAATACATTTGAATTTTTCGAAAACAATTAATTTCGAAGTCATGAAAACATTAGCTTATCAACTGAAAATATGTTTTTTTTCTCTAGAGAAGGCCATCATAATCTGCCATTATTCAGATTCAGTCGTACGTGTACGAGAAAAATGACAAATACAGACAAAAATCAAGAATTAGATTTATTTTTTTGCAAAAAACCGGCGTAGAAGCCGGTAAAACTAAAAGCAATGCACTAAAAACTTTAGACATGTTCATTTGTGCCTTTCCCAAACACCAGTATTGTGATATGTGACGTGTACTTAATGAGACTAGTTAACAAGTTGACAAAAAATGCAAAAAATACCTTACATTTTTTTGAAGCATTTGTTTTCAAAGTCCTAGAAAACTTTAGCTATCAACTGAAATGATTAAATGGGTTCATTTACTTCTTCAAAGAAAGCCATTAAAAACTTTCATTGGTATAATATGTCATACGTCTGCAAAAAGAACGACATGTAATAATGAAAAGTTAAATTAATTTGTGAAAAACTGGCGCTGAAGCCGTTAAAACAATAACCAATGCACTGAAAAATTAACGTCAATATTTTTTTTGAAGCATTTGATTTCAAAGTAATGAAAAACTTCATCTATCAACTGAAATCGATAAACAGGTTCCTCAATGGATCAGTCAATAATGTGACAAGACCAGAAAAAGAACCTCAAAAATTTGAAAATGTTCAAAAATCGAAATTTATCTACGAAAACTTGTAGTATCAAACAGTTCAACGACACTTCTATATTTAGAGGTAAGACGAAGAACATATTTGTTAACAATTTTAACTCATTGGTCAGTAACATGGTCTAAAATTTGTGAAAATACGGAAAATTTGAACAAAAACAACAAAAATCAGGAAATCAGTCATGTTCACAATACTGTAATCCTCGATAACTCCGCAGAAAAAAAACGAAATTCAAAAAAATATTTTTTAAATTATACATTATACGCTGGACGGGCTTTCTAATGATACCACTCATAGCCATCTACGATGAATATATCATTCAGCTAAAATTGACTCAACAAAAAAACCCAATTGATTCTATAGTTCCTCCCCCACTAAAACAAGTCGGAACAGTTATTAACTTCCTATGTAAAACCGCAACTTGAATTATTTCGATACTGTGATTGACTCAAGATTTTATTTCAATACCTCTTTTGTTTATTATTTAACGCACAATTTAAACAATTTCATCCGTTTTGAAAAATGCAACTTCGGAAAGTTGAGTAGTAAATTCTATTTTTTATCGGCTTATAAGATGCATCTCACCTAATGGTTGATAGTGTTGGGTTTTGACGATTTCCTTGAAAACTCTAATGAATTCTGATTATTAATTGGCTTGACAGACAGAAGTCGATGTAAGATTTTGCCTGCGTTTGTGATGGAAGTCATTAGTAGCTGCTTTAAAGGAGTGATTATTGGCCTTCCGTAATCCAAGTTAAATAGAGTTGCTGAAGCTTGTTTCCAATTTTAAGCTGGTTTTTACCACAGATAAACCCTGCTGTCAGTTTTGTATATTATATGTTTCTGTGAAATAGTTGAGAGTCGGTACCGGATATACTTAGTTTCAAAAAAAATGAAGCTTTGACTCAACATTTTTCAATTGAGTGATATGTTTCACTTAGTTTGTGGAATAAAGCAGATTGCAGAACGTTTTACAAAGTGTTAACTTTGTTGTTCTAGCCCTCTAATTGTTCTGACCCCACCTTAAGGGGGGGAGGAACTATATGCTCAACCTGTTTTTTAATTGCTCTCGAACAAAGTTTGACGCAATCACTGTAAATGTGTTTGTTATTTTATGCAACATTTCGTTTGACCATTTTTGCGTTTTTGTTCTAGAACATTCTTTGAATTCTTGAGTGACTTTTGCACGCTTGTGAGTTTCATTTTTCAAGTTGCTCTCAATCTCAAATAAAGTTTTATGCTAATATAAAAGTGGTTATGAGCGAAAAACAAACGACGCATTGTTGTCAAGTCGTTGAGATGTTGGATGGGAGTCTGGAATCCTGGAGGTGCGCGGTTTGAATTCTGTGGATGTTAAATTTTTTGCACCCATTAAACATTTCTAAGCTGCAGCACCTCTAAATTAGCCCCGCCTGTCCTTCGAGAGCAGTTCATCCGACAGTAGTTGGTTTGTGTTTATACTTTAGTTTTTGGCCAATTGATATGTTCATATTGGACAGTTCTGAGTGCGAGTGGTATCATTAGAAAGCCCGTCGAATGTAAAAAAAAACTGGAATAGCTGTTTTAATTTTTTCAGATGAGTATTCAAGGTTTACAGTTGAACGTTTGACATTTGAAGTAAGCTTTTACGTTTAAATGAGACCCGGTGAACATACATTTTGTTTCCAGAGAACAACTCGTTGTTTTTAGGGCTTCGACAATGTGCTTTCGTGAAATTTTTTTGAAATCGTGAGCTTTGCCTGCATTTGTTGGTTTTTGGTAGTTTCAAGCTTTTTTCTTTCAAAGGTTTTATTGGCTTACTTATGAGGTAAAGTGGACCCATCTAATGGTTTCAGCTGATTCCTAACGGCTCTTTTGACTTTGAATGTTTTGTTTTCAAGAATATCAAGGATTCTTTAAAGTTAAATTTATTTGAATCTGAATTATTTCAACTTGTAGCGCAGTCTCATTAATGACAAGTCTCATCTTCTTTCTAGTGAAACAAAATTTTGTCTGCTAATTGGTGGTTTTATAGTTCAACTTTCGGTTTTATGACTCTCATAATAGAGATTTAATGAAAATTTTGTGATTCATGTTTATTTGCGTTTTAGTCGTTGTTTGGTGTCTTTTTACCTTATCTCAATAATGTTATTTTGCACTGTTGTGGGAATGGGGCTCAGTCGAGCTTATGTCTTTTTTATGTTAAAAGCGTATAGTTTGAATGGCTTGGACACTGCTTTCCAAACATTTTTCGAAATTTGATTTTTGTTGAATCTTTGTTCTAATTTTATGACTGATATTGAAAAATTACAGATGTCATTGACTCCCTATGGAGGTAGAAGTGAACCTTTCTAATGATTTGAGATGATAGATTATGGTTTAAATGACTTCGAGTTTTTTTTCAAAAATGTCTTTCTGAGTTTTATCCTTTTTGTGCTCTTTTTGTCAGTTTTTAGCTTAGTCTCATTATTGACGCATCACGTCCAATTTTCACTGCCTGTAACATTATTCTACTTATTTGTTTTTGTTTTTAACTGATGTGATTTCATCTATCTCATGCAACTTTTTGAAATTAGATCACTGTCTTTGCTTCTTTCTGTAGTCGTTTCTCATAGTACCTTTGATTAAAAAAATGTCCCTTTGATTTTGAAATGAGGACCAGGTGGACATATAAGTAATTTTTCAGTTAATACCTTGTTTTTAAAAATCTTCTGCAAGAGTGGGTGTTTTATTAACTGTTTTTAATAGCCGCCCTCAGCCTCTAAAACGGCTATATTTTAGGCGATCTCCTTTTTTTTGAATTCGCTTTACCGTTTCATCACGTTTTTCGTTTTACATGAGTCACGACTTTCGCGTTTGACTTCTAACTTACCTCACTCACTGTTCCAACTGAATGGTTTTTAAATCCATTCACTCAATGAATTACGCAAGACAGTGAATACAGTCAAGGTCAAAAGAGCAAAATCAAAAGAGACGGGATAAACCCATAAAGCCCGGTTATTAAGTCATTGAGAATTAGGCTATCAGAGTTCATTAGAGAGTTTGCTAGCTGACTTTGGTATTAAGCTTATTAGTTTTCAGTTTTGAAGCTGAATTAAGTATAGTTTTAGAATCCAACCGAAACTTTACGCCGAATTAGATTACTTTTTGACACTGAAAAAAATGAAAAAAATCGGTCAATTTATCTCCTCTTTTTTCTTTTTCTGTTTCCAGCCCGATGTTTTTCAAGCGCGTCAACGGCGGCTTTTTTCCGGCAATCTGCTGGCTACGTTTATTTTTTTTGGAGTTTTGTTGAGTGTACCTGATTACTTAATCTCACTAATGATAGGTCCCATTGGCTTTCAAAGGAGTTATATTTGAATCTATCGAGTGTCTTTGAGTTGAAAGCTTATGCACTTTTTTTCTTTTTGTCGACTTGTTATCGAGTCTTATTAAGGAAAGGTCCCATCTGCTTTTTAGTGAAGGACAAGTTAATTTGTTTATTTTAGGTTTTAGATGATGCTATTTAAATTTTTTGTTGCTGAGATAAAGTTTTGCACGTAACTAAAGTTGGATGAAAAATGACAAAACTTGGCTGGTTCAATTGGGAAGTGTTTGAGATCTTAAATTTCATGGAAACATGAAAATTAGTATTGCTCAGATGACCTCGAGCTGAAGCTGCTTGTGGTCACAATATTTTCACATTAATTTTCGCAAAATATTTATATTTTCACAAAATTGAGCTGCTCATTTCAGGTAAGTTAAGTTTTTAGCGTTTTGTTGTTAAAAACGTTTACTGACTAAGGTTGCTTGAATTTCAAACGGAAATTTAAAAAGCAGTCGTTGTGTGACACTTGTTACTTACGAGTAGTGTGTTCTAAGAAGTGCTGGCTATTGTTTTAAAAATAGCAAGTGGTCATTGATGACAGCTGATGCTACTCTAGACCAATTGTGGAACTCTGTCTCCAGATTTATGTCCGAAGATTTGATATTAAATTGCAATTCTAATCCGGTCGCCTTAAAAAGTAAATTCAGCGTTCAGTTGAATTTCCAGCGCTGGTGTTGTTTATGTTAATGGTTGCATGAGAATTTTAGAAGCTTCGGAATTTGAAAAAAATTTTTGTAATTGATAAATGACAGAATTTGTACTGGGTTAAATGAATCTTCCTAATAATTCAGCAAGTTATTATATATACAGAAGTATTCTTAAATTATTAGAAAAAGGAACATCTCCATAGAAACTCTGTTACCTGAGTTATGATGAACCAAATCAGGTAAATGTTGATAGTAAAGATGTCAAATGAGATATCCAGTTTTGCTGCAAACCAGGGACGCGTTATTCCTAGCGGCTGTGTTCCATTGAAAAATATTTGGGAAAATAATCAAAACTGGGCCAATTTCCCCAAATCTGGATTTCCGCCGAAAATTGAACGGAAGCAACTGGTGAATGCGGCTCAGGATAATAATAACTGGTTATTTTTGTCCTGTCGTTGCTATCAAGATGACGCTTCTGGCGGCCCTGAAAGGGTTGATTGAAAAATCACTGTAATGGATACCCGCTATGTTTTGAATAGACAGATAAGAGGGAATGGTATAGATTGTTTCCTATTTTCCTCTGAGTGATTTTGTTCAGCATTGTCAATATTTCTCCATTTTTTCCTTGTAAAAGTAACCAAGTTAAATTCAACAATAAAGTTGCTCTGAGTTTATTTGCACCCTCCTTTAACATTGTTGAGTAATGTAGAATATAAATTATATTTCATAACTGAAAATAGTTACAATAATTTCGTGATGCAGTTTAATAAGTTGGACGAAATGGGTGTGTTGTTTTGCTTTTTAGACTAAAAATTTAGAGCATATGGTTTGTCGGTCATTGTAGACTCTTCGGTTGTGTCGCCCATTTTTTGTGTAAGATATTATGAATACTAAAGTAGTTGTCTCAATCTCAATTCAGAATGGCATTATTTCACTTGCAATCTGGCAAGAGAAAGTGCCGATAAAAGGCGCTGCAGTTTTTTGTAATTTTTGTCTAGACATGCAATCAAAGATGGGTGGGGGAGCAAATAACAAATGTGAAAGGTGTTCGCACGTAAGTGTATATTTCTATGTTTGCCTTGTATGTAAAAAATGCGCAAATTTATATTTACACATGCCCATGTGTCGTCCTGTAATGATAGACATTGATGGTGTATTTGCAAAAAGCCTTGGTAAGCATTTTTACATTTTTGTTTCGCTGATGGAGGAAAATTATTTAGAGTCTGCGGGCGTATTGAAATGCTCTGACAGTATTCAGAATGTTGTAACCTTGTTGAATAGCTCCAATGGCATTTGGAGAAAAGTTATGATTAAGATTACTTTGTTCAGGCGGCTTAGCAAAAGTTGTTAATAATTATCCCCAACTGGTTATATTTGGGTCTCAGAATTCCATTCATGAATATTTCAGTTTTTTAAATGCCAAAGTTCTAATTTTGGTTAAGTTTTTGACCATAATCAATTGGGCGCGATAAACATTTTATTCTGATTGGGTTTTCGATTAGGTTTTATGATTTGTCTATATAACTTTTAAATCGCAAAATATTTTATTTTGTTCAATTTCTAGCTATGGTTTTGGTCGGATGTTAGCCACTTCCGTCTGGTTTTGATAATTATTTTGCATCGTTTCGTTTTTAGCGGCTGTCTTCGAAAATAAAAGGTCATGTTGTCCTTGCCCTGGCGGGTCTCTTGCCACAAGACTTTAAATTTGGGATCCTCGCGCCACAAAAAACGTAGTGATTGTTGGTCTGACAGAAAACGCTAACTTCAAAAACATTTCTCGGATGTCGGCTGATATGGCAAATTTATGCTACAGGAAGTGGAGGAGTATATGGGTCGGGACCTGCAAGCAATGAGTTTACCTGTGAGACGTGGTGAAACTTAGCTGCTCAATCGAGCACCCTTTAAGCCTTTCCTCACATGTTCATGTTCACAACCATATGGTGAGTTACTTACCACTTTTTTTGGGCGGTTCTCAATTTTCAGGGCGTTTGAAACTACTACCTACGCTCTTTTGGTGTCTTTGATGGTACTGGAGTACTTTTTCTCCTATCGCTATCCTGGAACATCTAGAAAACGCTTCGCGGTTGATAGTGTTCCCAAGGATTTCGCGAGCTTGTGCGTTTGCTGCAGTTTTTGGGGTCAATCTGCGTGCTGGCACCGAACGATTTCGTTTTTTACCTTGGGCTTACAAGGCTACAGTGCCTTCTCTTGTTCCATATTTGCTTCGAAGCGCTTTGAGACTAACCGCAAACTTAACAGTAACAAACTGCTTAAAACCAACATACGGGCAAACGTATGGCAGCGGGTGAATGCCAACTGCAATATGTCACCAAGATGTGGCCACTTCATAGATGCAATTTTTGTTAGATACAGCATTGTCATAACATTCTGATGGCCTTGGTGAAAAAATGCCTCACAATAACTTTTTTTAGCCAGGTGCTTTGCGACTACGGGGCTGGCTTCGGGGAGTTGACATGAAATCAATTTTGGGAACATTGCAAACTGGAACATTTGGTGCGGATGTATGTTTTAAGTTATTCATATTCTGCACGGTGTTACTCCTCTTAGGGAACAACAGGTTTATTGTCTGTGACGCAACTGGAAGGAGGTTGGGGAATTGGGAGTGCCAGCAGGAAATGTGAATTTAAAGGCTGTAGGGTAGCAGTTGGGTTAGCAGCAATGGGAATTTGATGCCTTAGCGGGATCTGCGTTGCTTGTACGGATTGCAGATTCGGTTGCTGGTGACATTGATGCGTGCATTTGAAGTTGGAGCGTGCAGTTTATTAAAGGTGGCAGCCGCGAGTTTTGTATGGAAGGTTGGTTTAGAAATCCTCGGTTGTCAAGGCAATTACCCAGTTGCACGCTGTCATGTTTAGCTACTTGGTTAGTTTCCCATTGTGTTCATTTTGAGGACGGAGGTATGCCCGAGGTGACGCCTGTTTAGTCACAGAAACTGCAACCCCAGTAACGTTTACTGCCCGCTATTTCAGTTGGACCTGGTAAAAGTTATTGAAAAATAGCATAAAATAATTCTATGGGTGTGGTCTGCTTTAGCAGCAACGGCACCAGCCTTGACGATACTGAATCGTCGTTGCTTTGTTAGCAAAAAATGATGTTATAGTTGATTAATAGCCGCACAGCGTTAGCTGGGGCTATTATTGGCCTTCTCTTGGTTTTTTTTTACAATTCAAAGAATTTGAATTGTATTGGGGCGCTGTCTTTTTTTTGAGATCTGTTCACACATTTTCATGATTTTTGAAGTCAAATTGGAGTAGTGATTTTGGTCACGCCGAAACAGGAAGTGGAGTGAAAAAGCGAGTGGTTTTGCGGCGTGAAATTTTTTCGCTCCAAATTTAAAGTAGAGTGAGAAAACGGTGTTTGAACAAAAATTCGCTTTCTCGCTAGTGGTTTTTTGTTCACATGCGACAATTTCACTTTGATTTTCACTGTTTTTTCGATTTTTTGGGTCGGTTTTTTTTCTAAATGGTTTTCCCAATCCATTCATAGTCCGTTCTAGGTCTAGTTTTCTGTTAAGTCAATGAAAATTCTTTGAATTGTACGTCAGGACTTGTCCTGCTATGTTTTTTTATTTCGTCGTCAATCTGGCAGTTATGTTTACGAATTGAGTTTCTGGTTCTCTTTGTCAGGTTTACTTCGGCATGATATTGTAACTTATCAGCGCAAAGTAAGGGCATTGGATTATTGACGCGCAGTAATTTGTCGGGGTTTTCTACTGGTTATATTGCATGTCTCAGCTAAAAGATGGGTCTCTGTCACGCCCCTATTTCGTTCCTTATAGTTACGTGATGATTTTCCCTTAAATATCCATAAATAAGTGCTATAATTTAGTTCATATTCAGTTAGTTTCAAGGCCATATATAGCCAGTATCTCCATCTAGGCCTGTAACCCCTAATTTGTTTATGTTTATGAAAAACAACCGCAGATTGACAGTTTTACTAGCAAACACCTCAAGTGCCTAAAAGCCTCAATATTTACTTTTTTGAGTTTCTTGATGATAAATTCACATAATCAGTAAATAACTTCATGAGAGATTATGTACTTGGTGAAGTAATTATTCTGATGAAGTAGGTGCTAATACGGAATTGTATATGTACTGAACAAACACCAAGAGACGTATAAAAGCCGGAAATTGCCCAACTTGTAAATCAGTAAATATTTGCGAAGGACCAATACAACTGAAGGCACAGTCCTGCGGAACCCACTATCACCAGAACTCCGGAGAACCAGCCGGACAATCAGTTGCCTATCATCTCATAAAAACTTGATAAAAATTGAGAAACTTCTTGTTAAAATTATTAAACAATTCTTGCTAAAATAATTAAAGATTGAACTGGAAATTCTCTTAAAACCTCCAAGTTTGATAAACTAAGTTACAGAAGAAATAGCGACTAACTTAACACTAAATTGCAAGGCAAACTAGTGGATATATCACGCATCTGAACCGCTCAATAAAAGGCTATTACTAGCTTATTTTATTCAAAATATATCTGCTAAAAATCGCACTGTGAAACACCAAAATAAGTCCTTGTAAAATGCCAATTATTCAAGTTAATTACTTCTAATATAAACCTCAATAACACCACGAGGAACACTATATAAATCAGTGCGTAACATGGTGACAGGAGTTATTAACTGTTTTCCAGTTTAACGAACCAAAACTTTGATTAATTTCTTGATAATTTCGATATTTTCTTCCTTTATTTTGTTGTTTTCTTTCTTCTCTTCTTCTTCATTACCTTAAGAGCCTCCAATCATCCAGAATCTCATCCAGCTCTTCCTTCTCGAGCAAAATGATAACGCACAAAGCAGTAACAAAGGAAAGAATGGGTGGAAACTGTGCTTGTGTCTTTGTGGACTAAGTGTAACAACAACTAAGTGTTTGAGTGGACAATAACTGGAGCAAACTCAACCACAGCCGCCACAACGGACAAAAACAACACAGGGTATTTGCAAACGAGGATATTGTGAGTAAATGAATTTGTAAAATTAATTTTGGTGCTTTATGTCAATTTATAAAGAACAAATTCTCCCCGCTATTAATAATTGTCGCTCTTCCCCCAATTTTGTTGAACATATTGAAGGAAACCACATTAATTATACCCAAAACAACAGTAAAACGCAAGCTCAGATAGTAACCGCTTTTTCTGCTTCATTTTATAAGTCTATCGTTATTTATGTGCTAGATAAAGATGACAAACGTGTTGCAATTTATTGGACAGCAAAAAGTTTAAATCAGAAATCTCGTAAATTTGGACTTATCCGTCACAAACTTCAATCTGATAAAGAAATTAACCTTGATAACATCATTACTGATTATCAGATAACATCAGAATAATAAATTACTGAAACCATAACTTAATTATTAACTAAAAAAGAGGACAAAAATAAACAATTATATTTTATTTCCCCGCCCAGCTCCGGAGGTTAATGAATCAAACAGTGACTTCGGTCATTATGCTGTTGCCTATTTGAGTGCAGCTTCCACACAGGCCTGTGCGGTCGTGGTCCCCACGATTTTTCCTAGACTAAGGGGCACTCTTTAGAGGTGAGACTTCGGCGGCCCATACGGCTTCAACGATATAAGTCTGACGATTCGACCGGAGCTTTAGGAATAGGTTTATAAGAAGCCCATCTTTATTATTCTCTGAACGAATGGTTTCAGTAGTTTCTTTTCTGATATTCTTGTGCTACTCACTTAACTGTTTTCATCTCTTAAAACCCCTTAATCTCTCCATTAAGTTAAGTTAAGTGTGCTATTTAATACTTTAGAACAAAAATAAGACTGATTGAACGAAAAGTATATAATCTAATCGGGTAAAAAGCAAAATGGCACACGCGCAGATCAACATCACACCTTTTTCCGGATCAGAAACGGATAGTTTTAACGAGTTTGAACAACTAATAACAGGTGCAATCGGAGTTGCAGCAATCGCAAACGCGCAACAAGCGAACTTTCTGCAATTACATTTAAAAGGAGACGCTTTACGATACTTCTTAACCCTACCAGAGGCTACCCGACTAGTCTTTGAAGACAGTATAACAGCTCTAAGGAACAGATTCACGCAGGATGACTTGAGAGAAATTAGAATCATAAAGTTAGAAAACCAAAAGTTCAATCCAAAAACAGACACAGTTAAGAATTTCTTAGTAAAGTTAAGAACAGAGGCCAATAAAGCATATCCAGCACCTGAAATAGTAGTAGCGGCAGCAGGAGGAGGTGATGCTGAAGCCCGTAGATTCGAAAGAGAGACAGCAGCAAGAGAATCTGCCCTTCAGATGTCAGAAAACAGAAAAAACGAGCAAATAAAGCGCTTCTTTATTAAGTCTATGCCAAACTGGCTTAAGCCTAAGCTCTTAGAAAGGCCAGAAACAGATACAATAGATCAGTTATGCACCTTAGCTAGCCAGCAAATTGCAATAAGGGAGATGTGTAATAGAGAAGAGTATGTTGACGACGGATTTAATGAAATAACTGAAACAAACACTGATAAAATGTTAAAAGCAATAACTGTTATATCAAATAATCAATAAGAACTTGAGCAGAAACTTGAACAGAGAATAGCACCTAAAAATGAGCCACCAGAACAAGACCCAGTTAATATTTTTACACCATATTTTCCACAGCAAGTTTATAAATAAAGTTATAGACAAAATTTCCGCCCCCAAAACCAAAATTATCGACCAAATTATCCCCAATATCAGTCTAACTATCGTCAGTTTCAGCAAAACTATTGGCCCCAGCAACAGTATGCCCCCCGTGCTAATAATTACCGAGAGTTTAGACCGCAATTTAATGCCCCTAGACCGTTTTATTATAACGAACAGCCACAAACTCGTAATTATTGGACCGAACCTTCAGATAGTCCCCCATTTGTTCATCCAGCTTATGTTAATAGACCAGTTTATCGGTTCCCAACAAAAAATACCCCACAAAACCTTCTTAGACAGGGTATAGTTTACGATAGTCCAGCTCCAGTACAAAACCGATATAGTACTCAACAATTAAATCAGTCTAATCGTGCAAGTAACCCTCAAAATAGAAATATGAGAGGTATGAATTACCCATTTAATCAACAAAAAAACTAATGAAGCCACCCAACTTTAAAAAACAAAAAAAATTTTAAAAACTCAGTTAACTATTATAACGAAAGCACGTCTAGTCCTAGTTTAGATAAAGTAATAGAGCCAGTTTATAACAAAAGTAACAAAAAGCGTAGAAAACGCAAAAGTAATAATATTAAAAGTAAAGTTAATAATTCTGTGCAACTCCCAACACAAGTACCTCAATCCGCACCAAAGCCAACACCACATGTTCAGCAATTATTCAGCATTGTCCCACTTTTAGGCAGAACATTGTCCTATGTTAAAGTTAAATTTAATGGAGAATTAGAAAGACGCGCACTAATCGATACAGGAGCATTTGCAAATGTGATAAGTCGTGAGTTTTACAAGGAACTAATTAACACAAATATCAATTCAATAACAGAAATAGAAAAGCCAGATCTAGATAAAGTTGAAATGGCAAACGGAAATATAGTTAAAATTGACAAAGCAGTTAAAGTTACATTTAAATTGGGCACACAAACATTTACAGAAGATTTCCTTGTTTTAATTGTCACAACTCCTGTATTATAAGGCAACCCATTCTTCGTTAAACACAAAGTTAGCATCTGCCCAGGACAAAGTTACATTAAATTCCTTGATCAAACTCTGCAAATAAATGAAATAAAGCCAGAAAAGCAACCCAGAAGAGTTGTAAAACGTAAAAAATTCGGAGTTTATACACAGAAAAAGCAAGTCTTGCAGCCAAATCAACAAGCAGTATTAGAATGCAAGCTTTACGATAAACTAGAATCTTTCAGTGACCTTTGTGGGGTAATAATTCCAAATGAAATCTTTGAAAAAGACAGTGAGGTAATATTAACGTCCTCTTTAAGTAAAGTTGCTGAAAATAATATCCTTTATATCTATGTCTTGAACATTACTGACCATCCAATTACCATAAATAAAGGCGAAGAAATAGCCAAATTCTCATTCTTAACGTCTGATCAAGCTGAAAAGTTGTTAGAAGTAGATCCTCAATTAATAAATGTAGCAAAAATGAGTGAAAATTATTTAACAGAAATAAATCAATTAATTCAAGTCACAGATACCCCGAAAAGAAAATCTCAACCAGCGAAACTGGCCCCGGAATATGAAAAACTATGGTTCCCAACGCCTGAAACGTGCCCAGATCCGACAAATTTGTCGCCCTTGCAGAGAGATATCTATGAGCAACTGCTAAAACTGCAAGAAATGGAGAAATTAGATCCAAAGGGTAATCATCAGGATAAAATAACATTTTTGAGCAAGTTTCCGTGGGAAAAATCAGCCCTCAATGATGAGCAAAAAGCAGTAGTAGGTGAACTACTAGTTGAATTCAGTGATATCTTTGCGAAACACAGATTTGACGTTGGATATAATACAGATTTAAAAATAAAGTTAACTCCAGAAAGAAGCATACCAATTTACGAACAAGGTCCTCCAACGCCCGTCCATTTGAGAAATGAGCTACAAGTAGAACTAGCATTAATGCATTATTAAGGACTGATAACAACTTTGTCTCAATCAAGATATAGTAGTCCACTTTTCGCACAACGAAAGAATTCAGGAAGAATTAGACTATTACTTGACTTGAGAAAAGTAAACCACTTGCTGAAAAATGACTACGTAAATACGAATTTCCCGATTTCAAACATGAGCGACGCAATAAATTACTTTGCTGGAAAAAAATTGTTCACAAAACTTGACTGTTCTCAAGCATATCATTGCGTGCAAATGGCAGACGATGTATCAGTGCAACTGCTAGCATTTAACTTTGCTTCGAGAACTTATGCTTATAAATGTCTTGCACAAGGATTGAATAAGTCAGTAACAGGATTTAGCTCCTTTATTAGACATTACTTGGACCCATGCTTAGCTTCAGGAAATTGTACCCAGTTTATGGATGATATCGGAAATGCAGTAACAAATTTTGAACAATTGGTACCCTCTTTGCGAGAAATATTTATCTGTATACGACAATCCGGTCTGAAACTGTCGCCCGAAAAGTGTGAAATAGCAACCGATACAATGAAATTCCTTGGAAATAACATCAGTGCAGAAGGAATATCACCAGAAAAATCAAAAATAACGAAATTTCTTGATAAATTTAAAATGCCGAAAACAACAAAGCAAGTAAAACGACTAATCGGCTTCACGCAATTCTTCCGTAATTACATACCTAATCTAGGTGAGAAAATAATGTCCTTTTACAAGCTCCTGAAGAAGGATGCAGTAATAGAAACCACAGAAGAACATGTAAAAGCATTAGAAGTAATAAAGAAGGATCTAATGGAAGCAACGAATGTAACTTTGCGATTGCCAAAACCAGGGCTACAGTATGTAATTCTTTGTGACGCTAGTTACCACGGTGCAGGTTTTGTACTAATGGTGGAAGACTACGTAAATGAAACTGGAAAGAAAGAAAAGAAAACATACGCTCCCGTTTCGTTTGGATCGCATTTGTTTAATGCTACGCAATTAAAGTTTTCAATTTACTACAAAGAGTTCCTAGCTTTGTACTACGCGCTGGACTACTTCTCGCACTACATTTGGGGATCAAGTAAACAAGTAATTATACTAACTGACAACAAAAGACTCACACAATTCTTCCAGTCAAAAGTAATACCGCCATCTCTTTGGAATTGTTTAGACAGAATACTCGCATTTAACATAGTAATTGCTCACATTCCAGGACGCGCTAATTATGCCACAGACTTCCTCTCCTGAATGGAGAATGACAAAACAGCAACAATGTCTTTAAATTTAACAGATAGAATTCCAGTCAGAGAAATAGAAATAGATACTGAAGCACAAAATCCTGATTTTGAACTGAACGTATTATTTGATACTGAGAACTTTAGTGACGAAATAAATAGTGAAGAAGTTAACTTTCTCAAAAAATTGGGATATTATGAAGACTACAAAAAACGTCAAAGTAACTTACCAGTAACAGAAATTCAAGGGCTATTCAAATTAAAAAGAAAAACAGAAATAAATTCAATTGAGTATCCAAATCCATTAGATGAGTTTCCAGACCTTACAGACAACTTAATTAGCCTTAATTTAGCAGAAGAGCAACAAAAAGATACAGACATTAGAACAGTAATAAACTGGATTCAACAAAATAATCAACAACCTGACTTAAAGTATGCTACAACAAATTTAAAAAAGTATCACAAGCACTTAAATAGATTAATTCTTGAAGGGAATGTCTTATACCGGAATTTTTATGATGATACTGGAAAAGTACTTCATAAACAATTCTGCGTACCTAAGCATTTGTGGAAAGAGACTATATATAGACTCCATAATTCACAAACAGCAGGTCACTTAGGCATCAAAGCAACAATTCAGGAATTTAGAAAGCGATTTTATTATCCAGGCTTCACTGAACATTTCATTAGCTTCATCAAAAACTGCCTTACTTGTCTCCAATTGAACAGAGTACCAAAAAGCCATATTACACCAAAGTTACAACCAGTCAGTTCACTAAATCATATCCAGGAGATATGCTCCAAATAGATTTAGTAGGCCCCCTAAAGTCATCGCAATTTAAGTATGTTCTGAGTGGAATAGATGTTTTCACAAAGTACCTATTCGCAGTTCCATTAACGAATGGATACGCTGACACAGTAGCCCGAGAACTAGTAAAGGTGTTCTTCCAACACAGCTACATTCCTCAAACAATACTTAGTGACTTAGGAACTAACTTTACTTCTGAATTAATGTCAGAATTAGCAAGTTTACTAGAAGAAAAGTTAAAACATGCCTCACTAAAGCACCCTCAAACTACTGGAGCAGTAGAACGATCTCACTTACCACTGAAACGAATTCTGAAACTTAATACAGAAGAACAATGGAAAGACTGGCATAAATATGTTCCTCTTGCAACCTTTATTCATAATACTTCATATCATTCAGCAACAAATTGTTGTCCTTCAACTTTATTCCATGGCAGAGAACCCATAAAGCCCCTCGACATTAGGTTCTCTAGAAAAGTAATGGATGCAGTAGCAGTAAACTCGGACTTTGTAAATGAACTGCAAGATGCAATGATGCAAAAGTTTGGAGAAAACAAAGAAAAACTGACGACCGCATACCTGAAGTACAAAAAGTATTATGATCAAAAAGCTTCAGCGAAACCGATTCCGGAGAAATCATTCTGTTTACTTTTGAATCCTAAGTTACTAGAACAATCAACAGTAATAGCTTCCCAAGTTCAGAAATGGCTACCGCTTTATAAAGTGGAAAAAGTCCTTACTGACTCTAACTACATCATTCGAAAAGTAAATACGAATTACACCCAATGTGTTCATCGCATCAGACTGAAGCCAATTAAACCAAGTGAACCTCCTGAAGATCTCGAAGTCATCAATCCTGTAAACTTTCAACCTGATCCGCTGAGAAGACAACACATGGAACCTGACCTATTTGATAAACATATCCCAGAATTAATCAATGAGCAAGAAACAGAGATACAACAATCCAAGAAAGTGAAACAAGATCCAGTCAGAGTGACCATAAATGTTCCTCTAGGTGGACCATTAGCAGGACCAGCAGTAGCAGCACCTCCAGCAGCACCACCGGCCCCACCAAGGGTAGTAGCACCAGCAGTTAGACCACGAACTGCCCCAGTTAATCTTCCAGTAATTGATTCCTCAAGCTCAGATGAAGCAATTCCAAACTTATTTAATGAAAATAGCAGTTCAGACGAAAATTTAGCTGACCTGAACCTGGATGCAGAACAAATTGCCCGAATACCAGTTAACCCGTTAATTGCTGACGAAATTAGACATCAAGAACCAGAAGTTCGTGTTCCTCTTGTGTCATCTTCATCAGATGATGAAATGTTCCTACCAGCTCAACAGCCTCGCCCGTCAATAGAACCATTTGATAGTGACTCGCCTCCAGAAACACGTGAAGAACAATTTGCGTTAACTGATAGAAAATTAAGAGCCCGACCTTATCACCCTAAACGACAACCAGAAAAAAGTGCTTTCAAATCACCAGAATACCAACAGAAGAAAAATTTCCAAGGATTTAAAATAACTAGACAAATATGGTTACACGATAAAGATAGAAATCCTTACCTAACCAACCAAGTTAGAAGATCAGGCAGTCCTAGACCAAAAAACGCACGTGCCAGACTGGAACAAGAAGAAAAACGTGAAGCAATAAAAGAATCAGCACAAGCAGCACAACAGTCAAATACACCAAGTAGAGAGACAAAACTAGATCAAGTTAGAGCAAGTATAGCAAAATATTCAGGGAAAAAGCCCAGCAGTTCAGCAAACAAACCAGTAACTAGATCTCAATCGAAAAAATCTTCACCAGGCTCATCTAATCAAAATTTAAACTATTTTAGTCAAGAAATAAATGCAACATATCTAAGTTCTCCAACAGATATCTTATATTCACCACACTCTTTTGCACACTGTATATCAGCAGACCTTGCAATGGCAAAGGGATTAGCCCGACAAGTCAAAAGCTGGTACCCAGCAGCCCCAAGTGCAATTAGACTTAGATATCCACCAGATAGTGGCTCAGTTCTAATCTACTTCGACCCCATTTCCGAACGTTATATCTTCAGTTTAGTTACAAAATTCAGATACTACCACAAACCCACTTACGAATCAGTATTAGCAAGTCTCTATGAACTGAGGTAAATAGTAATAGATGCAGGAATAACACACTTAAGTCTTCCAAAACTCGCCAGTGGCTATGATAAATTAGATTTTAACATCTTTTTTGAGCTTATATGCCAAGTCTTCGACCCTCTACCCATAACCATCTTTATCCATTAGCATGTACAGACCCAGTACAGTCTAACAGCACCCTTAATTTGTCCAAAAAGTCCAACAAGCCTGAGCAACTTAGTCCTAAAGTCCCAAAAATTTTGACCTCAAATACTAGTTATTTTGTTATATCTCCAGAACTACTTGTCTGAACCTGGATTAACCTATTGTTCTGAAAAGCCCTTATCCAGTAGAGGCGATTCCAGCTATTATTGACCCCATTCTACCCGTTCTAAGTACCAAAAACTTAGCCTAAAATTGACCCTTCCGAAAATCCGAGGTTCACGTCAGGAAAATAGTCATAAAATTGTGAAAAATGCCCCGTTCATCCCAAATTTTTGCGCTGCAGCATTTCTCAAGCCGAGAAACCGACCTGCAAATTTTGAAGCGATTTGGAGAACTTTCAAAATTGAGTGACGCTGGAGCCCTCAATTTTTGACACTTTTCGAATCCGCTCGAATTCAATGATAACTCCTACAAAAAACCTCCAATTGACCCATTTTATAGCCCTGGATCATCCTACTGCTCACGCTTGACATTCCAGTACCCAAAAATTCCGTCAAAAATCAATAAAAGTTGAGTTATGACAAAAATTCCGAACCCTACCAAAGTGCGTTAAATTGATTAAAATGTAGTGTAAATTATATCCCAAAAACATGCCAAAATCTGTCCCAAATGTCCTCAGCAGCTACTCCCAACTGCCACCCACATGGTACAACCTCAAACGACCATTAAAACCCAATATTTCCAAGTATATGTTGAAAAATGACAAAAAAACGATATTTGAGCTTCTGTTTCAATTCACCGCTTCAAAAATTTTGTCATTTTATTCTCCACCTGACCCAATAAAAGCCACCTACACCCCCTACAACCCTAGTGAAACCCCCCACTAGCTTTTGTAGTACCATAAAAACCAGTCCCAGCTCATCCCAGTATCAACCATGAAGACTTAAATCCAAATAAGCTCTGAAATCGCCACAATTTTGTCAGGAAAAATTCAGTTATTTCCAGCTAGAGTCAATATTATTCACTTCTGACAGCAACAATACCATCAGCACGCCCACATCTATAGCTCTCAGAATGTGCACTCCCAGCCCCCTAGTGCCAATACAAGCTGAGAAAAGACTGCCAAAGTAACGAAAATCACAAAAAATCGAGTGTAATTTCAAGAAAAAGTGATCAAAAATGCATCTTAATACCCGAATATGCCCAATTTTATTGTTAATTCAGTTAGCCCTACTCATGAGCAGTCCAACCATAGCAATCAATCATTCTGAACAAGTTTTTCATAGCCTCATAGCCAATAACCTATCCCCTATCTGAGCCTTTTCAAAAAACCCAGGTTCACTGCAGCAAAAACGTTATAACTCGCGAAAAAATAGTTGAAGCTGCCCAAACTTTTGCGCTGCAGGGTTTTTTGAGCCGATAAAGCGATTCACCAATTTTGAGCTCAATCGAAGCATTTTAAAAATTGAGTGACGCTGGGCCCCTCAATTTTGGAGACTTTTTGAAAATTCACGCACATGTTCATAAAATCCAAAATATGATCAAAAAGCCGATATTATTAGCTTAAGACATCCGCATGCTCAAGTTCTACACGCCCATACCAAAAATATTGAAAATTGTTCAGTAAAATGTTGAAATAATAGTAAAAAACTGAAGCCTACCAAACTCTTCTCAAATTTGCCAAAGTAGAGCCAAAATTAGACTATAAAAAAGTATCAAATAGCCGAATTATGAGCCCATATTCAATATTCAGTCTCCCTAGTAGTTGTCCAAGCCTAATAAACCAATAAAATTGCATAGAAATTCATAAATGTTGAAAAAAATGAAAAAATCGAAAATTGCACATATTTCACAAAATTTGGTCCGAAATTTTAAAGTGAAAAACTCAACATATTATAGTCAAATCATGCATTACTCCACACCAAAAGCTGCCACCAACATAGTACTCACTAGTATGCCCCACAATTACTGTCAAAAAGCAATTATCTCCAATCTATGTCAACTTGTGCACAAAACACGATGCTTCACAAGTAAAAATCTAGTAAATTTCACAGAAAAACTGGCACAAAACACATATTACTCAACTTCAAACCTACCAAAATGCTACCCCTGATAGCCACAGATATCAGTACTAACAGTTAGCACCTGATTTAGGCCACTAGAGAATCACCAGACTGACACATGTCTCGACGAAGCTCAATTAGTGGAAAAATCATGCCTGCAAATTAGCATTTTGGACGCAAAAATCAATGTTCTGACCCGATAAATAACTTCAAACCCTATAATTCACTAATATACATTAGTACCAAGCACAGACAGTACCATTTTAACCATTCAATACCGATAATGTATGAACAGTGACGACTTATTCAGACCGAAATTTCATGATTCAAAAATAGCCATGTTCAGATCCCGAAAACAATCATAACTTTGCGAAAAATGCTTAAATTGCGCCAAATTTTTGCGCTGCAGGGTTTTTTAAGACACAGAAGCGACCTGCCAATTTTGAGCCCGATTGGAGCAATTTAATAAATTGAATGACGCTGGAGCCCTCAATTTTTCGCATTTTTCGGTTTTTCATACATCAGTAAAAAAGTTGACCAAAAAGTGCCCAAAAACCTGAATTTATTGCATAGTTATTCCCCACCGATGTCTACTGAGCGGGCCAAGCCAAAAAATTTGCCCAAAGTTCAATAAAAATTGAAAAATTCACATATTTGCCACACTAGCCCTGATGCGGAAAAATGACCAAAATTACATGTGAAAATTAGTACCAAATACTCTTCCAAACCAGCCCAAATTACACACAAGTGCTGCTAACAACCAGATTAAGTATCTAGAATCATTAGAACCAGTCTATGATCAATAATTCACAAGTAAATTAAAGTTAATGCCCAAAATTCAAAAAAGTCGTGATGTCACCAAAATTTCACTTTCACAAATATGTCATTATAAAGTCACACACTGCAATTAAAATGTTACCACATGCTCACACACTTCACAGCTGCTAGTTCCAACATTCTAATCCAATTAAGAAAGCTACAATTGACAAATAATAAGTAAAAACTCACCAATGACTGCAACTACACTACATGATAATGAAAAAAATTGAACTAAAACTAGTTAATTTTCATCAGCACACCCTTATCACTCAGCAAATTCAGGCACTAACTGATAACACACGCACCGAACAACGCTGAAAAGCCATAACACTCAGTCACTACTACCACTGACATCTACTTATTAGTTAAACACTCACTAACTGTCCCATTTTCCCCTATTTACTCCCTGAAAAACTCGAAAAAACATGTAAAGACTGCAAAATTCGACCCCCCAACCACTATCCCCATAATCACACGTCCATCAGTCAACCAAATAACTACACTTCAACATGTTTAAACACCATATTTAGTAGTAATATCAATAAACATACACATCAACACACATGATCACAAAATAAAGTACACCTGAAATGAACAAACATCACATAAACAAGTGCCATATTAAGAAAACTAGAACTAGAAGCCTGAGTACAGTAAATAAATGAATAAATAAACACCGGAAGACCAAAGAGAACCAGTTGAAACACTCAGAAGCGCCACATCAGTAGAAGATTGTCCTGAAACATAGTTGATATTATTGAAATACGAAAATGTTACTTACAATTGTGTTAAATCTCGTACTTTTCGGCCCCACTTTTGAGACTCCGATTAACACAGCAGCAGCTCTGGATAAAGGAATCATCTTCCTTAAGGAAGGAAAAATTCTAATTACCGAAAAGTTCATTAACGTGGAATTTTTAGTACCGTTTCCTCGTTATAATTTTACGATCAGACAACAAGTAGAGACTCTACTTAATGAACTCTCCAAAAAGTGGATCACGCAATCAGAATTTTGCAACCTAACATACAGCACTACATATCGGAATCAAACAGACGCCTTCAATGTTGATTGGCTTTACACAAAGATACTCAATTCTAAACAATAGAAGCCGAAAGTCCTTAAATTACGCAACGAGACTGAAAAACTCCTTACCAGAGTCGAAGAAGACCCTCACAATCGACAAAAACGAGCCGCCCCGCTTGCAATTGCAGCCGCAGTCGCTGGAATTGGACTTTTCGGTCCAGGAATAGCAATGAGCAGCGGAGGATGCGGTGGAATCACAGGAATTTTCGGATCTTGTCAGCGAACGTCTCAAAACGCTGAAAATATCGATCGATTAGCTAACAGTTTCAATAGCCTCAACGACTATGTCATGGAAATCGGAGCACAAACCGATAAGAAATTTTTCCTAGTTGCTGACGAACTTGCAAAGGTTTACAAAGTTCAAAACGAAATGCAAGAAAACCAGAACAGAAACTGGAAACTAGTAGAGAAACAGTTTGCAATTATAGATCATAATCTGAATGCACTAGCCTCCTGTATGGAAATTCAATTATCACAACAACAATTGAACTTTAACTTTGACACAGCAGCATCATTACTTCTTGCTCTTTACGCAGATATCAAAAGTTACAGAGCAGCCTTATATTCTTTCCGAATTAATGTTATAAATGCAATTCCTACTTTACTTGATAAACGTCTTCCAATCTCATTAGTACCTCGTAAATCTTTGATAAAGATCCTTGATGCAGTCCATGATAGCCAAAAGAACGCCCCAGATCGTCTAACTTTGGCAATACCCATGACTGACATACTTTCGTACTACGATGCGAAATTAGTACAAGAGATTTCGACAGTTGAAGACGGACTTTTACTGACACTAGCCATTCCCCTAGCCTCTAGCCAGACAGTGTTTGAAGTTTATCGTGCAATAGTAATCCCTATGCCTCAGAAGGACTCTGTAGATGCCTTACGATATGTGATAGAGGGAGAATACTTAGCAATATCAGAAGGACAGATGGAAACCACAGTACTGACGAAAGCTCAGTATGACAACTGTCTTGGATCGCCACGATACCGAATCTGTCATGAGACAATGGAAACCCACCTTGGATTCTCATCGTGTCTAGCAACCCTCAAATTTCACCACACAATCTCAGCAGTGAAAGTATGTGATATAGAGAAGGTTGTGTTACCCAACCCAGAACGAGCACAGAACCTTGGATACGGAATTTGGCTCCTAACATCAGCTTCAAGTGATTATACCCTTAGTGAGATTGGTACGGATGAAAATGGCCGACACATCAATGTTCCTCATAAAGGTTGTAACATCTGTTTAATCACATTAAAATGTGGACATACAATGTTCAGTGACCACATTAAAGTTCGAGCTGATTTACAAAGTTGTCAGTACCTTCCAGCAACGAGAATTAATGTAAAATTACCAGATCCACTTGCACACTTAATTGACTCAGTACCTAACATAAACGACCTTCCGAAATATGATTCCAGTACTGAAGCAAACCTCGATTTATTGAAGAAAGTTAAAACCGAATTTATTTACTCGAATAGAAAGTTATCAACAGAGTCACTAGATGCTATAGCAAAGCCAATTACCACCGAAATGAAGTCATTTAAACCAGCACTAATCGACAAACTTGAATCCTACGTTCCAATCAAATTTTCTCTCACTAACAATCATAGTCTTTATCGGAAATCTAGCCCTACATATTCTCTTCATGTTCTTATACCATAAAGTAGCCTTTGTACGACGAATGGTACCGAATTTCATGAAGCTTAACGGAACCAATGTACCGCTAAACCCAGTAGTTTCCGTACCCAAACATCTGAAAGCAGATGTAGTCACAACTCTAGCCAAACAACTCAAGCAACCGCCAACAGTCATTTCCCCAGAAGAACTTGGAACCCTCAAACGACAACGGAGAAATTCCGTGCCCGCAACTTCTACCATGTCACTCAACACCATGGACCGATTCAACACAGACGATGAACTGGACCATCAAGCCCAACCGCGAGATGAAAGTATTCTTTAAGTTCATGAAAGTCTTAAATAGTTCAACAAGTATTAACCCTTTAAATGATTCAGCATCCCTTCATTCATTAAGTTCTAATCATAAGTGATTTAAACCAAATCAGTACTCCAACCCAAGAAATTAACCAGAGCTGTTAACCACTTATTTAGCCAGTTCAAATGTTTTCAAAGTTTAGAGGTATTATTCAGTGAAATAACCATGATAAATTTCAGTGCTAATCTTAATGTGTTCTCTAAACCCTAACTCTACCTTTTATTCTCACTATTTCCTCAACATTAGCGCATTTTGACATCTTTAACGTTCCTTCAAAGCTCTTAATCTTGTCTTAACTTTCCTCACGTTAACCTTTATCTCCATTTGTCTTAACTTAAACTTTATTTCTTCAATTTCTTTCATTATCTTTAACTTAAATGCTTTCGTTCCAAAACTCTTTTCTAAGAAAACATAAATTGGGTGGCTCCAACAAAAATATGTGTATATCCTTATACTTGTGCAGATTATATGTTTTATAGAAAAAACTGTAAAAAACCAGTTCCTTCTCAAAGTTTTCATGGAGTCGGGTAGTGTCACATAGCAACGGCACCAGCCTTGACGATACTGAATCGTCGTTGCTTTGTTAGCAAAAAATGATGTTATAGTTGATTAATAGCCGCACAGCGTTAGCTGGGGCTATTATTGGCCTTCTCTTGGTTTTTTTACAATTCAAAGAATTTGAATTGTATTGGGGCGCTGTCTTTTTTTTGAGATCTGTTCACACATTTTCATGACTTTTGAAGTCAAATTGGAGTAGTGATTTTGGTCACGCCGAAACAGGAAGTGGAGTGAAAAAGCGAGTGGTTTTGCGGCGTGAAATTTTTTCGCTCCAAATTTAAAGTAGAGTGAGAAAACGGTGTTTGAACAAAAATTCGCTTTCTCGCTAGTGGTTTTTTGTTCACATGCGACAATTTCACTTTGATTTTCACTGTTTTTTCGATTTTTTGGGTCGGTTTTTTTTCTAAATGGTTTTCCCAATCCATTCATAGTCCGTTCTAGGTCTAGTTTTCTGTTAAGTCAATGAAAATTCTTTGAATTGTACGTCAGGACTTGTCCTGCTATGTTTTTTTATTTCGTCGTCAATCTGGCAGTTATGTTTACGAATTGAGTTTCTGGTTCTCTTTGTCAGGTTTACTTCGGCATGATATTGTAACTTATCAGCGCAAAGTAAGGGCATTGGATTATTGACGCGCAGTAATTTGTCGGGGTTTTCTACTGGTTATATTGCATGTCTCAGCTAAAAGATGGGTCTCTGTCACGCCCCTATTTCGTTCCTTATAGTTACGTGATGATTTTCCCTTAAATATCCATAAATAAGTGCTATAATTTAGTTCATATTCAGTTAGTTTCAAGGCCATATATAGCCAGTATCTCCATCTAGGCCTGTAACCCCTAATTTGTTTATGTTTATGAAAAACAACCGCATATTGACAGTTTTACTAGCAAACACTTCAAGTGCCTAAAAGCCTCAATATTTACTTTTTTGAGTTTCTTGATGATAAATTCACATAATCAGTAAATAACTTCATGAGAGATTATGTACTTGGTGAAGTAATTATTCTGATGAAGTAGGTGCTAATACGGAATTGTATATGTACTGAACAAACACCAAGAGACGTATAAAAGCCGGAAATTGCCCAACTTGTAAATCAGTAAATATTTGCGAAGGACCAATACAACTGAAGGCACAGTCCTGCGGAACCCACTATCACCAGAACACCGGAGAACCAGCCTGACAATCAGTTGCCTATCATCTCATAAAAACTTGATAAAAATTGAGAAACTTCTTGTTAAAATTATTAAACAATTCTTGCTAAAATAATTAAAGATTGAACTGGAAATTCTCTTAAAACCTCCAAGTTTGATAAACTAAGTTACAGAAGAAATAGCGACTAACTTAACACTAAAATGCAAGGCAAACTAGTGGATATATCACGCATCTGAACCGCTCAATAAAAGGCTATTACTAGCTTATTTTATTCAAAATATATCTGCTAAAAATCGCACTGTGAAACACCAAAATAAGTCCTTGTAAAATGCCAATTATTCAAGTTAATTACTTCTAATATAAACCTCAATAACACCACGAGGAACACTATATAAATCAGTGCGTAACAGTCTCGCATGTCTCACTGTTGTTTTTTTTAATAGCCGCGTCAGCAATTCCAGGCGGCTATTATCGTGCTCCTATTTTATTAATCGTCTAACAGATTTATGTTTCGTCTTACGACTTGACTTCTTGGAATTGACTTTTTCAATGATTTCAGTGAATTCTACTGCTTTGCAGTTAAAATTTGTGTTCGTGACGTCATTTCTGCTTTTAGGTCAATTGCTTGACTTACCTCACTCAAAAAATGACGTCTGAACTCACTTATGGAACTTCAATTTTTATAAACATTTACTAATTAAAGGTCAGTAGTGTGCATCTAAGTAGTGCCAAAATTATATGCCCTAATTCCTGAGTAATAGGGTCTTGAGTTTTAATATCGAATATTATTTTTGAAAAAGCTCCAGCTGGTGGTCGATCTGTCAATCTTATTTCTTAAGTTGTTTCAATTCATGGTAGGCCACAAGCGTCTGTCGCGGCTATTTTCCGTCAATCTACGGGCTATGTTTTCTTAGGCTCTTCATATATTAAAAAATTTAATTAATTTAGGATCTCTTTGCATTGTTTAGCAATATGGTTAAACAGCCAATCTTTTACCAAACTAATCTAAGTTACTGTGAAAACCGTCGCATTTTTTCCCGAAGAGAAAACTTGTTAGCCCCGATAAGTACTACGAAAATCTGAAACAGTGCGAGAAAGCTGCTTTTGGATCTGATTACCTTTTGTTGCCGCTCTTTTTGCACCTCTGTTGCTATATGAAAAGTGTTGAGAAAACAGTAGCGGAATCAATTGCAGTGTGGTTTAAATTATGCAACTGATATAATTGCAGCGAGAGTTGATTAAAAACATTACCAGACGGTTTTTATCGCCCGCTTGAATTTATTCAACAACTCGGCTTTGCCTTGTGCCGTACTACCATGAAATCATTTTGCAACGCCAAATGACAATTGTTTGAAAATAACGGCAATTCATTATTTCAAGGTAGTTCTTTTCACATGGACGATTCTGTTTAATAATTTTCAATTTCTCTTCAAGATTTTTGTTTTCAGATTGTTGATGCCGCAAGAGTTTGAAATTCACTGTCTGTGCAAAATTGTACTTGATTGTTGAAGTGGTATATCCATTTGGTTTTTCTGCAACTGTCCGCTGTGCTGATAATATACACGTGAGTTAGCGTGAACACAAAGTGAAGTATGGCGCCACGTGACTACAAGCAGGAGTTGGAGTTCTTGGAAAAGAGAGGGAAGCACATGTGGCGGATCAAGAAGGGATTCGTGTCCAACATGAACGTCGATGGCCTCTTCTTTGTCAATGACCACCTCGAGAAACTCATGTTTGACGAACTCAGAATGCATTGCAAGTTTCAAGTAAGTGTTGTTGTTTCATTGTTTTACTTGTGCTTGCTAATTTAGACTTACATGCCCATTCTATCCATTTAAATACGTAGCTTTGTCAGTGAAGCTGTTCAATTAATAACGATGGTCCCTAATTTGCGTTTCCAATTTGGAGAAAAAACTAAACAAGGTGTGAACATGAATCTACAGTATTTAACTACTGCGTTTTAATAGCCGCACAGCGATATCTGGAGCTATTATTGGCCTTCTCTTGGTTATTTACGACTCGAAAAAGAGTATTGGTTTTCTTAAGGTTTTTTAACCGGAAGTACTATTCATTCAGAGGGCGTTCCGACCTAAAAGCGAAAGAGTAAAATTGCCGTGTTAACTAATTTTTTTCTGAGCGAGAGAATTTTTTTGATCATGCGCTTCGATCAGTGAATGACATTTTGACTTTGAATTGTTGTTGACAGAATGCCTCATGTAGACAACCATTTTTAGCCGTTTTTCGTCTAAGTGACCCAGTTTTCTTGCTTATAATTTAGTTGTTTCTAAAAATAGTTTTTATAAGTTGTATTAATATGTGAACCTCTGAAATTGATACCATAGTGTTTTTGGGAGTCTAATAATGCGTTTTAAATTCTAAAGATTTTTATTTATTTATTTTTTTAAATTAATTTCATTTTGGATCTTAAAGCGGATTTTTTTTTTCAAAATCGGTGCATATGGTAATTTACCTTTGATTTTTAATGCCTTAAATGCCTCTTCATTACGTGAAGGTTTCCAATTTTTGAACTATGTTTTTACATTTTAATCTATACAGGAGGACAGCTATCTGAGTTTGTGCTAAATAAGGAGAAATGTATTTGTTTTTCTACTTCATTTTTTCAATGCCTCATGTAGACAACCATTTTTAGCCGTTTTTCGTCCAAGTGACCCAGTTTTCTTGCTTATAATTTAGTTATTTCTAAAAATAGTTTTTATAAGTTGTATTAATATGTGAACCTCTGAAATTGATACCATAGTGTTTTTGGGAGTCTAATAATGCGTTTTAAATTCTAAAATATTTTATTTATTTATTTTTTTAAATTAATTTCATTTTGGATCTTAAAGCGGATTTTTTGTTCAAAATCGGTGCATATGGTAATTTACCTTTGATTTTTAATGCCTTAAATGCCTCTTCATTACGTGAAGGTTTCCAATTTTTGAACTATGTTTTTACATTTTAATCTATACAGGAGGACAGCTATCTGAGTTTGTGCTAAATTAGGAGAAATGTATTTGTTTTTCTACTTCATTTTTTCAATGCCTCATGTAGACAACCATTTTTAGCCGTTTTTCGTCCAAGTGACCCAGTTCTCTTGCTTATAATTTAGTTTTTTCTAAAAATAGTTTCTATAAGTTGTATTAATATGTGAACCTCTGAAATTGATACCATAGTGTTCTTGGGAGTCTAATAATGCGTTTTAAATTCTAAAGATTTTTATTTATTTATTTTTTTAAATTAATTTCATTTTGGATCTCAAAGCGGATTTTTTTTTCAAAATCGGTGCATATGGTAATTTACCTTTGATTTTTAATGCCTTAAATGCCTCTTCATTACGTGAAGGTTTCCAATTTTTGAACTATGTTTTTACATTTTAATCTATACAGGAGGACAGCTATCTGAGTTTGTGCTAAATAAGGAGAAATGTATTTGTTTTTCTACTTCATTTTTTCAATTGGTTTTTTAACTTTCAAAAATCCAGAACCGATCCTTCTGTTTTTTTTCATGTGTTTTGTTTCTTTCCCTACTGTCCCCATTCTAGCATGTATCAGTCTATCATTTTTCTGAGATCTATAATTCTAATCAGCTCTGCTTATATCAGTTAATAAAAGAATGATATTTAAGCCTTTTTCTTAGATTTTTTTTGTTTACAATTGATTTAATTTGACTGTGCGGCACTGAGAATTTGCTTGAACTGCTGTCTAAATATTTTGACTGAATGTTTTTTTCCTACGAATATTGTTGGAGTCTTAGTTTTGTTATTAAACAATTTTTTGCCTTTGAAGTATATTCTATTTTTGTTGATTAATTTGAAGTTTCTTCAACTATTTTGCTGATTTTTAGTGTTTTTGCAGTTTTGGCCCATTTTGTTTTTTTATTGAATTTATTGGTTGTTGAATTAAGGCCTCATGCCTGTGAGCTCCATTTACTACAAACGTTGCAACTTTCTTTTGCTACAAAATTGTCTCTTTCCATGCAATTCGACAAAAAATTAAAATTTAGCAGAACTCTTTTTCTCGTTTTCCGGTTTTTCGTCAATAATAGAGATGTTTGTGGGTTTATTAATGTGTGATGGATTTTTTTGGTCGGATAACTAGTTTTTATTTTATGTAAAAACGGTTTTCGTTTATGTGTAATTGTTTTACATGAAAAATTAATTTGTTAAAAATTTTTTTTCATGTTAATTTCTGGCATTTTTTTCTTCTTTGACTTAATACTGTTGCTTTCTCTGCAATGATATGTTCTGCTTGGAAATATTAGCTATTTGAAATGCATTCGCTTCGATTCGTTTCCGGAATTCTGCCGGCTCTGTTTTTTTTATTTTATCATCAAAATTTTTGTTGCGACCATATGACGTCACATTCACTTCAAATCTGCTTTTTTTTTCATTATTTCTAGTGTCTTTCTTGCGAGTGTTGTTGTTCTTTCGCGTGATTAAATTTTGGTCACACGTGACTTACTCACTAAAAAATGACTTCCTCACTTTGAAATTGACTTTTCTTCACTTTAATTCAAAGAGATAAATTCAAGTGAATGTATGTGACTTTAAATGAAGGTTTATTGAGCGCAACTAGTAGAGGCAAGAATATTTTATACAGATTCCTAATCAAAATATAGCCTCTCCTTCAATGAAAAGAGTAATGCTTTTGGTCCGTCTTTTTTACTGTTTTTAAGACTTCGTCGATCTACTAAGCTATTGCGGCTCTTTTCTGGCAATCTGTCAGCTATGTTTTTAATGGTTTCACTTTGAGCGAGAACTATGCAAGAAGTGTTTTTTTATGAATCAGTACGCAATTTTAGATCTACCCGTGGAAGTTCTGATTATCCAAAACAAGCGCAAGATAGCGCACATAACCCGTTTAATACCAAACGTATAAAACCTGTACGTCTTCGTCAGTAGTTTGATCATTTTTTTTATTTTGTCAATATCTATAAATTTGATTCTCAATTTTTATCTCTATGAAAACAAGATGGCTCGTGAGAGTCTGCGTAGAAAAGTATGTTCCAACCTACCTCTCAAGTTTGCAAAAAAAAAACAATAATGCCTGTAAGAAAAATCGGTGGGATTATCCGAAAGCAACTTATATGCATTTGAAAAATTACTTGTGCTGTTCAGGTAAATGTGTCGTCTTTTTTGGCAGACAGAAACGAGAACTTTTTAACAACATCTTGAAAGATAACAAATTCTCGCACACCACACACACACATACACACTTACACACACACACACTCAAACACCAGCCCCAACCAAACATTTTTTTTTCATTTTGCAATTGATCTTTACTCAAGGTTCATCGCCGCTCATTTGGGTCTTCTTCGTTTTTTCTAAGTAACTAAGTGAGGACTATTTGGCAATAAAGTTCTTTAAAAAAGTGATTTTTAATGTTTCGCGAGCATAATAGTAAAACTATTAATTTTGCCTTACCACTGAGCTTAAACTTAGATTTAGTTTTAGAATATTTAGAGCCGCATTTTTTCACACATAAGAGGAGGTATTTTTTCAATTGTTTTTTCCTGGCAGTTTTTGCATTCTTTTTGTTTCTAACATTTAAAGGAATTAACTCTCTCAGACTAATTGTCTCTTTATCTCTCTAACACTTACATACCACACAAATTACACCGACAGCTACATACACCCACACAAGAGCACTTATACACAGACACACACACACAGGGACACACGCTAACATACACATATATGCACATACACCCACGCAAACGACCAGCACAAAACAAATACAAACCTCGAGAGCAAAAAAAACTTTATTTTCACTGTGGCAACTGATCTTTACTATGGTTCGTCATCGTTCATTTAAGTTTTGTTTGTTTTATCTTGAACAAAAAGTTTGGACTGAATTTTATAGAAATGCATTATTTAGTTTTCATTTCACAGAAACACTCACTGAGTGGAAAAGATTAATTCGAAGCAAAATACAGAGAATTGAAAAGTTAATGTTCCTAACATTTAAAGGAAATAACTCTGACTAATTCCCTATTTATCTCTCTTATACATACCTACAACACAAATTACACCCACACATATAGACACCCACACAAGAGCACTTAAACACACACGCGGGCACACATACACATACATATGTACGCATACACATACCTACACTTACATAAGCATACATACACATGCATACACAGAACTACACATACATTCATATACATGCGTACATGTACACACACGCACACAACAATTACAATACAGATACAAACTCCTAGAGCAAAATAAAAACAGTTTTTCGTTTCACTCTTGCAACTGATCTTTACTCATGTTTCGTCATCGTTCTTTTAAGTCTTTTTTATTTTATCTTGAGAAAGAAGTATGGACTGAATTTTATGGAAATGCAGTATTTAGTTTTCATTTTACAGAAACGCCCACTAACCGAAAAAAAATTAATTCGAAGCAAAATAAAGAGAAGTGAAAAATTATTATATAATTTCATAAAAATTAATATTCTTCTATCGAGTTTTTTAACCTGAGAATCCATAAACTGTAACTCTCAAATTGTTTTGTGTTTTATTGTACAAGAGGAGTTTAGCTCAGGCAATTTTCTTTGACAATATAAAGAATACAAATAAAAATAGACATTAAAAGTAAATATTTCCACCTTTTTAATTCCAATAATTAATTTTGTTGATTTAATGTTTATTAAATGAAACCGGTTTGTTCGCGTCTCTGTGAGTCTGAAGATACTAACGTGGTTAGTTTTGATGAGTTAAGGAGATTTTGTCAGAAGACAACTCTGGAAGTCTGAAAAAAAAGAAAATTTCTGCTTTTGCATTTTCCAAGTTAAATTTTGCTATTTTTAGAGCTCTAAGTTGCCTGAAATTCTCTTTTCCAAAAAAATCTGTTTAACACAGGAAAACATTGGTACTTACAATAATTTTAATTAGCTGAAAACAGAGAGACGGATAAAATATTTTTTAGGCAAAATTTTTTTATAATACACTAGTTAATTAATTGCATTCGAACGAAGTTTGTAGCAATCATATTAGTCCTTTGGTCTTTTTTATGCGATTTTTTGTGCTTAGCGGATTTTTTTAAACTTTTTTGGCTAAAAACGGGATAAACAGGTAAAGTCCGACGCCTTCTTAGAGCCCTACGCCTTACTAGTTTCTAAGTATCCGATTCACCAAAGTTGTTGTAGAGACATTTATTCAGAGTGTGAAGTGTGGTTCGTATAGTTTGTCCTCGTCCCCCCCACCACTACAACCCCCTCTTGCTAACCTCACATCACATCAGCCCCCTCCCTCAGTACATGCTCCCTGCAGATTGTTCCATCCGTAACCCAGGCCGCTCGCCCCCTCCCCGCCCTGTGATGCTCGAGGTGCCTTAAGAAGGTGCGCAAGGGATTTTTTTAAAATTTTTAAACAGTTTGCTGAACCAAAAACAAAAAAACAAATCAGCTATCACAGTGTCAACCTTCTGTTGATTTTGCAATGATTCCCGTTATAGGTTGGTCGGTAACTTCTAATATGAAACTGCACCCTCGTCCTCGAGCCCAAAACGTTTTTCATGAGGAAATACGCCCTATTGGAAATAGTGGATTTTTATAGCCAGTTATGTGGTAGCTCGTTCACCGCAAGGTTGGAAGTAATGTGCACCATTTAGCTCTGGTGGGTGCTGGGAAGTGAGAATAATAAAACAACACATGATTGTTTAATTTTAAGGGCACCGGTGGTTTCCTGCCGGCTATGAAACAAATTGGCAACGTTGCAGCTCTACCCGGAATTGTGGGTCGATCAATTGGTCTTCCAGATGTGCATTCTGGCTATGGCTTTGCAATCGGCAACATGGCCGCTTTTGACATGGACAACCCTGACAGCATTGTGTCTCCGGGTGGAGTGGGCTTTGACATCAATTGTGGCGTAAGACTTTTGAGGACCAACTTGTCAGAATCGGACGTCCGGGTTAGTTGGACATTCGTTTCTTAAATTCAAGTACAATTTTTTTTCAAAAATAGGGTTCTTCAACTCGCGATACTTTTTTTTCAAAATTCATTAGTAACATTTTCGGTTTTTAAAATGATTTTTCATTATATTGGGATCCCAAAATTTGAGGTGATATTTTTGGTGATAATGTATCAATTGGATGCCTGTTTACATGAGTTAACGTGAGCTCATGGATACATACATGTTTAGAAATGGAAGTTTGGAAATTTACTAATAAGATCCATTTTGTTGATCTGGATAGTAAATCAATAGTCTACAATATTTATTCAGACTCATTTTTTGTAGTCTTTACTTTGAGAAATGTCTGGATTTATTTGAGCAAAATACCCTTTTGGAAATGTGGAATTTTTGTTAGCCCGTTAAAGAGCAACTGGCGCAGTCAATGTTCAACCACATTCCAGTGGGTGTTGGAAGCAAAGGGGTGATCCCAATGGGTGCGAGGGATCTTGAGGAGGCACTGGAAATGGGCATGGACTGGAGTCTAAGGGAGGGATATGTTTGGGCGGAGGACAAAGAGCACTGCGAGGAATATGGCAGGATGTTGCAGGCAGATTCATCCAAAGTCTCATTCAAGGTATGCAACAAATCTAATGGGCTCAAGTATCCGAAAGAAACTGTGGTTCAAGGGTTTTTTAATAGCCGCGCAGCGATAGCTGGGGCTATTATTGGCCTTCTCTTGGTTTTCTTTTACTTCGTCGTCAAGATTTTTGTTACGACCATATGACGTCACATCCACTTCAAATCTGCTTTTTGTTCATTTGTTCATGAAATTTCAGCTGAAGTGCGTGTGTGACGTCATTTTCTGCTCTTAATCGAGCGAATTTTTTGTTCATTTGCGTGATTAAATTTTTGGTCACACGGGACTTACCTCACTCTCAAAAATGAATTCCTCACTTTGAAATTGACTCTTATTTATTTTAATTCAAAGAGATAAGGTCAAGTGAATGCGTGTCACTCTAAATGAAGATTATTTGATCGCAGCTTTATAGAGCAGCAATTACTTATACAGATTTTTAATCAAAATATAACATTCTCAGCCTTCAATGAAAAGACTATTTTTTGGTCTGTCTTTTAATGTTTTTTTTGAGACTGCAGATCTACGAAGCTATTGCGGCTATTTTTGGCAATCTGCCAGCTATGTTTATTATATTTGCAAGCTTTATTATATTTATATTATATTATACTGTTTGTATTAAGTTGTAAGCTGAGCGTCGCTATTTTACGGTGTTTGTGGTTTTTGAATTGAATTATATTGGGGCCCTGAAACCACCCCCCCCCCCCCACCTCACCCCCAAACCTAGCTACCCCACCTAGCCCCAATCTCCCTTTCACTCCGTTTACCTACCCGAGGCCCGACACCAACACCCCGAATTAAAAATTGATCTGTGAGTTTTTTAATAGCCGCAAAGCGATAGCTGAGGCTATTATTGGCGTTCCCTTGGTTTTTCTTTATTGCAACAGAATTTTTGTTTCAACCATATGACGTCACAATCAGTTCGAATCTGTTTTTTGTTCATTCGTTTTTGCAATTTTAACTGAATTGCGTGCGTGACGTCTTTTTCACTCTTAGTTGAGAGTTTTGTGCTTATTCTCCCGATTAAGTTTTAAGTCCAAGTGAGTTGCCTCACTCTCAAAAACGAATTTTTCGCTCTGATATCGATTTTTTTTTACTTCAGTTCAAGCAAATAAGGTCAAGTGAGTGCGTGTCTTTCTAATTGATGGTTATTTGAGTGCAGCTAATATAAGCAGCAATAAGTTAATAAGGTTCTTAGTCGCAATATAACATCTCAGCATTTAATAAAACGAAATTTCTCTTTACGTCTGTTTTTTTTTTACTATCTTTTTGATACTTCAGATCTACGGAGCTTCCGTGGCTATTTTCTGGCTAATTTGAAGATTTTCCATCTACTTTGCTGATTTTTAGGCCATTCTGTTCCTAATGTTTCGTTTTACCGCTTTAAGTGGGATTTGTGGGGACGCTTATTACTTTAAGTAATTTGAAATATCAATTGATAAACGGTTGATGATATAATTTTTTTGTGGAAAAACGACAAAAAATTGAAAGTTTAAACTGTTTTTCTTTTTTTTTCTTTTTTAAGAGAGTTTCTTAGCCCATTAAGACTTGTATAGTTTTTTGAAATGATTTTCTTGTTTATCTGTCAATTGGTAAGTTTGTTTATTGAATGACAGTCATCTTGTTGCGTTGTCTTTGCTAATAGTTGTTTTGTGGCCACAACTTCTAAATAAGTTTTTATCGGATGCTTTATCAGCTGTTCTGGTGAGATACGTTTCCATTGTTCATTTTACTGTTTGTTTTGGTTAGTATTGGTGTTTTGGTAGTATGGTTAGTATTAAAGAGAAGGATTTGATTTATGTCAGTTAGCTTGGTCAATTTCTTCCTTCGAGTCGTTTGCGGCATTCGTCCTATGTTTTCTTAAGATATATTAACACCTTTTCGTGATTTTAAAGTCAAAATGAAGTATGATTTTGCGGCGTGCATTTTTTTACTCTCGTTTTTAAGTAGAGCGAGAAAATGAAGTTCCGACGAAAGTGCTTTTTTGTTTAGTCAAGGAAAGTTCTTTGAGTTGTTTCAGGACTTGTCCTGCTATTTCTTTTTACAATTCAAAGAATTTGAATTGTATTGGGGCGCTGTCTTTTTTTCATGATTCTCATGATTTTTTAAGTGAAATTGGAATAGTGATTTTGGTCACGCCGAAACAGGAAAAGGAGCGAAAAAGTGAGTGGTTTTGCGGCGTGAATTTTTTTGCTCTAATTTTAAAGTAGAGTGCGAAAATGGTGTTTGAACAAAAATTCGGTTTCTCGGTAGTGGTTTTTTGTTCACATGCGGCAATTTCACTCTGAGTTTTACTGTTTTTTCAATTTTTTGGATCGGATTTATTTCTAAATGGTTTTCCCAATCCATACACAGCTCATTCTAGGCTTAGTTTTTTGTTTGAATTAAATTTTCATTTCTCGCTAGTGGTTTTTCTGTTCACATGCGGCATTTTGACATTGATTTTTTGTTTTTTTTTCTTATCTTTTGATCTGATTGTTTTAAAATGGTTTTCTCAATTCACTCATAGTCCATTCTAGGTCTACTTTTTTTGTTTAGTCAATGAAAATTCTTTGAATTGTACGTCAGGACTTGTCCTGCTATGTTTTTTTGTTTCGTCATCTGACGCTTTTTTCGATTTATATTTGTTCACACAGCGCAGCTGAAATCAAATTTTCTGAATGACTTCTTCCTCTCACTAACAGCATCTGCGTGCGTTACGTCATTTATCATTCTCTCCTGGTAAAAGCTTAGAGGTCATTTGCGTGATTAGATTATGATCATACCCGACTTACCTCACTCCATAAAATGACATTTGCACTTAATAACTTAAGTTTAATTCGAATCAGTTTAAGGTTATTCAGCGGATTGAATTTTTACAAGTCGTATTATTTCTCCTCTACGTTTTTACAATTTATTTGAGCGGCGTCAATAAATTTGCGAATACAAGGGTTATATCAGTGATTTATGCCCATTGATAGAGATTTTTCCAATCATTCAGTTTGCTTGACTGTTTGTGAGAAACAATAACTTTTGAATGGTAATCATTACTTTCCATGCTAATTTTTTTCCTTTGGTTGATTTTGTTGTTGAATTTGGCAGCACCAAAAACCACTGCCATTTGCTGACAAAGACTAGATAGCCGTCTGCTTTCAAAAACTCGTCAACATCTTATAATCTGTCATCAGTAGTGTCCATAATTTTTTTGAGTCAGTTTCCAATTTTGTACAAGATTACCCGTACCTTACCTCCAGAGTAGATCAGAGCTGGAACAGAGTAAATTCAGGAAAACTCTCAGAGCTGGATCAGAGTCTGATCAGGTCACTTTTTAGGCTTGACAGAGTAGCTCCAGAGTAGAAGTATGCGGTTACACTTGACAGAAGAACTCCCAGAGTAGCATTACTCTGGGCTATCCTTGACAGAGCTGGGCCCATAGCAGGCCTACTCTGGGACAACTCTTGACAGAGCTGGCCTACTCTGGGACAACTCTTGACAGAGCTGGCCTACTCTGGGACAAGTCTTGACAGAGCTAGCTCAGAGCGGGCCCACTCTGGGATAACTCTTGACAGAGCTGGCCCAGAGTAGGCCTACTCTGGGACAACACTTGACAGAGCTGGCTCAGAGCAGGCCTACACTGGAACAACTCTTGACAGAGCTGGCTCAGAGCAGGCCTATTCTGGGACAACTCTTGACAGAGCTGGCTCAGAGCAGGCCTACACTGGGACAACTCTTGACAGAGCTGGCTCAGAGCAGGCATACTCTGGGACAACTCTTGACAGAGATGGCTCAGAGCAGGCCTACTCTGGGACAACTCTTGACAGAGCTGGCTCAGAGCAGGCCTACACTGGGACAACTCTTGACAGAGCTGGCTCAGAGCAGGCCTACTCTGGGACAACTCTTGACAGAGATGGCTCAGAGCAGGCCTACTCTGGGACAACTCTTGACAGAGCTGCCTCAAAACAGGCCTACTCTGGGACAATTCTTGACAGAGCAGGCCTACTCTGGGACAACTCTTGACAAAGCTGGCTTAAAGGAGGCCTACAATGAGACTACTCTGAAGAGAAAGATCTCAGAGTACCACTACATTTCCCAGAGTAGCTACAGTTCTCTGGAGAATTTTTCTAGAACTTTATTGTGATATAGCTTTTACAATAGTTGCAGAAAAGATAGGAATAGTTTGGAAAAGTTTTCGAAAAAAACGAAAGATATAGACTTCACATTCATCCAATATCTTTTACAGGTGAATTGGATTTTTCTTGTTCTGATGTGTTCTTTTAATTTTGCAGTCAACATTTTTGAAGTCATTTGCTTCATAAAAAGATAATGCGAGCTATTTTTACCTAGATTTTCTCAGCTTAACAAAAAAAATGAAAGTAAAACTGCCATTGTACAAAATTATTAAATTTAGAAAAATGTTTTAACTATTCATAAAATAACGTCAGAACGCAATAAACATAATAAAATCAACAATAATGTCATCTTCATGAAATAAAATAGAACGAAAATCAATTGAAATATCAAGTTTATAACCAAACAACATTGAGTCAAATTTGAACTATGTTTTTCACTCCATTAGAAACACATTACTATTTGTCATGAAATTCCTGTCTCGCCATTGCAGAGACAACAAGTGCTTTTGGACGAGAATTGTTGAATGTTTTGTCAGTTTCCGTAAACACGTATAATTCTGTTTGATTGTCGAAAAAGATGTGCGCCCACATTTGAGGTAGAATTGCGTTTTAGGTAAAATTGTGACAACTTTTCTCCCAGAATGATCCCTGTGTCTCCTCCAGTGTTTCGGATTTTCAGAAAAGTTTTCAGAATAGAGAACTCTAAGGCCTTAAAGCCAGGAGAGAAAGAGACTCAAGTTCAAGTATGGATAATAGCTCTGTGGCCAAATAACCACGAGAGCCAGTTTTGATGGTGTTAGTCAAAAGCCTCAAAGCACGGAGAACTCTGCAGCCTTAAATTTAAAAAAATATATATAAAAATCTGTGGCCAAATAACCACGAGAGCCAGATTTTATGGTCTTATTTTAAAGCCTCAAAGCCCGGAGAACTCTGTAGACTTAAATTTAAAAATGAATTTCTGTGGCCAAATAACCACGAGAGTCAGCTTAGTTTTAAATGTCGCATGAAAGTAACTCTGAGGTCCTCAAACCAGGAAGGTCTCCTATTATTAACAACAGCTTTTAACACCAACTCTAATGCCGAAGAAGCAATGAGAGTCAGACCAAAACTTTGCTAGTGTTAAAAATAAAGAACTCTAAGGCCTTAAAGCCAGGAGAGAAAGACTCAAGTTCAGGTATGAATAATAGCTCTGTGGCCAAATAACCACAACAGCCAGATTTTATGTTCTTATTTTAAAGCCTCAAAGCCCGGAAAACTCTGGAGACTTAAATTTAATTAAACATAAATTTCTGTGGCCAAATAACTACGAGAGTCAGCTTAGTTTTAGAGGTCGTATTGAAAGAAACTCTGAGGTCCTTAAACCAGTTAGGTCTCCGATTACCACCAACAGCTTTTAACACCAACTCTAATGCCAAAAAAAGCAATGAGAGTCAGACGAAAATTCTACAATTGTTCAAAATAAAGAACTCTAAGGCATTAAAGCTAGGAGAGAAAGAGACTCAAGTTCAAGTATGGATAATAGCTCTGTGGCCAAATAACCACGAGAGCCAGTTTTGATGGTGTTAGTCAAAAGCCTCAAAGCCCAGAGAACTCTGCAGACTTAAATTTAAAAACTATATATAAAAATCTGTGGCCAAATAACCACGAGAGCCAGATTTTATGGTCTTATTTTAAAGCCTCAAAGCCCGGAGAACTCTGTAGACTTAAATTTAAAAATGAATTTCTGTGGCCAAATAACCACGAGAGTCAGCTTAGTTTTAAATGTCGCATGAAAGTAACTCTGAGGTCCTCAAACCAGGAAGGTCTCCTATTATTAACAACAGCTTTTAACACCAACTCTAATGCCGAAGAAGCAATGAGAGTCAGACCAAAACTTTGCTAGTGTTAAAAATAAAGAACTCTAAGGCCTTAAAGCCAGGAGAGAAAGACTCAAGTTCAGGTATGAATAATAGCTCTGTGGCCAAATAACCACAACAGCCAGATTTTATGTTCTTATTTTAAAGCCTCAAAGCCCGGAGAACTCTGGAGACTTAAATTTAATTAAAAATAAATTTCTGTGGCCAAATAACTACGAGAGTCAGCTTAGCTTTAGAGGTCCTATTGAAAGAAACTCTGAGGTCCTTAAACCAGTAAGGTCTCCGATTACCACCAACAGCTTTTAACACCAACTCTAATGCCAAAAAAGCAATGAGAGTCAGACGAAAACTCTACAAGTGTTCAAAATAAAGAACTCTAAGGCATTAAAGCCAGGAGAGAAAGAGACTCAAGTTCAAGTATGGATAATAGCTCTGTGGCCAAATAACCACGAGAGCTAGTTTTGATGGTGTTAGTCAAAAGCCTCAAAGCCCGGAGAACTCTGCAGACTTAAATTTAAAAAATATATATAAAAATCTGTGGCCAAATAACCACGAGAGCCAGATTTTATGGTCTTATTTTAAAGCCTCAAAGCCCGGAGAACTCTGTAGACTTAAATTTAAAAATGAATTTCTGTGGCCAAATAACCACGAGAGTCAGCTTAGTTTTAAATGTCGCATGAAAGCAACTCTGAGGTCCTCAACCAGGAAGGTCTCCTATTATTAACAACAGCTTTTAACATCAACTCTAATGCCGAAGAAGCAATGAGAGTCAGACCAAAACTTTGCTAGTGTTAAAAATAAAGAACTCTAAGGCCTTAAAGCCAGGAGAGAAAGACTCAAGTTCAGGTATGAATAATAGCTCTGTGGCCAAATAACCACAACAGCCAGATTTTATGTTCTTATTTTAAAGCCTCAAAGCCCGGAGAACTCTGGAGACTTAAATTTAATTAAAAATAAATTTCTGTGGCCAAATAACTACGAGAGTCAGCTTATCTTTAGAGGTCGTATTGAAAGAAACTCTGAGGTCCTTAAACCAGTAAGGTCTCCGATTACCACCAACAGCTTTTAACACCAACTCTAATGCCAAAAAAGCAATGAGAGTCAGACGAAAACTCTACCAGTGTTCAAAATAAAGAACTCTAAGGCATTAAAGCCAGGAGAGAAAGAGACTCAAGTTCAAGTATGGATAATAGCTCTGTGGCCAAATAACCACGAGAGCCAGTTTTGATGGTGTTAGTCAAAAGCCTCAAAGCCCGGAGAACTCTGCAGACTTAAATTTAAAAAATATATATATAAATCTGTGGCCAAATAACCACGAGAGCCAGATTTTATGGTCTTATTTTAAAGCCTCAAAGCCCGGAGAACTCTGTAGACTTAAATTTAAAAATGAATTTCTGTGGCCAAATAACCACGAGAGTCAGCTTAGTTTTAAATGTCGCATGAAAGTAACTCTGAGGTCCTTAAACCAGTAAGGTCTCCGATTACCACCAACAGCTTTTAACACCAACTTTAATGCCAAAAAAGCAATGAGAGTCAGACGAAAACTGTACAAGTGTTCAAAATAAAGAACTCTAAGGCATTAAAGCCAGGAGAGAAAGAGACTCAAATTCAGCTCTGAATAATAGCTCTGTGGCCAAATAACCACGAGAGCCAGATTTTATGGTCTTATTTTAAAGCCTCAAAGCCCGGAGAACTCTGCAGACTTAAATTTAAATAAATATCACTTTCTGTGGCCAAATAACCACGAGAGCCAGATTTTATGGTCTTATTTTAAAGCCTCAAAGACTGGAGAACTCTGAGACTTAAATTGAACTAAAAAAAATTTCTGTGGCCAAATAACCACGAGAGTAAGCTCAGTTTTAAATGTCGCATGAAATGAAAGCAACTCTGAGTCCCTTAAACCAGCAAGGTCTCCTATTATCAACAACAGCTTTTAACACCAACTCTAATGCCAAAGAAGCAATGAGACTCCTACGAAAACTTTGCTAGTGTTAAAAATAAAGAACTCTAAGGCCTTAAAGCCAGGAGAGAAAGGGACTCAAGTTCAGGTATGAATAATACCTCTGTGGCCAAATAACCACGAGAGCCATATTTTAGAGTCTTATTTCAAAGCCCGGAGAACTCTGGAGACTTAAATTTAACTAAAAGTAAATTTCTGTGGCCAAATAACCACGAGAGTCAGCTTAGCGTTAAAGGTCGTATTGAAGGCAACTCTGAGGTCTCCAATTACTAACAACAGCTTTTAACACCAACTCTAATGCCAAAAAAGCAATGAGAGTGAGGCGAAAACTCTACAAGTGTTCAAAATAAAGAACTCTAAGGCCTTAAAGCCAGGAGAGAAAATGACACAAGTTCAGCTCTGAATCATAGCTCTGTGGCCAAATAACCACGAGAGCCAGATTTTATGGTCCTATTTTAAAGCCTCAAAGCCCAGAGAACTCTGCAGACTTAAATTTAACTAAAAAAATTTCTGTGGCCAAATAGCCACGAGAGTCAGCTTAGCTTTGAAGGTCGTATTGAAAGCAACTCTGAAGTCCTTAAACCAGTAAGGTCGCCTATTACCACCAACAGCTTTTAACACCAACTCTAATGCCAAAAAAGCAATGAGAGTCAGACGAAAACTCTACCAGTGTTCAAAATAAAGAACTCTAAGGCATTAAAGCCAGGAGAGAAAGAGACTCAAGTTCAAGTATGGATAATAGCTCTGTGGCCAAATAGCCACGAGAGCCAGTTTTGATGGTGTTAGTCAAAAGCCTCAAAGCCCGGAGAACTCTGCAGACTTAAATTTAAAAAATATATATATAAATCTGTGGCCAAATAACCACGAGAGCCAGATTTTATGGTCTTATTTTAAAGCCTCAAAGCCCGGAGAACTCTGTAGACTTAAATTTAAAAATGAATTTCTGTGGCCAAATAACCACGAGAGTCAGCTTAGTTTTAAATGTCGCATGAAAGTAACTCTGAGGTCCTTAAACCAGTAAGGTCTCCGATTACCACCAACAGCTTTTAACACCAACTTTAATGCCAAAAAAGCAATGAGAGTCAGACGAAAACTGTACAAGTGTTCAAAATAAAGAACTCTAAGGCATTAAAGCCAGGAGAGAAAGAGACTCAAATTCAGCTCTGAATAATAGCTCTGTGGCCAAATAACCACGAGAGCCAGATTTTATGGTCTTATTTTAAAGCCTCAAAGCCCGGAGAACTCTGCAGACTTAAATTTAAATAAATATCACTTTCTGTGGCCAAATAACCACGAGAGCCAGATTTTATGGTCTTATTTTAAAGCCTCAAAGACTGGAGAACTCTGAGACTTAAATTGAACTAAAAAAAATTTCTGTGGCCAAATAACCACGAGAGTAAGCTCAGTTTTAAATGTCGCATGAAATGAAAGCAACTCTGAGTCCCTTAAACCAGCAAGGTCTCCTATTATCAACAACAGCTTTTAACACCAACTCTAATGCCAAAGAAGCAATGAGACTCCTACGAAAACTTTGCTAGTGTTAAAAATAAAGAACTCTAAGGCCTTAAAGCCAGGAGAGAAAGGGACTCAAGTTCAGGTATGAATAATACCTCTGTGGCCAAATAACCACGAGAGCCATATTTTAGAGTCTTATTTCAAAGCCCGGAGAACTCTGGAGACTTAAATTTAACTAAAAGTAAATTTCTGTGGCCAAATAACCACGAGAGTCAGCTTAGCGTTAAAGGTCGTATTGAAGGCAACTCTGAGGTCTCCAATTACTAACAACAGCTTTTAACACCAACTCTAATGCCAAAAAAGCAATGAGAGTGAGGCGAAAACTCTACAAGTGTTCAAAATAAAGAACTCTAAGGCCTTAAAGCCAGGAGAGAAAATGACACAAGTTCAGCTCTGAATCATAGCTCTGTGGCCAAATAACCACGAGAGCCAGATTTTATGGTCCTATTTTAAAGCCTCAAAGCCCAGAGAACTCTGCAGACTTAAATTTAACTAAAAAAATTTCTGTGGCCAAATAGCCACGAGAGTCAGCTTAGCTTTGAAGGTCGTATTGAAAGCAACTCTGAAGTCCTTAAACCAGTAAGGTCGCCTATTATTAACAACAGCTTTTAACACCAACTATAATGCCGAAGAAGCAATGAGAGTCAGACGAAAACTTTGTAGTGTTAAAAATAAAGAACTCCAAGGCCTTAAAGCCAGGAGAGAAAGAGACTCAAGTTCAGCTCTGAATAATAGCTCTGTGGCCAGATAACCACGAGAGCCAGTTTTGATGGTCTTAGTCAAAAGCCTCAAAGCCCGGAGAACTCTGGAGACCTAAATGTAACTAAAAATAAATTTCTGTGGCCAATTGATAGTCAGACCAAAACTTTCCTGGTGATCAACATTGGGAATTTTAAGGCTTCAAAGCCAGGAGAGCTATGGTGACTGAGTCCGGGGTTTGGATAACAACTCTGTGGCCAAATAAAGGCAAGAAACAAATTTGAAAGTCTAGGGTTTTAAAAACAAGAGAATTCTAGGTTTATATTTTTATCAAATAGCAAAAACCTCAATTGAAGTACAAAATAGTGAATTATTCAATTGAATTGTCTCAAGTTTAAAAAATCATTACAAAATAACAGAATTGGAAACTGGAAAACAACTTTAAACGTTTAAGCTTGGTTGGTCAGTTTTTGATTTTCAAGAGTGATCAAAGGAAGTGCACAGTTTTATGGCAAGCGAATCATCTGAGTTTTGCATCTTGACACGAAAAACTTTTTGAAGGCTGCTAGCACTAACAAGATTTTCGGTCTTCGTATTCTGCAAACGATACAGAATACCTTTGACGGGACCAATTTCCTCAACAATTTTATGCATTTCGATGACTGCGTTGGTCCTCAATATGAACGGCTCCTCTGGTAAGGAAACGAAGTACATAATTTGCCCGAATTTCACTTCACCTTCGACGGAAAAAGACACAAAACTGTTACAATCACCAGACATTGGTGCGCGAGAGTAGCATGGAGAATCAAAATAGACGTTATTCACTTTCTGTCTATTGAAAAATGTGGCGTCAAAATAGAGATCTCGGCCTTGCTTTAGAGACACTGTCTCCTTCATAGCATGATGATAACTTGAATCATCTTCAATATCTTGTCCCATTAGGTTGAGCCAATGATTCTTAAGAAAATCGTTTTTTAATTTTGTGTCATATAGCCAATGGATTTGTAATAGTCTACGGCATATTATTTCAACTTCATGATGAGAACCAGAAAAATTTTCGCCCAGTACTCTATTAGCGGACTCAAAACTCATTGCTGAGCAAGTAAAGAGTGGACCAAACCTTTTAACTTGGTGGCTGAGATGGCGAAGACAATGAGTGTTGATTGTTTCAATTTTTTCGTTTCCTCCGAAAAAGTTTACGATTTTTCTACAGAAACAATCCAGAAGTTTTTCAGCCTGTTCAACATTTGCACTTTCACTGGACTCGAGAAGAAGTCTCACGCCAAAGACAAAATTAAGCAACTCTTCGTAAATGTTTGGCGAAAGTAACTCATAGAAAAGAACAGGTGCTATATAGAACATCCAGTTAAAAAATTCATTGGCTTTGAATTGCCCCATTTCCTCTAAACATCGAATTTTCCGCGAATAAGCAATCATCTCTCTCGGACACGCTAATTGCTTCACTGATTCATTTAGAGAAATACGTGAAGAAAAATCAAGTAAAGTACGAACACGCTTTAGTATCTCCGGGAAAACTCCAAGTAGCACGCAGTGCATGTAGTCAATGGGAGCCGCCAAGGGTAAGCCTTCTATTATCAGCGAAAAGGCACTTCGTCCTTTCACTCCCACAACATTGGCCACTGTATCTTTACCAAACGACTCAGCGTATTTCACATAATTGTCGTGGATGTTAGGTTCGCGTATTTTCCCTTCCTGAAGATACGGATAATACGCATGAGTACGACCAATAGTAACACCTTCTGCTTCACAGTAATGGCACCCAAAAAAACCATTGAATTTAAACATGTTGAGAATGTGACCTTTGGCACATAAATCAGCAATGAGAAGTATACATTTGAACTTCACAAAAATCGAGGTCTTATTGCAAACGGGAACTTCAACTTCCGAGACCAACTCTCCGCGCAACAGGGGAACGATTAGATCCCAATCGGGGGTTTCGGCACCAACATGTAAAGCTGCTAAGACAATATTTTTGCGAGCTGTTCGAAGAATAGGAGGAAGATCAACAATTTGCATCCAAATTGGCCAAAGCTCTTTCTTGAAAGATGATTTTTTAATATTTACACCATCAGTAGATAGAATCAAACTTAATTGGACTGAATTGTTTCTAATTTTTGGTATTGGAGCTGTATTTGAATTTAAATCGCTTTCTGGATATCGTTCTCTGTAGGAGGCATAGTTGAAAATTTGGTCAAAATTCCTGCATACGATATCACCAAGTTGGAAGCGAAAATTCAATACACAGAAACAACTATTCTCAACTTTTATCAAAGCCCTCACGGAAGACTCAAAGTTTGACTTCATCTTTTTAATGAAAGATGAACCACAGGGTAAACAGTTATCACTCGGAAGTAGGGCTTTCACTGTAGAAAAAACTAGCGTAGAACCTTCGTCAGACAAATGTAGTTTAGAACACAGCATTTCAAGCAGTTTACATGCATCAGAAACTTCAACAACACTGCCAGCAAAAAGTTTTTCACTAATAGCATCTTCTTCATTGTTTATTAATGACATACTGTCTTGAGCGCAAATTGAAGATACTGAGCAGTCAAGTACACAGGGGAATTTAGCACAAGGAGAAGACACTCGCGGTACCTCTAAAATGAAGCTGCGAGAATCATCACTCAACAATGCGCATTGTTCTACATTCTGAATTGGGGCAACGAAACTGTCAACATTTGTTTCAAGAACTTCAACAAAAGGGTCTGCAAAAGTTGCATCATCAGTTTTGTCACCTGCAATTTCCGTTGAATCAAAATCTGTAAAACTTATGGGAGCAAGAATTTTAGGTTTGGCATATAAATCGTTACTGAGTCTCACAAGATGATTTCGACGGAACCTCTGTTTTTTCCGCTTCGGTTGTGCACATAGCTCATTACTTTCAATCAGAGCTTTTAAGCAAAATTCCTCTATAATAATTGTCAAAAGTTCTGAGAAAATCAAATTTGCATTTTCCGTAATTATTTCGCAAGTTGCACAACGACATTGATTTTGTTCAAAGAAGTCGGTGCCGTACTTCACTAAAATTTCCTGCCCACAAAAAATGCGTTGCTTTGTTTTCAGTTGCACGATACCAGTTATACTGGAAAAGTCGTAGTCGCAATTTGGCGAACAGTCCGAATTCACAAATCTTATAGGCCCAACAAGTAATAAGTTTTCTCCGGTTCTTTCCGACCGCATAACTGACCAGTCTGTGACACCATCTGGAATTGGTCTCACAAAACCAATTGGTTTGCCGCGAAGAACAGTGTTGACAGCTAGAGCCTCTTGTCCGCAATACATTAAACGATACCCATTATACTTATCGTAAGCGATGTGAAAATCAGGTTCCAACGACCCATACGCATGGCAAAGTTTTTCATAAGTGTCCTTCCAAACATTTTCGGTTGATATTCTCTTATTGAAAATTCGCTCAGACAAAGGCCTAACTAATTCTTCAGCTGATCTGAATTTTGTTTCAACGTATCGTTTTACCGCAAACAAATCGCATTGTGCCAAAATTGGCCAGTCAACTTTCTTTGACAGCATATCTTAAAAAAATTTTAAAATGATGACTCTCTCAGACCAATGTAAAATTCAATGTCAAGAAATAATAGTTTTTTTTATGAACAATCCTGTAAAAAATGAGAACAACAAATGAGATTGCATATGAGATCGAAATCCCATATTGAGGCACAAATCATACGAAAGCAAAATCTTACAAAAGCAAGCGAAAACGTAATACAATTGAAAACTTACCAAAGCAACATTAACAAAGATGTTACGACCGGCGACGTTATAGAATAAACAACGCTAGCAATAAATAACAACTATATTTAATATACAGAAGCAAACGAGACAACTAATGATATTGCACATTGGAAAGAAAGCACATGTTTAACGCAAATTAGACGAAAATTTTTCAGTTTCCATATAGAAAACGTAACAGAAAGCATTCGGAGAAACAATAACAAAGGTAATATGTCTTTAAATTTCCACAAAACTTGTTAGGGCCGGCGACGTTATAGTATAAACAACGCTAGCAGTAAAATACATTACTGTATTTAATACACAGAAGCAAACAATACAACTAATGATATAGCACATTGGGTGGAAAGCACATGTTTAACGCAAATTAGACAAAAATTACTTAGCGTCCATATAGAAAATCTAATAGAAAGCATTCGGAGAAACAATTACAAAGGTAATATGTCCATCGACTTTAAAGTTTCCACAAACCTTGTTAGGTCTGGCAACGTTACAGAATAAACAACGCTAGCAGTAAAATAAATAACTGTATTTAACACACAGAACCAAACGAGACAGCTAATGATATTGCACATTGGGTGGAAAGCACATGTTTAACGCAAATTTGACAAAATCTATTTAGTGTCCATATAGAAAACGTAACAGAAAACTTTCAGAGCAACAATAACAAAGGTAATTTGTCCATCGACTTTAAAGTTTCCAAAAAACTTGTTAAAAAAATTTATCACATACAGAAGCAGGAGAATGAGCGCCAATACTAAACTTTTGAAAGCAAGATACAATGAGCAAGTTAGCAGAAATGGAAATCAATCACAACAGTTTTCTTCAATTTTGACCGGAGTCGTTTCCTGCGCTTCTTCGCTCAACAGAACGCAACTCATTTCCCAGATTGTTTAGACTTGTCTTCGCCAACTCATACATTCCCAGCCACTTATCGTCGTATTTTCGTCGGAACAAATCTAAACAATAAAAAACTAAAAATTATCAAAGACTGAAAATTACCAAAGACTAAAAAAATTACCAAAGACTGAGTGCTATGTACAGATTTACTTTTTAGCAAAAACTGAACGCGACAGGATTGAGAATTTAGGGACAAAAAAACAAGCAAAACTCAACCTTTCAAATGAGTTTTCCGAACAGGTGAAAAGTCTTCCCGTGAGTTTCCTGGCCTCGACCTTTTGGGAGACAGTAGATGCTCCATAATCTCATCTTTTGTCCAAAGCTTTTTAGTAGCATTTCGCGCCAGAGCTTGAGGCGTAGTTCCTTCAACTTTCATTAGATCTTGACCTTGACTCGGACCTTTGAGTATAACCAACGCCTCGTCTCCCTCCTCAGGTTTTTTTGGCTCCGGCCAGAGAACTCCCATCTTTGCAATTTGGGAGCTCTGAAATTACACAAAAAAAATACAATTCTAAAGTTAGAGATCATCAAAAGCTGAGGAGATAGAAATATTGCAGAAAAAAATAGTATATCAAAGTGTAAACAAACCAAGAACTTCAGTTGATTCGAAAACTGCTGCAACTGATTGTAATTTCGGTTCGATAAACCCTGTACACTGTTATTGAGCTCCTTGATGGTGTTATTGAGCAAGGCCAGGGTGTCATTCTGTTTTTGCGTAGCCTCTAACTGCTTTAACAAAAAGGGGTTCAGAAGACTATTGGTGTTTGACTCTTCAATTTGGTCAGGCCTGATAGTTTTACCTCTTCGAACTTTCTTAGGACCGGGAGTAGAACTGGCTCGCTTGGCCTGAGTTCCCTCAGCTGCAGCCTAAATCAACAATTGTGAAAGCAGACCTCAGAAAAGACCAGCAGACCTCCATTTATCTTGAACAGAACTCCAAGCTTCAAATTTTTTAACAGAACTTCAACCAAAAAAAAACTAACAATCAGATAGAAATTTGAAAATAACAGACCTCGGATTCGCCAGGTGGAATTCCACTGAAATCCAAGTTTAGCGAATCCTCCAGTATACCCATTGCTTGATCATCGTTTTCGGCCTCACCTAAGATGCGGTTGACATCATCACCATCAATTATAGGGTATTCACTCTCAGCAACAACTTGATTAGACTCTAAGAAATGCTGAGATGGAACAAAATCAAGTTTTTTGCTAACAGTTGGGTTTCCTTGACTCAAAAGTACTTCATTAACGTTCTCATGCAAAGTTAACTCCGGGTCATCGGGAATTTCAAGAGTTGGTTCATAATCCGGATCATTCATATTTTCTTGGATTTTGAGACACATTTTCTTTTCTGCCATTTTTACATAACCCTCGTGGCCCATTCTTTTGACCAGAGATCGCCAGATATATGTTCCGTTTTCAGGGTTCACAACATCAAGTTTCACGTCCACGTAGCTGCCTTGCTAAAGCAGAGATACACTAATTGTTAAGACCTCTATAAAAAAAGCGCTAAAAGAAGTTCTCTTAACTGGCAGGTCAATTTTAAGGGGCAACGAAAGTTCTCGGTGTCAAGGAAGGTTTATTTTCGTTTAACAATGTAGTAATGACATGAAATCACTCAAGACAAAGATGAACTCTGTGCTGTTTAACGATGGATTGATGGAAAAACTGGTAGAAAAACTTACTTGAACTTCCAGGCGCTCAGCAAGACCTAGTTTGATACTGGTGTTCAAAGCGCGCATTGAGCCACAATGTTTATCACTGAACAAAAGAAGCCACCATCGGTTTTTGAGACTTTCATTAGCAATTTTGTTAGCAGCCTCCACTTGATCTCTATCAGCTTGTGATAGACCTTTTTTTTCACGTGTTGGTCTTTCAGGAACTACCTAAGCATTTTAAAAGTTCGAATACTACATACTGAGGGTTGCTCTTTTGCGTAACTGTCAACAATTTTCCAATTTTATTCAGTTGATGCTAAAGAACAAACATCTCGATATGATTGAAAAAGTAAATTTTCAAAGCCTTGAACTTACAATGTTTGGAGTAGTTGTGTTAGATTGACTGGTAACGTCTTCCAGAGGCAAAAAATTGGTTACCTCTTTCACATTCTGAAGCGTAAGTGCCCCTTTCGAGAAACTGATTACATTTTGTCCTGACTTTTTGTTCACACGGCCTGCTTTGATTGACATTTCAAAGCAAGTTTTTTAAACAGAATTGTCTGAAAACAGGTTTGAAGTGTGACAATAGAACTTCTATTTCAAATGAAACTTCGTTACTTAAACGCTGTATATAGTTCACAAATTTCCAAAACAATTAAAGATTTGAAAAACTCTAGGTAAGCAAAAGAACACCGATAACGAAAGAATTACCACGTGAGAAAAATTTTAAGGCAAAGCAGCCAGCCAATAGAATCTCATTCAAATCCTTAGGAATAAAAGCAAACAACAGTTTGAGTCCGAACTTGACTGTTGTCAAAAAACCTTTACAGCTTATAAAAAATGCTGATTTCTGTTCACGAAGTTCTTACATGAGAACAATAGAAACCAAAACATGCAAAAAAATTGCTCAAAGAAACGAAAATTTGAGTTCAATTTGTGTTCAATCAAGAATAATTTTTTCAAATCACTACCTAATATAGCCGGCAGATAGCCGGCAAATAGCCACAAGTGATTCTCAATCACGATTGGAATTAAATGCTTAGAAAACAAAGAAAAAGTTTGATTTTAGCACAAAAATTTTTTCTAAGTGAAATTTATGTTGATGTCGTTTCGCAGTTGAACAAACTCCTCGTTCATAATGATAGGCTACAAGGTATAGTATCAGTATCAATAAGCATTAGAGATGGAAGCTAAAGCCTATAAGAACAAAGTTCGAGCCCAAGCTTCGTCAAAAACCATTCAGTTGAAACAAGTCGAACATGAAAATCTTGGTAATTTAAGTAAAACGAAAAACCAAACCCAAACGTAAAAAATTTCAAAAAAGGAGAGCGCCTAGATAGTAGCCACTGAGAGGTTGACTGCTCTTATTTAAAAAATCAAACTGACCGAAATTGATTGAGAGCAACCATTCTAATTAAAACAAAAATCAAAATGATATATTCCAAGAACATATAACGATTGAATTTATCATCAGCTATACAAACAATCAAACAATCAAGTAGCAATCAATGTTTGTTTTTATGCTTGTTGTAAATCAAGTTGTTAGCTATATTGACCATAAGATTGGTAAGTTTATGATAGTTTTTGGGTTGTAGATGACATTTTTCATGTTCAGGTTCATCAAGAAAATGGCATCTCGACACAAAGCGATTGGGATAATAATATGACTTGAAGTTTTCTCTTAGTTGTTTGTTGAAATCATTTATCTTAACAGAATTGCAATCTTTCCTCGAAAACAACGATACAATACGCAATTGGTACGTATTTTCAAAGGGCAAGTGCTCTATCAAATCTCTATAGTATTTGAATATAACTTCATGAGTGACGTGGTTGAAATCATTGCCGCCTAACATTATTACAATGTTTCTGAATTGAATAATTCGTGGGTAAAGCTGAATAAGATGAGCTGCTCTTCTTCCACCTTGTGATAACACCTCAATGGGCAGATTGCAAATGTTAGCATTCTCGTTTTTTGCACCAAAAGCCCTGACCACGTTACTGTCACCCACAAAAACTACTTTCTCTATCAGTTTCAAATTTTTCACGTCATGGCTGATGTAATACATGTAGTCCAACATTGTTTGCACTTCATCATGTCGATCATCGTCATAAAAAATGAAATCGAATCCATTCCGTTTCACAATGTATTGAGGAGTATTCATTACAGATATATATCTAAAAAAGTTTGAAAATGCATACCACCACTTTGCAGTGTAAATTGGGATATCAATAGGAATTAAATCTTGGAATCAATGGAAAAAGCAATAATAGGGAACATCGAAAATTTTACTTGGAATCAATTGTCTGCTCTTAAGAACAGCCCAAAGAAATATAGCCGACAGATTGCCGGAGTAGCTGCGAAAGAATAGACTTTCGTGCGGTATAAAAGAGAGAGAAACATATACAGATCTACATTGAAAAAAATCGACGCCGCTCGAAAAGCTGGGTAAAACATTCAGGGATAAATTAATTGTTAAATTTCGTTTTGCAGAAACCTTTCATTGATGATCATTACTCTATGGAAAATTGTTTCAAACAAAAACTAGGCCTAAAAAAACTATGAATGGATGAAGAAACGCTTTTGGAAATCCGATCCCAAACATCGAAAAATAAGTAAAAATCAGAGTGAAATTGCAGCATGTAAACAAAAAACCACTAAAGATAAAATGATTATGTCACTTGAATGGTATTTTTTTTATCTGCTCATGTGAACAAAGTCTTACGTTTGATATTCAAGGCTCGGAAAACAAGAAAAAAAATAATTCAAAGCTCTACAGGTTACCTAACTTAAATTACCTACCGTATTTGAAAAAATGAAACTTCGCATTTTTTACTACTATCGACGGAGCGTTGATTGGATAAACCTCAGAAACAGCTATAGAAGCAGAACAATTATTGACGCATATTAAGTCTTTTCAAATTGAACCCCCAAAAATACAGTGACAATAAAAATTAACAAGGAGGCTCGGTTAATGTGCGTACGCACATAATGTTCCGAACCCGCTCATCCATTTTCTTGACTTAATTGTCTACCAAATGATGAACAGATACAAAACTAACATTCAAATCGTTCAATAAAAAACCAATGGAATAACAGAATTATATGCTAGAGGGCCGATGAAATTTGCTTTTAATACGACTACTAGAAAAAACAATAGAAAAATTAAATAACAAACATTAATCATAAAAAGTAACTACTTAGCATAACTACTTAAAAAATTAAATCAAATTCAAAATCGCATCAGATAAAACCAAAACAAGCAAATTTTTGTTCAAACATTATCTAGGAAATCATATATGGTCATTGTATGACTACCAAGAATTCACACAAATCATATATGACCTAGTATTATTAACAAGAATCATATTTGACCTAGTACGAAATCAAAGAAAGTATGATCGTTGACCCGGGAAGATGCATCAAGTCTCATTTCACTGGGGACAGATAAAATTTTTATAAATCAGACTTAAAACAGACTGACGGCATGTATAAGTTTGGCTTGTTTTCTACCAAAGTTTCTACACATTTATGGTTGAATGAGGCAAAGCATTTTTCTAATTCTTAAACAATTTTTTAACACACTTTCAGTGCAGATTATTTGTGCATTATTGAATAACGCAGTTTTATAATGTCCTCTTACTGCAGAAAAACAAAAGATAGAAATTAAGTTTAAAAAAACATAGCAGGACATTTTCTGACGTACAATTCAAATAGTTTTCATTGTCTAAACAGAAAACGACTGATAACGGACTATGAGTGAATTGGGAAAACCCTTTCTAAAAAAACCAGATGAAAAAAATTAAAAAGAAAAAAAATTGGCGTGAAAATGCCGCATGTGAACAAAAAACAAATAGCAAGAAATAAAAATTTGGTTCAAACAAAAAACTAGGCCTAGAATGAGCTATTAATGGATTGGGAAAACCATTTAGAAAAAATACTCGATCCAAAAAACTGAAATGTGTCAAGATCAAAGTGAAATTGCCGCATGTGAAAAAAAACTACTAGCGAGAAAACGAACTTTTGTTCAAACACCGTTTTCCAACTCTACTTGAAATTTAGAGCGAAAAAAGTTCACGCCGCAAAACCACTCGCTTTTTCGCTCCATTTCCTGTGCCAGCGTGACCAAAACCACTTACCCATATTGACCTCAAAAATACTGAAAATTTGTGGACAGATCTTAAAAAAATACACTGCCCCAATACAATTCAAATTCTTTGAATTGTAAAAAAAGCCAAGAGCACCGCAATATAGCTCCACTCAGCTTACAATTTTGCAGCTATAATATGAAAAAAAATCAACTAATGTTGGAACTTCTCTCGAACGACAGGCGATGCAATTTAATTGGAGGGCCGTAGCCTAGATAAGTTTTTCTTTATTGGTGTAGAAGAAATGTACCTCTAGAAGAACCAAGATCTTTACAATAATTACTGCGAACTTCTTTCGAGAGCAACTAATTAGGATCAAGGGATCGTTTCCGTTTGTGCCCTTAGGACGTTATGCAACCCACCGTTACAGGGCACGTGTTATTACATAGACAAAGATAATGTAAGAGAATGCTATGTGTGTTTAGGGGGTGCAAAAAGTTGCACCCATTGAACGGGGGCACAAATGGAAAAGATCCCATTCAAGTCATTTTGTTAAATGAAAATAAAATTGAAGCACCAAAAGTAAAAACGATTATATTAAACTAAACTACTTGAGGTTTAAGCACTACTTGGCATCATGATCCCGATGCTCCTTCTTGATTTATTAATTAAGAAATCCAACTTCGCCCTTCTGAGAACTCAATTTCTTCATTTTGGATTGCATGCAACTATTGGATTGAAATGAAGAATTATATCGTAAGAATAAAACAATCTTGCTTCTCTTGATCTTTCTTTCCTTCTTCCAATTCAGTTCTGTTAATCTTCAATTCCTTTTGCTTCTCCTAATTCGCTGACATCTGTTCCTACGAAAACTGTAATGACTTTATCGTTCCATCGTAATTTCTGATTTGCTTAGTGAGGTTGCAGTATACGCACGTGCCCCTCTCCCAGTATGGCATGTTGATCCTCACTTAGAACTCCCAGATAGTCCAGTTATCAATCTGTCTTGTCTCCAGAAACAAAACACCTATCGAAAGCAAGATGAAAGCAAATACAAAAGAACAAAATAATCGATAAATATCAACATCGCACATATAACATAACCGAATTACGTCGGGCGAATTGCTCTCAAACGACCAGTTGGCTATGTCAGTAACTAGCCACGGTTCAGTGAGGCTAGCTTTACTTTAATTGAAGGGGCGTGAGGTGAGCGCATCGGGGGGATAGTGCACCGGGGGGGGGGGGGGTGGTGCACCAGGGGGGGGGGGGGGGGTTGTGGGTGGGGGCTTGGGGTGGGGAGTGGCAACGGTGAGAGGGGGTCCTTTGGCCGCACCGGGCCCTTGCAGCCTGAATGATGCGCAGGGTTCAGGATTTGTGTGGGGGGAGTGAGGGGGGCTGATGTTGGGGGGGGGGGGGTTGTTGTGGGTGGGTCGACCTCTAATAACCGCCTTACACATCATGAGTATCAGTCTCCAAAACAGTTTCTGTGAATCGCATACTTCGAGACTAGTGGACTGAAAGACTCTAGGAGAACTTAATGTCTACCGAGTGCTGCCTGTTCATCCCATTTTTGAGAATAAAAATTCAAATGGGTCAGACGAAAAATTGGTCAAGCAAAAACTCAAAGTAAAAAAGACCTACATGACTAATATAATTGCTACAAACTTCGTTTAAGAGCAATTAACAATCATAAAAGCCAAACAATATCATAATCAAATTTCTAAACCAAAAAAAATATGAGAAAACAGTTTCGAAAAAGCCGCACCTGAACAAAAAATTTCGCTCGTTTACAGAAAGCTCGTTTTTCCACACAATTTTTCGCTCTCTCGAAAAGTAGTTATGAATAAATTTTGCATCTGACAAGCAGATCAATTGAACAATAGCAGCCGAAAACGCAAACAGTCATAAAATTGGGGAAACTAGACACACTTAAAAAATAGCAAGAGTTGTAAATTGGGGAAGCTAAAATATTTTTAGCAGAATGAGAGAAGAGCAAAACTAGCCTAAAGTAAAAATGATTTCACGCAGATTAACTAGCTGAAAGGCCCTAAGAGATCTTAATGCCCGCGCAGCGCTTTCTGTTAATCCTGTTTTTTTCAGGACCAAAAGTCAAATGGGTCAGACAAGAATTCGGTGAAGCAAAAGATCGCATTCAAAAGAACAACAGGACTAATGTAATTGCGGAAAATTTTGTTTGAGAGCAATTAATGAAAAATAGCCGGCAGATTGCCGGAAAATACTCGCCGTTGACGCGCTTGATGCACACCGGGATTGAAACAGAAAAAAAAGAAAAGATGAATTGACCGAAATTTTTTTCAATTTTTTTAGTGTTAAAAAGTGTTCTAATTCGACCTGCAGTTTCAGTTGGATTCTAAAACTATACTTAATTCAGCTTCTAAACTGAAAGCTTAATAAAGTTAATACCAATGTCAGCTAGCAAACACTCTAATGAACTTTGATAACTTAATTGGCAATGACTTAACGACCGGGCTCAATTGGTTTATCCCGTCTCTTTTTATTTCGCTCTTTTGACCTTGACTGTATCTACTATCTTGCGTTTTTCATTGAGTGAATCGATTTAAAAACCATTCCGTTGAAACAGTGAGTGAGGTAAGTCAGTAGTCAAACGTAAAAGTTGTGACTTTTGTAAAACGAGAAACGTGATCAAAAAGGTAAAGCGAATTAAAAAGCATAGTAGGACAGTTCCTGACGTACAATTCAAAGAATTTTCATTGATTAAACAAAAACTAGATCGAGAACGGACAATGAGTTAAATTGAGAAAATCATTTCTAAAAAATCAGATCGATAAAACAGCCAAGCGTGAAAAAGTCACTTGAGAGCCACGGAGGTTAGAAAACAAAAACTCAAATACATCCGACTACCATTGGGTGAAATGCTCTCAAAGGACTGGCAAGCAAACGGCTTTGGTAGTAGCCAGTTGGGGCTTAGGGATGCCAGCATTAATGAGGGGGATTGGATTGGGGGGGGGGGGGTCAAGCGATGGGTTTAGGGTCGTGAGGGCTGAATGAGATTGGGGTGCAAATAGCAAGGTAGAAAGGATAAACGGGGTGGTGTTCACAAGGGGAGGGGGTTGCTGATTGCTTTCTTTTCAAGATTAAGAACTCCCCTTCACACAGTGAATTTATCTCCTCGAAACGGTTTTGGTGATCGCATACTTGTCAAGTAAATTTTCGCATCAAGACCACACGACTACAATAAATGCATCAAACTTCTGCTGGTCAAAGATGGAATATAATTGCATGGTGTAAAAAGTCGGCGAAAATTTATGAAATGCAGAGGAATGTACAGTTCAACTTACTGATTGGATCGAGTTGTTGGGTAATGTCTTGCTCTTTAGTGATCCGTATAATGTCTGAGTTTGGGGATTTACACTCGCTTGGCTTCTCGTCAAGTGTAATTTGACCGACATCTTTAGTGTTCATTTCGCAAATGCAGTCTTCTACCGAGAGCTCTTCTCCACAGAAATCTGAATAAATTAACGCTTGCTTTACAACCAACAATTTTGTAAACTGTTCCATTATTTATTTTTTAAAAAAGACCAGGAGAATGTTTGCCGAAAATAAAAAGTCGAGATTAATAGAGCTTCAGTTTTAGTCGTATTATTAAAACGGCTGTCAGTTTTTAAACAGATCCGGCAGATTGCCGGACAAAAGACTCGACAGACGCTTGTGGCTTTTCATGGAATTGAATCAACCAAAGAAATAAGATAGACAGATTGACTACCAGTCTTTTAATAGACCATTAGACTTTTTTGTTAGATTTGGACTGTCCTCTTTATGAGACGCAAACGCTCTATAAGGAAAAACCCTAATAGCGCTTTTTCAACATTATAATTCCAAATCAAAGCTTAAGACTCAAATACACAAGAGTTAGGGCATATACATTTGGCTCAACTTAGATGCACTCTATTGATCTTTAACTTTTAAATGTATAAACATAGCCGGCAGATTGCCGGAATAGCTGCGAAATATTAGACCTGCGTGCCATATAATAGAGATAGAAACAGATACAGATCTAAATTGAAAAAATCGACGCCGCTCAAAAAACTAGGTAAAAAAATTTAGCGATAAATTAATAAAGCTTGTTAAAATTCATTCCGCAGAAGCTTCTTATTAAGGACCTTTACTGCACATATGAGTTCCTTTGACCTTAAACAAATTCAAATTAAACTTAAGTTTTAAAGTGCAAAAGTCATTTTATTGAGTGAGGTAAGTCACTTGTGATCAAAATCTAATCACGCAAAAAACTTTTGCTAAAGAGAGTGAGAAATGACGTCACGCGCGCAAAAGCCGTTAGTGTGAGGAAGAAGTCATTCAGAAAATTTGACTTTTTCAGCTTTGCTGTGTGAACAAATGTAAAACGAAAAAAGAGCGTCAGACGACGAAACAAAAAAAAACAAGAGCACCGCAATATAGCTACGCTCCGCTTACAGCTTCGCAGCTATAAAAAAACTAACGGAGTTCAGAACTCATTTTTTGAGTGAGGTAAGTCAATCAACTGTCCGATAAGCACAACATATTACGTCATGCACACAAACTTTAACTGAAAAACAGCAGCAGTCTCTGAAATTTAAAAACTCAATGGTCGAAAGAATCATCGATGGAGACGACGAATTAAATAAAAACCATGATGTCCCCAATAATAACCGCTATTGCGTCGCTGCTATTGAAAAGCCAAGAGCACCGCAATTTAGCTCCGCTCAGTTTACAGCTTTTCAGCTATAGAACAATTTCTCATCAGACTTATATCAAAATAGAGTCCTATTTTTAGTAGATACAGATACTCCGTGATATCATTTTAAATCGCTTTTTTACTAACCAGGAGAACCTAAAACCAGCACAGCAGTTCATCATAAAAACTCTCTTTTTCCCTCCGGCGAAATATGGCCTTAACTTGTGGAGGGGCAGAATAGGGTCTCTTCTGCCCCCCCCCCCCCCAGAAACTTAACGGGAAAAAACTTTTACGCGCCAGGCGCAGGTGCTATTTTTTACATGGTAACGTGCTATATAACAACACATTAATTGTAATGGGGGACATTAAAACACTGTGGGGAGGCGGAATAGACCTCAACTTATCACTTCGCGGCCTTTAACAACTACAAAAATAAGATAGACAGATTGACCACCGGTCCTTGAAAAGACCACGAGTTTTTGGGTTAGATTCGGACTGTCATTTTCATGAGACACATACGCTCTGAAATAGAGCTTTTTTAAAATTAATATTTGAAATCAAAAACTCAAGACTCTAATACTCAAGAAATAGGAAATATACATTTGGCACTACTTAGATGCACACCATTAATCTTTAGCTAGTAAAATTTCATAAAAGTAAGATTCAATAAGTGAGTTCAGAAAACATTTTTTTGAGTTTGGCAATTGACGCAACTGACCTAAAAGCAGAACAAATAACGTCACGCACACCAATTTTGACTGCAAAGCAGTAGACTTCACTGAAATTGAAGAAAAAATCATTGGTCGCAAGAATCAACGATGGAGACGACGAATTAAAAAAACACGATGTCCCCACTAATAGCCCCTATTGCTCCGCGGCTATCAAAAAATAACCAAGTTGTAAACGATATACTCATTTGAATTACGCAAATTAGATCGCTTTTTTTGACACCCCATTTGAACTGATTCAATCGTTTCTGTCCATTGATGACTGAATATACAATTAATCTGTTTTTAAGTACACTCAATTTGGTCCGATAACCAAACTCATCTCGCGCGAGATAGTATTCCAAGATCTATTACATACCGGACATTGGAATTTTCAGCATAAACACCAGCTGTCTGAAAGTGACTCCGAATTACAACTATATCGCAACATGAGTTCCGTTAAAAGTCTCCACTATTACGTTTGCTTAAGAAATGATTTCCGGTCCTGATAAAGAGATCTATGCCTTCAAAATGTTGTTAAGCAGAAATAACTTGATTAGTTTATGTTTAAGAGTAAACAGAGCAGGCAAATTGCCGAAAAAACCGTCGGTGACCCGATTGACGCACATTCGGATTAAAACAGAAAAAAGCAAAAAATTAAGAGAAAGAAATTGAAACGAATTTTCAAGTGTTTTGGTTTGTAAATTCTGCATATGCAACTAGGTTCCAATTTTACACTAAATTCAGGTTATAAACTGAAGTCTTTTAAGCATCATACTAACGACAGCTAGCAATCGCTTTCATGATCTTTCGTAACTTAATGCACTACGCCTTAATGACCGGGCTTTATCGGTTTATGCCGTTCTTCTGATTTGTTTTACTTTTGATTTTACTCACTACATTACGTAATTCAAAACGTGAAGGAATTTTAAAACGTGTGACTAAAACTTCATCACGAGAACGAACAAAACAACTCTCTCCACTAGGAGTGGAAAATGACGTCAAGCACGCAACTCAGTTAAAATTGCATGAACGAATAAAAAGCAGATTTGAATTGCCTGTGACATCATATGATTGCAGCAAAAATCTTGACAAAACTGTAGCAGGACAACTCTTGACGTAAAATTTATAAAATTTTCATTGAATAACAAAAAACTAAAACGAACCATGAGTGAATTGGGAAAACCATTTCCAAAACAAATCACACCAAAAAAACGAACAAAAAACCACTAGCGAGAAAGCCCATTTTCATTCACACACCATTTTTTCACTCTACGGTAAAATTGACGTGAAAAATTTTCACGCCGCAAAACCAATCGGTTTTTGCTCCACTTCTTATTTCGGCATGACCAAAATCACTCCTCCAATTTAACTTCAAAAATAATGAAAATGAGTGAACAGATCTAATTAAAAAAAGACAGCTCCCCAATACAATTCAAATTCTTTGAATTGTAAAAAAAACCACGATATCCTCAATAATAGCCGCTATCACTTCGCGGCTATTAAAACCATAAATTTGGAAGAATCCATAATTTGATAGACGAATGAGAACAAAATGAAGTAAAAAGTAGAGCTATAAAATAACAGATATTTCAGAGCTCAAAATAATTTGATTTATCATACCGACAGAAGGGTGTCCGATCAGTACATGTAGGCTCGCAAGTTGCACAGTCCGAGAACATCATCCCATTTGTAAAATTCCCAGGGCACTGTGACCTCGGAATGCAGTACACTCGATACTCTGCCTAACCCTCTTTATAAGGTGAGAGTTGTGACGATGAGACGTATCCCTGGTTGCATACACATTGACCCACTCTGCAAGTGGAGTTTGACAGACAGAGGATGGAACCGTCACATCTCTTCACACAGTTCTCGTCATACAACCTGCAAAGAATAAATTTATTATTCGAGGAATTAAGGAAACGGAAAATAGGACACTCAGTTTGTTGCCAACATATTCAAAAGTTCTATTAGGAGGTCCGCGATAAATTTCGGTGAACCCCCGATTTTTCTGTTGTGCATTCTACTTTCTGTTGCCTACTTTCTCTTTGAGGTATAAAAATGGAAAAGTTTGCAAAGCATGGAAACAGCAAGTAAAGTCAGGTAAACTATACTGGCCGCTTCCACGCTTTTAAATCTCAACTAGCATTTTCTATGTATTTCTCTGTAAATTCAGTTTCGCAGGTCGAAGTAATAATTTTATTTTTTTGTTCCTCATCAATTTGCATAGTGAATGATCTAAATGACTACCATTAAAAGTGATTAGGGGTCACCTGAAACTTTGATTGGGTTCAGTGCACTCGGCAGACAGATTACATATCTAAACTCAAAGCTTGTATATGACCAGCTCTCACTTGAATTGGGGTCAGTATCACTGATTGTGATTTTGAAGTACAGATCCGGTGGGTTGCCCACCAAGACACCCTCAATGGGGAAGCTGGATCTGTGATAACATACAACGAAGAATCTTCCTGGCAGAATCCGACATTCCATCAACTCATCGTTTTCAAAGTGTAGAAACGTATCTCCATCCACAAGTCAACTTTTATCACCTGATGAAACAATTCTCTGCGTTCAAATTTGTCCTTTTTCGCTAAAACAATGTTTGGGCTTCAGAGAACTTCGATTATCAAGAGAACTAATATGATTTTTCCGTAATCTGAGAATTCTTTCAGAACAGTCCAAAAAAGATGAACAATTAGGCACTAGGAACAATTAGTTGCTTCAGCTCAGCGCATGTTTCCTGGACAGAAAGATTTTAACACAGCAACCGAATTGCCGGAAGATTGCCGGAAAACAAACAAAGCTTGCAAGAAAACAACAGCTAGCCGCAACAGCTTTGTAGATCTGCAGTCTCAAAAAACAGCAAAAATACAGGCCGAGATATTGATTCTTTTCATTGACGGCTGAGTTGTTTCATTTTGCTTAAGAATCTGTATAAGTTATTGTGGCCTCTATTAGCTGCTCTCAGATAACCTTCGTTTCGAGTGACACAAATTCAGTTGACTTTATCTCTTTAAATTAAAGTAACTAAAAGTTAAATTCAGAGTAAGGAAGTCATTATGGAAGTGAGGTAAGTCACGTGTGACCAAAAATTTAATATGACCAATGAACAAGAACTCGCTCTATTATGAGCGACAAATGTTGTCAGTCACTCACTCCAGCTTTATTTGCATGAACTAATGAACAAAGAGCCGATTTGAAGTGGTTGTGACGTCATAGGCTAGTGAGAGAAGTCTTGAAGACGAAAATATGTTAAACAATCATTAATGAGATTAAATCAAAGGACAGCAATAAGTTAAAGAAATTGAAATCATCACAAATTCGCTAATAATTTTAAAAAAACGGGCAGCGCATAAGTCACCGAAAGCAATAGCTGTGAATTGAAGAGATTGTAAACAAAAAAAAGCCTTAATAGAAACCAATGAAAACCGTCAATAATAACACTACGTCATAAAATATTAACTTTAACAACAAAAATTTGCAAACCTCAAAAGTTCTATAAAATTCTTGAACAAAATTGATGTTAAGTTCATAGAAGGCCTCAGCTTTGAATCGAAACGATTTCATCAACTGAAATAAACCCTATTAGCGACCTATGAGGCCTGCTATTAATGAGAATCAACAATAGGATATCAGAAATTACAAAACCACAAAAAATCAAAAACTAACTCGTAGTTTTTGACTAGAAGTGGAGTCATAGACCTGAAAACTAGTAAGCTTTTTACTCGGATCATTAATTAGGTCCGTTTGCGCCTGATTATCAACTACTGATTAATTACATCTGTCATTGACAATACTAAGTCATAAGACAACAGAAATCATTTTTGAAAATGGGCGAAATCAAATATTCGGATCTTTTCCGTTAGTGCCCCCCCCCAATACGTTATGCTCCCCCTAGTTACAGAGCACGTGCCATTACATAGTAAATCATTTTGTTAAAATATGGCACGTGCGTTTGGGGGTTGCAAATAATATGCACCCACTAAGCTGGGGGGGCACAAACGGAAAAGACCCAAATATTCTTTAATGTTTTTTGACATAAGTGTTCGGGTCATACAATGTTTTCGTGACCTAAAATTTAATCTGACCACTGAACAAAAAAACTCGCTCTATTATGAGCGAAAAATGTCGTCAATCACTCATTTCAGTTGAAATTGCATGAACGAAAAAAAAAGAGCCGATTTGAAGTCTTGTGATGTCATAGGCTAGTAACAGAAGTCTTGACGACGAAAATACATTAACCTATCATTAATGAGGTTAAATGATAAGACAGCAATAAATTTAACAAAATTGCAATCATCACAAATTCGCTAATAGTTTTAAAAAACGGGCAGTGTATAAGTCAAAGAAAGCAATAGCTGTGAAATGAAAAGATTGTAAAAAGAAAAGCTTCAATAGAAACTAATGAAAATGGTGAATAATGAAACCACGGCATAAGATATTAACGTTAACAACAAAAATTTGCAAACCTTAAAAAATTGTGATAACCTATTGCACTAAGACCTATTGAGGGGGCATTTTCGATAGGCTTTTCTCATTTCGCCATTTAGAGGTTGACCGTATTCACAAGAGCACTAATTTAATTGCCTCCAAATTCTTTTAGAGCAATTGCATATAGGTACAATTGAAAGCACCCCAAAGTTACCTCACAACGTCTAAAGTAAATGTGAGATTTTTGAAATTAAAAACTTTGTCAAAATGATTTCTTTCCATTACGCATTCTAAAACTATAATCATTCAACTTTCAGTTTCGTGAGACCATGTAAGCAAAAATGATGCTTGCTTTTGCTCTGATATTGGTCAGCATACCTAAGAGAGAGGTGAAATTAGCCTTTGAAACCTTAATATACCGTTAAAATTCTATAAAAGTATCCACTTTAGAGTCAAATTCTATGGTGGACCACAGGGGGGGGGGGGGCTGAAAATGAACGACACAAATTACCTTCTGATTTGGGAATAGCAGTCCATCGCATCTCGAAGCTGTCGAATGTCGTGTACATGTATCTCATCTTTGCTGCTCGAGTAGTGACAGTCGTGCTTCTTCGGACCACTGCAGCAAGCATCACGTCAACTAAATTCTTTATCATCCGCATCTGCAGAGAGGTCCCAGTTATCTTAAATGCAAAAATACAAGTATTACAACCTGGGTAGTCGACAGGACCCGTTTCAGCGCGGCATTTCCCTGTTATTCATTCCTATTGCAGTGGGGCAGAAGCCAAGCACATGAATAATGGTCGTAAGAAAATTTGCACAGAATAAACAAACAGGACTGAAATAATGGTTATGACTTTTAGTCAGATCAACTAATTACACTCGAGCTGGGTTCCAAAACTTCGTAGTTTACAAATCTTTCCTATTTACACCAATATACCATAGATATGCAATCCACGTATGGTGGCCATACATGAACCGCAAGCAAACACAATTACCTCGTTTTCCAGCAAAACGTCAAAGTTGTGGGCACAGGTCCGCCCAGCATGAAAATCAAACTTCATATCAAGTACCGCGAGATATCCCACTGCCGCAGCTCAAGAGAAAACTGACCGGAATAAGCATTTAGGATGTTTGCGTTCATTTACGGAATCAGAGGTCGGCAACTGTTCAACTGCGAAAATCTCAAGGGTCTTCTCGGCACCTCAAAGTTCTCAAAGTCATCTCGCCACAAGATGAAGGGAATTAGACCGGAAACGATCTGGTCAATCGTAAGATCTTTTTGAAAAACTTCAGAATAATGCAAAGAAAACGGCTGTCGAATGTCCTGTACTCATGACAGGCGAACGTTCCTTGATATAACATTATTCGACTCATGTTTTCATTTCATCAAGTTACCTATCTAAGTTATCCAAGTTATCTATTATGGTTCACTAAGTAGTATGCAAGCCAATTTTATACGGAAAAAAGGGTCAATTAAGAGAAAGCACCTCCCCTAAAAGGGTAGTCGGTCAACTCGGGGGCAGCAAGTCAACTCCTATGTGTATTTATAAATTCTGACAGTAGTCAAAAATTGAAGCATCAGATGCAAAGGATAAAGAAAATAAAGCATCAGAATTATGAACAAGATAGATATGGTAAGTAGCAATTAAAGTATATTATGTAGAGACTTTGAATCAAGATCAGAAAAAATATCAAGCATTTAGCATAACAATGGTTCCTATTGACGCTTCTACTGCAGGGCGCCTGCGCATGGAGCGCGCGCCACGTAGGCAGAGTATGGAGCTACATAGAAGAGCGAAACTTAATTTTGTCCTTATGTACGTGATCACGTCCGAATATGAATCTTCTTTCTTATCGCTGATCCTAGAAGCCAATCTCTGTAAGGCTTTTGATGCTGACGGACCAGCTCCTCTTGTACACGAGAAGATCAACGGCCAGAAGATGGCTTCCTCGACGTCGATTATCCTTTGTTCGTATTTCAGCTTCTTGATGAACTCGTGATATTTATAGGAATCCGGTATGCTTCTTGGGCAACTCTTCGCATACGGATTAATCACTTTCACATCAAAGAACGTTCTGCTGAAGTGTAAATCGAAGAAACCATTAGCTTTGATATCTATTCAAGCGTCGTCATCAATAGTAGTAGTTCTATTTGCGAAGGTTTCCCCCTTGCAAAGACTGAAGACAGGGCTCTACTTCGACATCATCGCAGACCTCATTGAGCTGGTTGGCAAAAGAGTCACGGATGTCATTGTGTCCTATGTGCGTACAGCCACCTTTTGGACAATGAAGAGCATGCGCTACATTAAAATTTTCTCCACATGCGCATCTTGATGGCAATTTTACGGGATTCCATCCATGTCTAAGAGCAATTCCATCTCTAAACTCTATATATACTTATATATGTATAATTTGAGGGACAAAGCTTTCTGATGTTTTTTAGAGCCAGATTTCTATTCAGCTATTAAACGCGTTCCTGGCATCAATCATGGGATACTTTCAGTACGATCTTCAAAGAAGCTCTGCCGGAGTGCATGGATAGCATGTTCGATGCCACTCTTTTGTCCAAGGCACATCTGTACAATTCCCCCAAGTAATTGGAGATCGCGTTTAACGCACTTTACTATACTCCTGCCTATAATTCGTCTTTAGTCCTCGACAATGCCAATTGGTCGAACCCCAGGGCATTTATCTAGTGCAATCAGACGGCAAGCGTTATAGGAATTCAAGAAATTTAATTCTTCGGTGGCAATTCTGATTGCAAGTTTGGACAATGTTTTGCAAAGATCGATTGAGGAGGATTTGTATGATGTCAAACGTCGTCTCCATTCGCCAGCATTTTTTCAGAGCCATTTATTTTTTCAAAAATAGAGGGATGGAACGGCAAATCCCGATTTTTCAGGTCAGTTGCTACGTACTTAAGATCAGCTTTCTGATAAACAGTTTTCACTTCAGTGTAATTTTCCAAAGCGTATTCGCCCAATTCGTGCCCAATTCCCGACATCTGGTAACCACCAAAAGGCGCTCGGATATCTAACACGTTGCAGCAGTTGACATAAATCGTACCCGCCCGAGAGCTGGATCGCCCTCGTGTGGTCGTTGGTCGGAACTCCCGCTCCGAAACCATAAATTGAGTTGTTAGCCCGATCAATAACTTCGTCCAATGATTTGAATTTGAAAATTGACATCACGGGGCCGAAGATCTCTTCCTTAGAAATTCTCATATCATCTTTGACGTCAGAGAACACGGTAGGTTCCACGAAATAGCCCTTGTCGCCGAAACACTTTCCCCCAGTTTGCAAAGTTGCGCCCTCCTTCTTGCCCGATTCGATAAGTTCTAGAATCTTCTCGAACTGGTCATTGTCAACTTGGGTCCCTGGTCTGTAGTTTTTTCCATAGGGTCTCCAAGTTTGACTCCCATCGCTTTCTTTTTCGCTTTTTCCACAAACTGTTCATAGATGTCTGCTTCGACGTAGATCCTTGACCCTACAATGCAACATTGCCCGTGGCTTAAAAACAGGCCCAGATGGCAGACATCCACAGCTTTGTCAAGGTTGACGTCTTTTAGGACAATGATGGGAGATTTTCCTCTGCACTCCAGGGTTACTCGATTGAGGTTTCCACAAGCGTACCCTTGGATAAGTTTGCCAACTTGGGTTGACCCTGTGAAGGCAACTTTGTCGCATTTTGGGTGCTTGGCAAGAGGTGCCCCGCGTTCGGGTCCAATTCCGGTCAGGACGTTGAAAACACCTTTGAGGAATCCAGCCTCCTTGATTAGACTCGCCAAAAAGAGAGCAGAGAGGGGTGTCTGTTCTGCCAGCTTCAGAATGACTGTGTTTCCCATCGACAATGCAGGACCCAGTTTCCAACACGCCATCAGAAGTGGGAAATTCCAGGGGATGATCTGAGCACAGACCCCAACTGGTTCATGTCTGGTGTATGTCAGGAACTTGCCATCAACCGGGAGGATTTTTCCCTGGTTTTTGTCCGCCCACCCGGCGTAGTACCGGATGCACTTAATACACAAAGCGATGTCCGCTACGCATGCAATGTGGTACGGTTTCCCGTTATCCATCGATTCCAAAGTTGCCAGTTCACAGTGGTATTTTACTGAAGTATGATTCGACTTCTTGTCTAGTGCAGTTTTACCAACATTGAGTTGACTGCTGACCTTACCTCGACATCGACTCCGAGCGCAACAAGCACTTTGTAAACTACGCACAATACTGCTCTTTTTGATAACGATATTAGAAATTCAACTCGGTTTCCTACAGCCATCGTTTCAGTCCATTATTAATTACAAAAGACAGATAACTGTAGTTTAGCATACCATCGGTGTCATACATATGTTTGAACAAATGTAATGTCTCACCATTAATTTTGCGACATATATCAGTAAGATAAGCCATGACAAACATCGCCGCCATAAAGAAGTCTATAATCGTGATTCCAATCATAAATGGTTTGTCAAACACCCAGTCTTTCCGAAACTTCATCATTTTTTGACCACGTTGTCTTGCATTGTGGAACGTTGACTAAAACAGCACAAAATAACAGTTTGTATTCTATTCAAACAATTGTTTTTAATTCAGTTTCAAGTTGTCACAGTTGAATTGAAACCGCAAAAATTACCTCATAAATTAAGTTCCGACACTCCATTTAGAACAGTTCGATGGTTGCAAAATCTTGAAATTCCGTGACATTCGGCACAAAGAATCTAAAAAGGGCAACTGACTGAAGCATTTGTCAGCAGTGGAGAGTCAGGCAATTAGTACATCGAATTTGGAATGCCGAAAACTAATCAGCACGGGGATCGACTGTTCGTCGTATGTGAAGAGGCTGAAATATTGTTGGTCTGGGTGAGATATGTCCGCTTGACAACAATCGATGTCAAGAAGATTTTCAACGACCAAGTCATTCTATACAAAAAGTAAAAGTAACAAGCAAAAGTCAACAAACTTTTACATCATTATGCTCAAAGCTAAACAATTAAGTGCAAACCTAACCGGCTAATAGAAGGGGAGTGAGTTGAGCGCAGCCGGCACGGGGGTGCCCAGGGGGTTGATAGGGAGGTGGGGTAAGAGGGGCAAGGGGAACGATGGGAGGGGTTCTTGGGCTGCACGGGGCCCCTACGGCCTGAACGGTGTGTAGGGGTGGGCATGGGGGGGTTAAATGAGGGGGAGGTCTGATGTGGGGGGGGGGGGGGGGTGTTTGTTCAACCTCTGAGAACCGCCGGTTAAACCATAAATATAAGAGCACTTAATAAAACAAAGCGTACATTATTAAATTCTACAAGTTTCCTTGCTTCTATCATTAACCAAAAAAGGTTTCACTGGTATTTCGAGATAATGGCGAAGAAGGTAATAGTAAAACTCTCCGAACTATAACACCCAACAAAATGAGGTTTATACCTTATATGCAAAATCAACCTTACAGCTATTTAGCAAATAAAGTCGACACTCTCGGTCATTGTTCGACAAAACTCCTTTCACAGATTGCTCCTTCGAAATGCACGACTTAAGGCTGGCAGAAGAGAGGCGGCTACATGAACATGCAGAACAACCCCGTTTAGCAACGAGCCCACCTTTGAAGAAGGATTTTGATGACATCCATTTTCGATTCCCGCTGTTCTGTACGCTTGTCAATGCTAAAGATCTGACACGTTTGAGCTATATACTGACATTTGAATTTTTTTGGTATTTTGGCACCGAACT